>NC_056725.1:1683853639-1684153639 GCF_019279795.1 Protopterus annectens | reverse complement strand
GAGAGTGTTGATGGAGAAGTACAGAGAATGTCAGAAGGAGTTGCATTATGTTTTTGTAGACTTAGAGAAAGCATATGACAGGGTGCCTAGAGAGGAGTTGTGGTATTGTATGAGGAAGTCAGGAGTGTCAGAAAAGTATGTAAGAGTGGTACAGGATATGTACAAGGGTAGTGTGACAGCGGTGAGGTCTGCGGTGAGAGTGACGGATGTGTTTAAGGTGGAGGTGGGGTTACATCAAGGATCAGCTCTGAGCCCTTTCTTATTTGCAGTGTTGATGGACAGGTTGACAGACGAGATCAGACAGGAGTCCCCTTGGACTATGATGTTTGCAGATGACATTGTGATCTGTAGTGAGAGTAGGGAACAGGTGGAGGAGACCCCGGAGAGATGGAGATATGCTCTAGAGAGAAGAGGAATGAAGGTCAGCAGGACTAAGACAGAATATATGTGTGTGAATGAGAGGGAGGATAGAGGAATGGTGAGGATGCAAGGAGTAGAGGTGGTGAAGGTGGATGAGTTTAAATACTTGGGGTCAATAGTTCAGAGTAACGGTGAGTGTGGAAGAGAGGTGAAGAAGAGAGTACAGGCAGGATGGAGTGGGTGGAGAAGAGTGTCAGGAGTGATTTGTGACAGACGAGTACCTGTAAAAGTGAAAGGGAAGGTCTACAAGAGGGTAGTGAGACCAGCTATGTTATATGGGTTGGAGACAGTGGCATTGACAAAAAGGCAGGAGTTTGAGCTTGACGTGGCAGAATTAAAGATGTTATGATTTGCAATGGGTGTGACGAGGGTGGACAGGATTAGGAATAAGTATATTAGAGGGTCAGCACAGGTTGGAAGGTTTGGAGACAAAGCCAGAGAGGCACGATTACGTTGGTTTGGACATGTGCTGAGGAGGGATGTAGAGTATATTGGGAAAAAGATGCTAATGATGAAGCTACCAGGTAACAGGAAAAGAGGAAGGCCTAAGATAAGGTTTATGGATGTGATGAGAGAGGACATTTAGGTGGTTGGTGTGACAGAGCAAGATGCAGAGAACAGGAAGAAATGGAAACAGGTGATCTGCTGTGGCGACCCCTAACAGGAACAGCCGAAAGAAGATGATGATGATATATATATATATATATATATATATATATATATATATATATATATATATATATATACAGTAGAGGGGAAAGGAGAAAAGGAATACCAACAATGGTACTGGGAATTACCTCAGAGGTAAGGGAAGGCCTGTACCAGCAATGGCATAAAGAGTACCAAACTTGGTAAAAAGGAGGAAAGAAAAAAAGGGACACTCACACAGATAAGCAAACATATGTGACTAACAATAGGCTAACTAGGTATATGGAAAGAACAAAAAGGAAAGTTTAAGAAGAGACAATTTTTGAAAAATTTTAAATGACTTAGCCGAGAGCTGGCCTGACACGTCTTGATTCAGTATGCAGCAAATGAGATCTGAGGTAATGTAGAGGGGGGGCACTATGGGTAAAAGCTTAGCTCAAGAGTTTTTTGGCTGGTGTGAGCTTGTTATAATGGCTGATTTGGCTCCAAGGACAGAACCGTTACCCATCAGTAAGGAATGAATGAAGATTAACAACATCAGATGAAGGTTTAGACAAAAGTGCCTGCTATTCAGAAACTCTTTTTGCTGAGGTAATGGCCACGAGAACAGCAGACTTCCAGGGCAAACATTTCAAGTCACAATCATTAGCCGGTTCAAAGGATTTTTGCGTCAGCCCTTGCAGAATGACAGTCAGATCCCATGATGTAGTGGGGTCTTTGACTGGAGGCCTGAAAAGAAAGACACCTTTCAAAAATGCTTCACATAACCTGGTTGAAGTGATAGATCTAAAAGGTAATTCTGAATGAAAATTGGAAATGGCCGCTAACTGGAGATTAACAGTCACAAAACTAGAATCTTCTTTAAATAAGGACTCAAGAAAAGAAAGGACTGAAGAAACAGGCACTGAAAAGGGGTCAATGTGATGATTAGAGGCCCAAATAAAAAATATTTTCCACTTGCTTTTATATAATTTCTTGGTGGATACTTTCTGGGAATCTAGAATGATAGCTTTGACAGGCGAGGAAAATCTGGGCCCTCTAGCAATCAAGGGAACTGGAGAAACAAATAAGTTATGCACTCACCATAACATTCCATCTGAGGAGTTGTTCTTCATTTGTCTTCAACCTGTGGGTACTCAAATCCTGCATGGATCTGACTATGCCGCATTTCCAGCATCTGATCTGAGCCTCAAGCCCCTCCCCTACCTATAATGCTCCCGTCTCCTTCCTCCCTTCAGATCAAGTTTGCTGCTAACCACAGCATCCCTACCTGACCCAAGACCTTATCCCGTAACAAAAGGTCTCCAGAAACAAGAAGAGGAGAACAAAGGTATGCCCACGTGGTGACTATATCTCTTCTGATCAAACCACCACACAGCCTACATAAGGCAGGGGGAAGTAGGGAGAGATGGTTGAAGACAAATGAAGAGCAACAACTCAGATGGAACGTTAAGGTGAGTACATAACTTCTTTATCTGAAGTTGTTTTCATTTGCTCTTCAACCTGTGAACAGAGTTCCCAGCTACTAAACACCTGGGAGGCCCTCATGGAAGGATATTCTGGAGCACGGTGGAGCCAAAGGATGCCCTGTTCCTGGATAGAATGTCCAACTTGTAATGCAAGATGAAAGTTTGTGAAGAAGCCCAAGTAGCCACAGAACAAATGTCATCCAAAGAAACTCTGGACCAAAAGGCAGCTGACATAGCCATAGATCTAGTGGAATGCACCTTGATATAACCTGGTGGGGTTAAACTTTTAGCTGAATATGCCAAGGTAATGCACTGGGAAAATCCAACGAGCGATGGTGACCTTCAATACTGGTTTCCCCAGAAAGGGCTTAGAATATGAGATAAAGAGTTGGTCAGACTTATGAAAGGATTTAGTTCTATGCAGACAGAAATGTAACTGTCTATGAACATCCAACAAGTGCAGTTTGTACTCCCTCTTATTTTGAATGTTCAGGAAGAAAACCGGGAGGTTAATCACCTAATTAATGTTGGATTCTGAAGCCACTTTGGGAAGAAAGGATGGATTAGTGTACAAGGAAACTCTATCCTTATGAAATATCAAATAAGGAGGCTTGACAGACAATGCTTGAAGCTCCAAAACCCTTTTGGCTGATGTAATAGCAACCAATAAAGCTGTCTTCCAGGACAGCAACTGTAGATCCACTGAAGCTGCAGGTTCAAAGTGGGATGAGACTAGAGCTTGCAGAACTGGCATTGGGTCCCTAATGGGTGGCCGAAGTAAAAAGGTACCTTTCAAAAAGGCTTTACAAAGCTTAGAAGAAGCCAGAAAAGTCATATTGTCACCTACATGAAAGTTAGATATAGCTGCCAGTTAGACCTTGACCATAGAACTGGCACCTTGAAGAAAAATGCTTGCTAAAAACCGGAACCACAGCAGTGAAGGGGTCTAGATCATGCTGAGATGCCCAAATAGAAAAATATTTCCACTTGCTGGAGTAAACCTTCCTGGTAGAAGATTTATGAGCTGCAGCCAAAATCTTTTTTGACTGGTGAAGATAACCCGGGAGTCCTGATTATCACAGGAACTGAAGCAGCCAAGTGGTGAGCTTTCAGACTGACCAGGTCTGGGTGAGGAATCCCTGAAGGATGAGATACAAGATCCGGAGTGGGATCTAATGTCCAGGGTGGACACACACGAGACCACAGAGAAGGGAACCAGACTTGGCGAAGTCAGAATGGGGCAATGAGGATGACAGAGCTCCCCAGCCAGCGAGCTTTCTGAAGGAATTTTGGGATCAGGGGTAGAGGAGGATAAGCATACAGAAGACTGGAAGGCCAAGCATGAACCAGAGCATCTCTGGGGCTTCTCCCTGAGGGGGGTTCAGAGTGAAAAACTTGCTGCACTTCGCATTGGAAGGAGAAGAGAAGAGATCACAGCAAGGCTGATCCCACTTGAGAAAGATCTGTTTTGCTACCAAAGGATTCAGAGACCACTCGTAAGGCATCAGGATAGACTTGCTGAGCCTGTCCACTAGAATGTTGGACCGCTCCAGAATGTGTGTTGCCACCACAAAATGGCTGGTGGAGATCACCCACTCTAACACTCTCATGGCCTCACGACACAGGGGATAATACCTGGTTCCCCCCTGTTTGCTGATGTACCAGACCATCGACATATTGCCTGCCTGGATGGCAATCATCCCGAGAGGAAGATGGGCATGAAGAGCTTGCAATGCTAGCAGCACCACCCTCATCTCCAGGACATTGATATGCAGTTGAGTCTCGTAGGGAGACCGTGTGTCTTGGACTGTCCTTCCCAAATAATGCCCCCCACCCAAGTAGGGAGGCGCCCATGGTCACCGCGGTTAAAGGGGTAGGCAGAAGAAAGGGGTGACCCCGTAGAAGATCTGGGGAATGAATCCGCCACAGAAGAGAGTCCCTGCATGCCCGAGATACTTGAATAGGGTGAAACAATGGAAGATCTAGCAAGGACAAATGAACCACAAGAGTCCACTGAAGTACCCTCATTTGCAACCGGGCCATGGGCAAGAAGGTGATCATGGCCACCATGGACCATAACGTCCGTAATACCAGTTCTGCTGTCGGCGATTGAGCTTGAAGAATACAGATGACATGTAGTTTTAGAGACTGGATTCTCTATGAGGTTAGAAAGACCTTGGTTTGAATTGTGTCCAACCGAGCTCCAATTAAATCTAGCACTTGAACCGGGGCCAGTAGGGATTTGTTGAGATTCATGGTTATGCCCAACTGGTGGTCTAATTGAAGAAGGAAAGCCCTTGCGTGGCAGAGTTGATGCCTGGAAGGGGGCAGCAAGGAGCCAATCATCCAGGTAGGGGAAGACCTGGTATCCCTACAGTCACAGGTGAGCCGCTACCACTCCCATCATTTTGGTGAACACCCTGGGGGCTGTGGTGAGACCAATGGGGAGCACTCTGAAATGGTAATGACTGTCCCCCAGCTGGAAGTGGAGAAACCTCTAAAAGCACCTGTCCATTTTGATGTGGTAGTACGTGTCCTGAAGGTCGATCGAGCACATCCAATCGTTGTCCTGCAGGAAGGGCAGGATAGATTAAAGAATGACCATCCAGAATTTTGTCTTGGCAACTAACAGATTTAAACTGGAGAGATCCAGAATGGGTCTTAAGTCCCCCGTCTTCTTTGGCACTAAAAAGAACCTGGAATAAATACCTAATCCGGACTGGTTTGGGGGGACGGGATGGATGACTCACTTTTCTAGCATCTTTGCAATTTCCAGTGCTGAAACGTCCTGAAGGAGGTGGGTGGGAGTGGTGGTTGACTGAAGGGGATTAGATAGCCTCTGGATATAATCTGCAATACCCAATGATCATCTGTGATTGACTCACAGGCCATTGGGTGTAATGAGAGGTGTCCCCTGACTGCCTCCAGAGCAGAGCAGCTGGGCAGCCCTTCAAGGTTGCTGCATGGGTCAGTCTGAGAAAGCCTCTTGAGACCCCTGATTCCTCATACCCCCTCTGCCTTGGGGGCGGCGTCTGTTGAATCCCCCCTCTGCCTCTAGGTGAAGGCGATTCCTGAGTGTCCTGGGAGTAGCCCTGAAATTTCTGGAACCACATCTTCTTGGCCACTCCACTGATTCCTTGAAAAGGTTCGTTGAGGGGTCAAGAGGCGGATCCCGATGGCAAACAGAGTCTTCCCATCTTTCTCGCTCTAGTGTGTCACGTACCAACTTTCCAAAAGGGTGGAACCGTCGTACGGGGACTTAGTAAAAGATTCAGAATAAAGCATCTGGAACCGTAGTAAGTGAATAGAAGCACACAACTTTAATAGATGCACGATAAATAAAACGTTTAACTTTCTCACCGCGTTTTTTCGTTCCAAATGGAACTTCCTCAGATAATACATAAAACTTAAACAATCCCTTAAATACTCAAAGGTTAATTAACCAATCAAATTCCAAATTGGTCAATCAGTATCCATATCTCATGAATATTAATCAATGGTTAAAATCACATAACAAATAACATCAAACAGTGACTAACATATAACTAAAAATTGCGTTCACAACATATATATATATATATATATATATATATATATATATATATATATATATACGCACTCAATATGACCTGATCTAATATTAAAAACAAACAAAAAAGATATATACATATATTTAAAACTACCACATAATACAAAAACTATTATAACTTATATTTCTGTATGTTATCAGCAGAAGCATACACATAAAAAGTATTAAAGCACCATCTAGTGGTTCAAAAGATAAAATACTCCTAAAAAAGCATATAAATGTAGGTAGATAAGAGCACTAAACTTATAACTGATCCCGTCAAAACCAGACAGGTGAACAACATATTAAAATATGTTAAATGAGTAAAAACTGGGAAAAAAAAAAACAGGGAAAAAAGGCAGGGAATTAGATAAAATGTCACAGCCTAGCAGACCTTAACTTCAATACTGGGACTATAGAAATATGTTCATTCAGCCCAGGTGGTCTGCAGGCTTTTAAAACCAACTGCCAAGAGACCTCTATTTTGTTTTCCCAATCACCTCCCCTAACATCCTGTGGAATGTGTTCAAGAACAAAGAACATAAACAAAGCATCTTTACATACTTTAGTATGCTTAAATAAAGCGTTATTGATAGCCTGCTTGCTGATGTCATACATATGTTCGTATATCCTTCTTCTCAATGCCCTCTCCTTTTTCACACACAAAATGAGGGGCATTTTTTTACAAACTGCCAGGTATATAACACCCTTAGTATCACAATTAGCAGAAGATTTACTTGTCAAAAGTCTCTCCCTACCATATAGGAATAGATTTCCCCCATTAAGTACATGACAGCATTGTGATCACTTTCCACATTTGTATGTACCTTTTTTTCTCATATTTACCTTGCTTGTCCCTAAATTCTTTTCTAATATATTTTTAAGATTTCTATCCTTCCTGTAAGTAAAAATAACTGGTTGCTTAAAAATAGCATTTAAATCGAAAAATTTGGAAAATGTTCCAGTTCTTGGTAACTATATTGTTAATCAAACCTGAATCACAGTTAAAATTTAAAATAAAAGCACTACTAAAACATTGTCATCCCTCCTTCTCTCCGATACCTGTTTATTCATCCCATTCACATTGTGTGTTCCTAGAATAGGACCAATCTGTCAGACCTCCTGGGCTGAATGAACATATTTCTATAGTCCCAGTATTGAAGTTAAGGTCTGCTAGGCTGTGACATTTTATCTAATTCCCTGCCTTTCTTTCCATATTTTTACTCATTTAACATATTTTTACTCATTTAACATATTTTAATATTTTGTTCACCTGTCTGGTTTTGACAGGATCAGTTATAAGTTTAGTGCTCTTATCTACCTATATTTATATGCTTTTTTAGGAGTATTTTATCTGTTGAACCACTAGATGGTGCTTTAATACTTTTTATGTGTATGCTTCTGCAGATAACATACAGAAATATAAATTATAATAGTTTTGTGTTATGTAGTAGTTTTAAATATATGTGTGCATTTGTTTGTTTTTAATATCAGATCAGGTCATATTGTTTGAATATATATGTTATATTGTGAATGTAATTTTTAGTTATATGTTAAAGTCACTGTTTTATGTGATTTTAACCTTTGATTAATATTCACGAGATTTGGATAGGGATTGACCAATTTGGAATTTGATTGGTTAATTAACCTTTGAGTGAGTATTTAAGGGAGTGTTTAAGTGTTATGTATTATCAGAGGAAGTTCCACTTGGAACGAAAAATGCGGTGAGAAAGTTAAGCATTTTATTTATCATGTATCTATTAAAGTTGTGTGCTTCTATTCACTTACTATGGCTCCAGGTGCTTTAGTCTGACTGTTTTTATAGTTGGAGCTTTGCTCTCTGTGGCACCTTTTGTCTCTATTTTTGGTCTAGTGCGTTTTTTTGAGATGGAGGAGCCAGAGGTAAGTGGACAGCAAGTTACTTGCAGCAAAGACAAGGTTGCAGAATTGAGAAGTGCTGTGGGAGAGTTAACCCAAATGGTTATGCTGTTAAACAGCAACGTTTCACAATTGCTTACTGTTAATAATGGACTATCATTACCTGGCAACTAAGAGGGAGTTCAGTTTGTGGAATCAGACGCATGAATGCCGGAAATGAGTGGGCGTGGTTCAGATCTGGAGGAGAATGCTGAGTGAGGTACTGTGCCATCTATGACAGGTATCCCAAGGATTTTTAGAATGCAAACAACAGAACAAACTATTATAGACACTGATTTACAGCAGCAATTGGGTGCAAGACCTAAATAGAAAAGAAATGTTGGCCATCGCCAACATTCAGGTGATTTAACTGACTCTAATACTGCCAACAAAACAGAAGAACAGCGCAGAGACTTTAAATGGCAAGAATGGTTGCATTGTAATGAATATAATGTAAATGTTAACAATGTTGTTTCAGAGAGAGCAAATACATACAGTGATGATATTAATCGAATATATGACCTGATGCTGAAATACAAAACTTTAAATTTGGATAATTTCTATCTGAAAAAATGTCTTACTTTAGAAATTGCCCCTAAAGGGCTTAGAGTGTACAAATACCCTAATAACATTAGGGAAAGAAAGTCATACAGAATTGTTCAACATTTTTAACACTTGTGGTTTTCCATTATGAAAGGAATTATTGGAGATAACGAGCTCAAAATGGAAAACCTGTTTAAGAAAATAGAAGAAATTGAGAAAATAAAGGATTTATTACTTATAGTAGAAAAGGAAAGGGATAAATACTTTAATATAAAAAAGAAAATAGATGACAAATGTTTGTATATCTCTAAACGTAAGAATAGAAAGATTGAAAGGGACTTGTTAGAATACAAAGATATTATACCATGATCCCCCCAAAACGTGCACGCTGATTGGCCAGCGTGCCCGTTGTAAATCGAGTTATACTAATGGAAAAAGGTCCGGTCGCCTGGACTTTTTCCATTAGTATAACTGTCTTTAAATCGTTAAATGGGTTTAACATGGCGAGACAGTAAAATAAGCAACGGAGATCTCCGCTGCTTATTTTAAAGCTGTCTACTATGTTAAACCCATTTAACATAGCGAGGCAGTGTTTAAAAGCGGAGAAAGCAAGATCTCCATGTTAAATGAGTTTAACATAGCGAGACAGTTTAAAATAAGCAACGGAGATGTCCGTTGCTTATTTTAACTGTCTCGCTATGTTAAACTCATTTAACATAGCGAGACACTAAAAAGCAACAGAGATCTTGCTTTCTCCGTTGCTTTGCTCTGATGTACTGCGCAGGCGCAGTACATCAGAACTGCCGGATGCCAGACATCTGCGGAAGGGCAGTAAACAGGCATTATACTATGCCATTATTTAAGAAAAGTAACAGTTTCTTTTCTTAAATAATGTCATAATATAGCAATAACCACTTCTGGGTGTGGGTAATGCTAAATTTACCACGGTTGGCTTTTGTTTGGTCCCTCCCGGACCAAACCACACCAACCGTGGGTAAATTTAGCATTACCCACACCCAGGCGTGGGTTATTGCTATAATAGATTCTATCCCAAGGCTAAATGGGGTGGGGATAGACTACAACTGTACAATTACAATGCACATGGGAACAGTGGCAACAGTTTTCAAGATAGATACAACAATGAAAGAGTAGAAGCACAGAATTTTTATAATGTGGTAGAAAAAAGGTTTGATAGGAATATTAGTGAAAATAATAATTTAATAACTATTCTGAATCTGAAGCCTTTAATTTGGATATTAATGACCCTTAGAGTTTCCATACCGGAGAAGATCAGAGAGAATCAGGAACAAACTAACAGTCCATTATCAGTACGGGGGGGTGAGTGTGAAGGTGCAAGGCTAGTAACAGCTTGTCAAGATGTTATTACATGTAAGAAGAATGTTTTCACCTACCAGAATTTTAATATTTTTAATTAAAGTGATCTTGAAATAGATGAAAGGTATTTTCAACGTTTTACGAAAGATTTGAAATTTGTTCCTAATAGTAAGAGTGATATTAGTAAGGTCTTAATTGACCTTAAACTTTTTGTTAGGAAAAATAATTTAGCGCTGTTACATGAAGCAGAAAAGGTGGAACAATATAACAATACTGACAGAGCTAAAAAAGAAAAGTACTTATAATCCTGTATTGCATCCACAATTTAAAAATTTTGAGAGAGTAGTCGAGACAGAGTTGTGAGATAGATTAAGTAAATCAAAAATGTATTCCAACCTGTCATAGCAAGAAAGACATTTACTTAAGGAACTGAATGGGAATAAGAATGCAAGAGTTATGAGACCAGACGGGGGGAGGGGGGCATGGCCATTATGGATCACATTACTTATGTGGCCAAAATGAAAGTACTCTTCAGAGATGATAAGTACAACAGGGTTTCCATCAATGAAATTAATATTGCTCACTATAAGATTGAGAATTGGTGTATGATGAGTTAATTGATAGACAAACATATAAGTATTTGGCTATTGCTAAGCCTGTTATTCCTAGTAAATTTGGTATTGTCAAAGTACATAAGAATATTAGAGACCCTCCTTGAGACTGATGATCTCGGCTAATGGTTCTAAGACCTATTCCCTAGCCGAGTTTATTGACTCAAAAACTGAAAGTGTTTGGATGGGCAGGATGGGTTTTTAAAGGATTCTTTAGACTTTTTAAGAAGTATAAATCCTAAGATATTCAATCATAATATTATTTTTGTAACAACGGATATAGTAAACTTGTTTTCTGTGATCCCCCATAACATCGGGATGGAATGGTTTTTGGAAGCCTTATTAGAAGTTAAAACATTTGACTGGAAGGAAATCAGGGTTATTATGAAACTGCTTGAGATAGTTCTTAATAATAATTTTGTAATTTTTGAGGGGGAACTTTTTAAACAAGTAAAAGGTGTTGCTATGGGGGCATGCTGTGCCTCCAGCTATGCTAATATTGTGTTGAACACCTGGGAGAAGAAATATCTACTTAATTCACCATTCAAGAATTGTTGGTGCCTTTACAAGAGACACTTTGATGATTCATGTTTCTTTTGGACGGAGAGTGAAGAAAAAAAAGAAGTTAAGTACTCACTACAATATTCCATCTGAGTAGTTGTACTTCATTTGTTTTCAACCTGTAGGATACGGATCCGTATTGGATCCATGCCGGCAAAAATTACTAGCATCAGCTCCAAGCTCCAGACTCCCCACATTCCCCGTAATACACTCCCACTGCCTTCCATCCCCACATCGAGTTTGCTGAACTTATACTTAGAACCTGACCTGATAAAGTACAGTTTTGTACCTACCATAAATGTAGATGTCCGAACTGGATAGCATCTGCAGTCATAACAAATGGGTTGTCCTGTCGTCAGGCAGCCCTTCGGTCGGCTGGATTCCAAAGTCTGGGTCCGGCTTCGGCTGATGTCGCACTTCACCCGACGTCATCTCTGCTGGTCTTCGGGTATAAAGGCATCAGCGGACGCCATTTTCCTCAGTGTTTCTTGCCCCAGATGCCAATTGCCCTCTTGGAAAGCTAAATTTTGGATAAAAGCCAATGTTTCCAAAATAGTAGAAGGCAAACACAAAAAATAAACATTTATGTACATATATACAAACAAATACACCATAAGAGACTCCCCCCCCCCCCAGCTAGCTATTAGGAGGGTAAATACCCTAGGAGTACCGCAGAGGGGAAGGAGGGAGGGTAATCCTGACTGCAGATGCTATCCAGTTCGGACATCTACATTTATGGTAGGTACAAAACTGTACTATGTCCTTCATGGATGCATCTGCAGTCATAACAAATGGGTAGAATACCATAGCCAAACTAGGGGAGGAGGAATAATGATTATGGTGTAGTCAGGATCCCTTGCAGTACAGCAGTGGCAAACCCTGCTCGGGATCTAGAATATAGAGGTAAATTATAATGCTTGGCAAATGTATGCACGGAGGTCCAAGTAGCCGCCTCAATAATGTCCTTGGTTGCCACTCCTCTTAAGAAAGCTGTGGTAGTGGCTGTAGCCCTTGTAGAATGAGGTCTTATGTTCTGTGGAATTGGTTTTCCATGGTAGGAGTAACAGAATCTTATGCAATTTCCTATCCATTTGGAGATTGTCTGTTTGGAAATTGCTTTTCCTTCCCTTCCTGTTGCATAGGCTACAAAGAGCTGGTCAGTTTTTCTGTTACCTTTGGTTCTGTCCAGGTAGTAGCGTAACTGTCTGTGTACATCCAAGGTATGCATTATTCTTTCACCTGTGTTTTGTGGATTGGGAAAAAGGTAGGTAGGTGGATTGCCTGGTTTAAAGACACTCTGGATACCACCTTAGGCATAAATGTAGGATTAGTTCTCATGGACACCCTATCTTGGTGGAAGATTAGGAAGGGTTGCACTGCCATTAAGGCCTGTAGTTCCGAAACCCTCCTTGCTGAAGTAATAGCCAGTAGGAAAGCAGTTTTCCATGACAGGTGTTGTAGATCTGCTGTTGCTGCTGGTTCAAACGGAGGGAGTGTCAACTTTTCTAGTACAAAGTTCAAGTCCCATGCTGGTAATGGTGGTTTCCTAAGAGGTTTTACATTCTTGATCCCTCTGAGAAACTGCCTGAGTAGAGGATGTGAAAAGACAGGAGGATCAAAGCTGTATTCTGCTGAAATAGCTGATGCATGTATCTTGATGGAGGAATAGGACAGGCCTGTATGTAGAAGCTCTGCCAAGTACTCCAGGATGTTAGCAATATCTATGTTCGACACATCTTTTCCTCTTTCAGTACTCCAAATGACGAACCTTTTCCATTTTCCTGCATAGTTCCTTCTTGTAGAAGGTCTGCGGGCTTCAAGGATAATGTCTTTAACCCTTTGTGAAAGGTCTGGGTTAGTTACTGCTATGTGATGTTCCAGGCAGTCAGTTGCAAGGTTTTAGGTTTGGATGTATGATGTTGTAGTTGTTCTGAGTTAACATCAGAGGCATCACCGGTATTGACCACATTTTCTCCCGAGACATGCTCCTCAGCAATGGGTACCAGTGTTGTCTTGGCCAGTTCGGAGCTATCAGAATTATCCTTGGACGTTCCTCTTTGATTTTCAGTAGTACCTTGTGCATCAAGGGAAGAGGTGGGAATGCATATGCTGTCAGGCCTTTCCAGCTGAAGGATAGAGAGTCCACCTTCCATGCAAGTGGGTGGAATGTCCTTGTGCAGAATTTGAGCTGGTGATTTTGTGGGGAAGCGAATAGATCTATTTGTGGCATTCCCCATTTCTTTGTGATGGCCTTGAAGATATCCGGGTGTAGCATCCATTCATGAGCATCCGAGGTGGTTCTGCTTAAAATGTCTGCTAGGGTGTTCTCTTTTCCCGGTACAAATATTGCCTGTAACTGGATGTTGTAGCTGAGAGCCAGATTCCAAAGGTCCAAAGTCATTCTGCATAGGGGGTAAGAATGAGTGCCTCCCTGTTTGTTGATGTACCACATGACTGTGGTGTTGTCTGTCCTTATCATCAAATGGCCTTCTTTGAGGAATGGTCTGAATTTTAGGATTGCCAGTTTTACTGCCAGCATTTCTTTTTGGTTTATGTGCAGGTGCAGCTGGTCCTGAGTCCACAGTCCTTGTACGCATTTGTCCAGCATGTGTGCCCCCATCCTAGGTCTGAGGCATCCGTTGTGATGGTTTGGTTTGCTCGAAAGTTGTGGAAGGGTAAGCCTGGGTTTGACTGGCATGCCCGAGCCCACCATAGGAGCTCCTGTTTTAAGCAT
The DNA here is from genome assembly GCF_019279795.1 of Protopterus annectens. Lineage (NCBI taxonomy): Eukaryota > Metazoa > Chordata > Ceratodontiformes > Protopteridae > Protopterus > Protopterus annectens. Next base: position 1,684,139,833 of record NC_056725.1, on the reverse strand, counting down.
GGGATTAGTGGTATTTCTGTTTCTAAGCTGTGCCTGTGTTGAGACCATAAATTCTTTAGGTACCACTGTAACTTTCTCATATGTAGTCTGGCATGTGGGACCAAGATTATGCATGATGCCATGAAGCCCAAGGCCTGCAGAACTTTTCTTGCTGTTAGTTTGTTCTGTTTTGTTAATGCCAAGAAGTAAAGAGGAAGTTCTTTTTGTTTTTCTGCAGTGAGGAATGCCATCTGTTTTACTGTGTCCAATTCCGTGCCCAAGAAAGTTCTTGTCTGGGATGGTATCAGTCTTGACTTTTGAAAATTGACTGTGTATCCCAGGGCTTGTAGCAAGTAAATGACCCTTTGTAAATCTGTTGTCAGCTTGCTTTTGTTGTCCGCTTGTAACAGGCAGTCGTCCAGGTAGGGATAAATTTGGATTCCCTGTACTCTGCAGTGAGCGATTACTGATGCCAGGCATTTTGTGAATACTCTGGGCGCAGTGGATAAGCCAAAGGGCAATGCTGAGAATTGATAATGCTCTGATCCTGCAAGAAATCTGAGGTATCTTCTGCAATTTGGTCGAATGGGGATGTGCAGGTATGCCTCCTTGAGATCTAGAGTTACCAGCCAACACTCCTTGCCCAGCATGGGAAGAAGTTGCTGTAGGGTCAGCATTTTGAATTTTGGGACAATGATGTATGTGTTTAAGATGGACAGGTCGAGAATAGGTCTCCAGTTTTTTTTTTTTCTTTTCTTGGTACTAGGAAGAGTCTGGAGTAGAATCCTTTGCCCTGTTCTGTTATTGGTACCCTTTCCACAGCTCTCATCTTTATTAATTCTGCTGTCTGGTGCAGGGCTTCTATTTTTTGATTTGGGGGCAGGTTTGGCATTCCTCTTTTTACTGGTAAAGTGTGGAAGTGGAACCGGTAGCCTTGGTCTATGGTTTGCAAAATCCACTTGTCTTTTGTAATATAGTGCCAATTTTTCAAGAATAAGGCTAACTTTCCGCCTAATGGTGCTGCTAATTGCTCCCTGGTAGGCGGAGTCAGAGCCAAGTCACTGTGATTGTCCTGTTGCAGTGGCAGTGGTTGCGCCTGTGCCTCGGTTATTGCCTTGCCACTGTCGTCCTCTGTAGGCACCTCCTCTGGATTGATTTCTGCCCCTAGAGCGTCTGTTCCTGCCCCTTTGGGATCTTGTGGAGTCAGGAAAGGACCAATTCTTGGCAGGCCAGTTCCTGCTAAACCTTGGGGGCTGAACCTGTAGGAAATCTTTGACTGTTTGTACAGATTTTGCCTTCTCTTCCATTTTCTTCATTACCTGCTGGGCAGGTTCCCCAAATGGACTGGCCTTATCCATAGGAGCATCCAATAGCTTAGCTTTAACATGATCCGGCAAGACCTGTTCTTTCAACCATGCATGCCTTCTTATCAATGTGCCAGTCATGGCTGATCTAAATGAAGCCTCCAGTGCATCATAGCCACATTTTAAAGAATGGTTACTAACCTGTTGGATGTTATTCACCATTTCTAATACATATTTCTTATCTAAAGATTCATCAGAGGACAGCTTTTTAATTAACTGATCAAGCATAAACTCTTGGTATTGGATCATGTGAAACTGACAGTTTAAAGCTCTAGCAGAGAGAGTAGCAGAGGTGTAGACTTTTTTCCCCCATCACTCTAAGTACCTGGATTCCCTTTCAGAAGGAATAGGGTTTTTTGCTGTGGTCGAGGCTACTGCCTTAGGCCCCTGGGATATAGTTTCAGGGTCAGCAAGTGGGGCCTTGTATAGGTGGTGATGAGTGTCTGGTACCCTGTAAAATCTATCTGGTTTGGCAGGGGCTGGAGGTAAAGAATCAGGAGCAGTGCAGACATCATTAAATGCATCGTCCACAACAGAAAGGACAGGAGGTATAGCTAGAGGCCTATGTTGTGGTAAGTGCAGAAAGGTCCTAAGCCTTTTTCTTGAATCTGAGAAATCTTGTCCCTGCCATTGGAATTGTTCTCTCATGGCATGTAAGGTTTCCCCAAAAGAGAATTCCTCTGGTGGAGAGGCAGCTGGAATGGATTCTTCAGCATCTGAATCTTCATAATTGGAAAAAGGAGCCTCTGGCTGGTCTGTAATGTCTGAGTCATCCGCAGAATCATCAGAGGACACAGGCTCGGTGGGCTCTGCTCTAGATCTCTTTTCTGGGGGCTGAGAGGCCCTGTCTGGGTGAGATTGGGATCCCCTAATTAAGGATATTAAATCTTCTGTCAGAGTAAGCATTTGAGAACTAGAAGTGGGCCTGAGTGAGGGTGGTTTAACAGGCACTGATTTAGCTGATTTGGCTGCTTTAGCCCTGGCAAAGGCCTTAATAGGCATGGCTGCAGGAGGCCTAGCAGCACCACGTGCTGGGGTAGAGATATCCAAGGGGATGGTGTCTGATAGATCAGTGGGAACCACAGTTGTAGGCAAAATTTCTGAGGCTGATTCAGATAAGGAAGCAGGAGCCTCAGTAGTAGTCATGGATTCGGCTGAAGATTGACCAGTTTTCTCAGTTTCGGCCGAAACCGAGACACTCGCGGCTTGCTTAACCGTGGTTTCGGCCGAAACCGCGGACCGCGAGTGTCGGTCTTTTTCTTTGCGTTTTTTAACAATTTGGGTAGTCGGAGGATCCGACGGCATAATGTACGCAAAATCTGAGACGAAAAACTGTTCAGCAAACTCCGACCGACGCCTAAGCGTTCGTCGGTTGAAGGAAGCACAGGCCGAACAGGCTGCTACGTCGTGGTCTGAGCCTAAGCAAGGCAAACAGTAAGAGTGGAAATCTTTATGAGGTATTTGTTTCCCACAAGTTAAACAGTTATTGACTTTTTCTGACATCGGCTGAGGCAAGAAAGAGTCCCCAAAGGGTACTTAGCTTTTTAGAAGTCTTCGAAGTAGTATTTGGTAGTAGTAATCTCTGGATCTGACCGACCGGCACTTGCGAACAGCTTCTGCTTCGGGCGCCACGCGGCAAGAAAGACTGAGGAAAATGGCGTCGGCTGATGCCTTTATACCCGAAGACCAGCAGAGATGACGTCGGGTGAAGTGCGACATCAGCCGAAGCCGGACCCAGACTTTGGAATCCGGCCGACCGAAGGGCTGCCTGACGCCAGGACAACCCATTTGTTATGACTGCAGATGCATCCATGAAGGACATCATACTTGTGACCTATACTACAGCCCGTAGGCCGAACATGCGCCAAAGTCCAGGGGGAAGGAGGGAGGGACAGTTGAAGACAAATGAAGTATAACTACTCAGATGAAACGTCATGGTGAGTACATAAATTCTTTATCTTAAGTAGTTTACTTCATTTGGTCTTCAACCTGCGGGACAGAGTCCCCTGCTACTAAACTCCTGGGAGGCCCTCATGGAAGGATATTCCGGAGCACCGTGGAGCCAAAGGATGCTCTCTTTCTAGATGTCAAATCCAATTTGTAATGGGAAATAAACGTATGAGATGAGGACCAAGTAGCTGCAGAGCAAATGCCATCCAAAGACACCCTAGAGCAGAAAGCTGCAGACGTAGCCATGGACCTAGTGGAATGAGCTTTAACCTGACCTGGAGGAGACATGCCTTTGTCCTTATAGACCTGCAGGACGCCTGAAGAAATCCATCTGGCTATAGTGACCTTGGAAATAGGTTTGCCTAAAAAGGTTCTAGAGAATGAAACAAACAACTGATCAGATTTACGAAAAATTTTTGTACTGTGTAAATAGAATCATAACTGTCTATGAACATCCAACATGTGTAGCTTGTATTCCATCCTGTTGGTAAAATTTAAGAATAAAATTAGTCCAATGGTAAAAATGAAGACCACTCTAAACATTTAAATACTTGATTTTTTAAAAAAAAATAAGCCACATAAATACATACACCTATGCATACTATGCACATATGTGTAGCTTCCAAATAAAATAAAATTAAATTAAATTAATGACATTCATACATAAACATTAATCACACAAAACAATTGATATTAATACACAACAAACTAAATCTAATTAATACTGATGTAATAAAGTCATTGTGGTAGCATCTGTAAATATTTGCCAATAACTCTCCTTAAATGCTAATCTACTTTAATGACTTCTAAAATACCAAATTTGAACTGATGTTCATTGCCCTTAATCATATTTTCTCATCCTTCTTCTTCATACTTTTAAGAAATAAGGTGGTTTTGATATAAGTGTCCAACCTTAATACATCTGTTTCAATAATAAAATTGCACTGATTGCAATGTCCACATTTACTAGTATGTGTCATGAACCCTTATCTGTCCTTCAATAGGTTTAGGTCCTATAATTCCTGGTAGCTCTTCCTTGACATTAATGTATACCAGTATTTGTTTAATATATGTTTTACTTTATTACTATATGGTCCATATTCAACTATACATGCCCGACTTAATACAGGTCTTATTGGACTCAACTACTGTATTCTGTTGTGTTTCTTTGTATTTGTTACCTAAGAGGAATAATGTCCCTTCCCCATCTATTAAATAGTTCATTACTAATATCTTTCATCATTTCCTTGTCATAACCTCTCTCTATAAACAAGGATGTAATAATTTATTAATTCTTCCGATGTCATTCTTAAGGCCCGAATACATTGGCCTTTGTAAATATTTCTTTTAGTCTTACTAGGATGACAGCTGGTATATTCTACATAGGAATTAGTAAATGTTTCCTTCCGATGTATTTTGGATTGGAACCCCAAGTCTGTTCTAACTACAAGAGTATCTAAATATGGTACACCTTTAGTACTACTGTGCGATGTAAATTTCAAATAATTGCTACTCCCATTTATATATTCTAGGAATTTTAAATAAGAGTCATGATTCCCTTCCCATATTATATAAATAGTATTTGATCTTACTAAAAATGACTTTTAAATATAATATTCTCTTCCCAATTTAGCATCACAAGATTATGATTTGTCTATAAATTTCTCCTTCATTATACACAAAGTTGTTATCCAATACTATAGACATAAGGTCATTGACCAACATATTTCTCTCATTAGTTAACTTACTATGTGAAATGACACTCTCCAAAAAGGCTTCTAAGCCTTCTTCCTTAGGAATACACATAAATAAGTCAATGACATCAATTGATGCAAAAATTAATTCTTGTTCGCTTAAATAAGTGGGGTAATTCTGATCTTTAACCATATGGTTAACATTATCATAAATATGTTTTAATAAATGATCAATAGCTACCCCTAATGGATAGGTTTTGGATTTGCTACCCGATATTATTGGTCTAAATGGTGGGTCACTCAAATTTTTGTGTAATTTAGGAATGCCTACCATGGTAGCCAAAAGACTCTCAAGTAATTATATAACTCTTCTGTTATCCTATTGTCCAAAAGGAATTCCTCTATAAATAGATCAATTCTCCTATATGCTATATTTAGTTCGTTCAGGGAAATGGTCTCATAATTCCCAGATTCCCAGATAATAAATTCTGGTCTTCATTTTTTACCATTGGACTAATTTTATTCTGTGAGCAGAGACTGTTTCAGTATTGCTGTACCAGTGATTCCTAAGTAAGGCGTTATAGCGTACCTGTTTAACGCCAAAGTTTTGTACATTTGTCTTATCGCTATTGAGTTCAGTTGTTATGGAAGAGCTTAGTGAATCTATAAACACTCAGAAGCTGTTACTAATTGGATGCAGGAGAGCCAGTCATACTCACTGAGATTAAAGTAACAACAGTTGTGCTGCAGCTACGAGGGGATTGAGAGAGCTGATGAAAGGGAAAGGAACCGAATGGTAAAAGTCAGCTAATTCTTCTAGGGACATTATTCTGACTTCATCTCAAGAGTATGTGTCAAACCTGGAAATTGTATTGATTTACCCATTTCAACGGTGCTAGCCATGATGTGAATAGCAGACTTGAGTTTACTTTTGATTTTTCTTTTGGCAATCCAGTCCCAAATTTAGTCAGAATATGTGACAACAACATTCCAACTAAAGGTATTGTGAATATTAATAATGCTGGAAAAAATACCGAAAAGTTGGTCGCTGAACAAAGTAGATGCTTGTTCAAAGACTTTATAGAGAGCGACTGTAATTTTGATGGCAATAGAAATAAAAGGAATATTAATTATGGCAATTTAAAGGGCAAGGGGTCATTAAAAGAACTGATATATGAATTTGGGAAAAAATTAAATATTATTAATTCAATTAAGTTGGATAATGCATATTTATCACACTGTATAGAAACCGGAATGGTACCTATGGGGTTACGTTTTTTTAAAGTACCCATGGGAGTAGTAATTAACAAGGAATATGAGAATGAATTAAACAAATTATTTGATAGTTTTGGTATAGAATTTATGAAAAAATTAATTAAGTTCAATGATATTAAATTATGCAACATGTTAAATGATGTTGATCAAATGAATGCCACTATTGTATCAGATTTATTGTTTAAAGAATGGGAAAATTTATACAACAGACAGTTTGAACTAGCGGAAGGTAGAACACACCAAGCATTTGAAAGAAAGAATAAGAAGTTTACTAGAGATGCAGAACAGTATAAAACAGGAAGGGCATATAATTGGAATAAGTCATTTCACAAAGTCTCAGACAGACAGGATACTTATGATAGAAGAACAATAGATAATGAAAATTTTCAACAAGGATGGATCAGACAGGAAAACAGGTGGTCGAAACAGAACACCTGGAGGAAAAAAGAAATCTAATTCAGTCACAGCAGATTCAAAGAGCAGGGTCCACTACTTCGTTGAATAAAGATGTTATCATCACTTCTCATGAAGGAATAGTGAATAAATATTCTAATTTTCAGATTTTTAATTATACTAGTATGACATTGAATAAGGCACATTTCAGCTTGCTATCCAAAGGAATGAAATACATTCCTATTACAGGATTTAGGATAGTTGATAGCATATGTGAATTAAAAAAATATATTAGAAAGTTGAATTTAGCTATAATGTTTAAAGACAATAGTAATGTTAACAAAGGACCGAGTGATATGTTAAAAAAGAAAAGTAGTTACATGCCAGTAATGAATCAGGATGTATGTAGATATGAGAAATTAGTAACTCATGACTTGTACACCATGAATAAAAGGCGAAAAAAACCTAAAAGTAACTTAACTAAAGAAGAACTGAATGTATTAGAGGAGTTATACACTAGTGATAGTATTAGGGTCATGAAGCCGGACAAGGGGGGGGGGGGGGGTAGTCATTTATGACAAAATGACTTACAATAACAAAATTCATAGTATTTTGCACGAATCTGGGAATTATGAGACCATTTCCCTGAACGAACTAAATATAGCATATAGGAGAATTGATCTATTTATAGAGGAATTCCTTTTGGACAATAGGATAACAGAAGAGTTATATAATTACTTGAGAGTCGACACACCCCTTTTGGCTACCATGGTAGGCATTCCTAAATTACACAAAAATTTGAGTGACCCACCATTTAGACCAATAATATCGGGTAGCAAATCCAAAACCTATCCATTAGGGGTAGCTATTGATCATTTATTAAAACATATTTATGATAATGTTAACCATATGGTTAAAGATTCGTGGCAATTTTTACAGAATTACCCCACTTATTTAAGCGAACAAGAATTAATTTTTGCATCAATTGATGTCATTGACTTATTTATGTGTATTCCTAAGGAAGAAGGCTTAGAAGCCTTTTTGGAGAGTGTCATTTCACATAGTAAGTTAACTAATGAGAGAAATATGTTGGTCAATGACCTTATGTCTATAGTATTGGATAACAACTTTGTGTATAATGAAGGCGAAATTTATAGACAAATCAAGGGTGTGGCTACTTAATCTTGTGATGCTAAATTGGGAAGAGAATATTATATTTAAAAGTCATTTTTAGTAAGATCAAATACTACTCACGGACAGCGATATTTATATAATATGGGAAGGGAATCATGACTCTTATTTAAAATTCCTAGAATATATAAATGGGAGTAGCAATTATTTGAAATTTACATCGCACAGTAGTACTAAAGGTGTACCATATTTAGATACTCTTGTAGTTAGAACAGACTTGGGGTTCCAATCCAAAATACATCGGAAGGAAACATTTACTAATTCCTATGTAGAATATACCAGCTGTCATCCTAGTAAGACTAAAAGAAATATTTACAAAGGCCAATGTATTCGGGCCTTAAGAATGACATCCAGTAAGGAAGAATTAATAAAAGAAGTTGGATTTATTACATCCTTGTTTATAGAGAGAGGTTATGACAAGGAAATGATGAAAGATATTAGTAATGAACTATTTAATAGATGGGGAAGGGACATTATTCCCCTCTTAGGTAACAAATACAAAGAAACACAACAGAATACAGTAGTTGAGTCCAATAAGACCTGTATTAAGTCATACGAAAGGGCATGTATAGTTGAATATGGACCATATAGTAATAAAGTAAAACATATATTAAACAAATACTGGTATACATTAATGTCAAAGGAAGAGCTACCAGGAATTATAGGACCTAAACCTATTGTGGTATATAAAATGGGGCAGAATTTAAAAAACATTTTGGAAAGGGGTAGCAGAAGGACAGATAAGGAATTCAAGACACATACTAGTAAATGTGGACATTGCAATCAGTGCAATTTTATTATTGAAACAGATGAATTAAGGTTGGACAATTATAACAAAACCACCTTATTTCTTAAAAAGGGAAATTGCAATACCAAATTTTTAGTGTACATTGCCAAGTGTAACATATGTTCCGCTTACTATATAGGTAAGACGGAACAAAATTTTAAAAAGAGAATATATGCTCATACATACTGTATGAAGAAGAAGGATGAGAAAAATGCCTTGGCAAAACACGTTATGATTAAGGGCAATGAACATCAGTTCAAATTTGGTATTTTAGAAGTCATTAAAAGCAACCCCAGGGGTGGGAATATGAAAAGTAGATTAGCATTTAAGGAGAGTTATTGGCAAATATTTACAGATGCTACCACCCCCCCTGGCCTTAATGACTTTATTTCCACTAAAACTCTTTTAGAATGTACATAATTTTACATTAGTATTAATTAGATTTAGCTTGTTGTGTATTAATATCAATTGTTTTGTGTGACTAATGTTTATGTATGAATGTTATAAATTTAATTCAATTTTATTTTATTTGGAAGCTATATATATGTGCATCTAAGTGAAAGTATAGGAGTATATATGTGTAGTATGCATAGGTGTATGTATTTATGTAGCTTATTTTTATGTGAATGTCTCTTTAAATGTTTTTTAAATATTGGCGCCAAAATCAAGTATTTAAATGTTTAGAGGAGTTAATTTATTTGTTCTGAGGAAGCCTACGTTCTGTAGGTGAAAGCGCTAAACCTTGTACTAAATAAATTCTGGTCTTCATTTTTTACCATTGGACTAATTTTATTCTGTGAGCAGAGACTGTTTCAGTATTGCTGTACCAGTGATTCCTAAGTGTTTAACGCCAAAGTTTTGTACATTTGTCTTATCGCTATTGAGTTCAGCTGTTGGTAAAATTGGGAAAGAACACAGGCAAATTTATAGTCTGATTGATATTGACTGGTGACTCCACCTTAGGAAGAAAAGATGGGTTGGAACGAAGGGAAACTCTATCTTTATGAAAAATCATGTACAGGAATTTTATGGACAAGGCCTGTAATTCCGAAACCCTTCTAGCAGAGATAATAGTGACCAGAAAAGCTGTTTTCCACAATCTGCAGGTGTGGCAGGCTTGAAAGGCGGGACGACCAGAGCTTGGAGAACCATAGTAAGGTCCCACAGGGGGACAGGATCTTTGACTGGGGGCATAACAAAAAAGTGCCTTTAATAAAGGCTTTACACAGTCTCGAAGATGCCAAGGATGCAAAATTCTCACCCACATGAAAATGAGAAATGGCAGCCAAATGAACTTTGACAGTAGAAGAACTAGCACCATGCTGGAAAATATCAGCTAGAAAATCAAGAATGGTGGAAATAGGAGCCGTGAAAGGATCTAAACTCCTCTGAGAGGCCCAGAAAGAAAAACATTTCCACTTGCTGCAATAAACCTTTTTGGTTGAAGACTTATGAGCAGCTACCAAAATAGACTTAACTGGGGAGGAAAGTCTGGGAGTCTTAGCAATCATGGGAACTGGAGCAGCCAAGCCGTGACAAGGGCCAAGTAATTTAGCGCCCTTATTGAAAAGGTAGCTGAAGCATACACCCGCTTCCCTAGGCGGTCCATCATCTGTGACTCTCGGTCAGGAGGGTGGACTGAGGAACTTTCCTGAGATAGTTCCCTCTTCGTGGCAGCTGCTACCACCATTGTGTCCACTGGGGAGCCCTTGTTCCAGGAAAGCATCATTGGGAGGTGATCTTGGGGAGCCCTCCCCATCATCTAAATGTGTCATTGGTTAAGGACTCGGAGGAGTTCAAGTGCCTCCTCTTGTACGTATGCTTGCGAGGCACATCTCCAGTGGGGCTCTCAAGGAAGCGCTCGCAAGCCATCTGTTCCTCTGGGGAAACCATCTGGGGCATAGGCTGTCCCTCTAGTAAGACAATGGGGACTTTAGATAGAGCCGAGGGGGTCTAGGTGAAGTCCAAGGGGGCGGTCAGGGACCTCAATCCAATGGAGAGGACCCGTTCTAACCACATCGAATGCTGAAGGAAAGCGGACCTCCTGGGAAGCTAATAAGGAGGCCGGTCTCCCTGGGTCTGACGTGAGAATCAGAGCCGGATCTGAAGTGGACAGCTCCGAGGGGGAAACCTGGCCCAACAATGTCAGAACCGATGGAAAAAGGCTCCACTCCCTCGGATCCGACACCTAGGCTCCGGCTCTGAGAGCAGCTCGGATCCAAACTGTTTAGATCTGAGATGCTCCAGGCAGCTGTTGGCATCGAGGATGCAAGGACCGTTGGCGCCGACCCCCTGACCAAGGTCAAACTTGGATCTGAGAACTCCGAAGCCGAAGGTCTGATTGGGGAAGGAGAAATGGGTTGAAAAAAAAAAGGAAGCGAGCTCCCCACTCCTGAGGGGGGGGGGGGCTGGCAAGACCCCCATCTGGATCTGTGTACGGATAAAGCGCCTCATCATCTTATCCAGATCCATGTCCGATAAAGAGCGGGTTCGACGGGGATGGGGGATTGCTATAATCTATTCCAGTAATCTTACCATTTCTCTTATCTCACATCCAGTACCATCTTTCTCCCCTGCAGAAACACTTATAGCTAACCTTAAACTAAACAACCACTCTACTATTACTATAGTAGCCACCTATATTCCCACAGGCAACAATATCCCAATACTAGACCTCTCCTATCTATCCCTGAAAATCCCAAATGAAACAATCCTCCTCGGTGACACAAACATCAACTAACATTAAATAACCCTACTTCCCCACAACATATTAACCTCTATGGATTTACTCAGCTAATTACCAAGCCAACCCACTGTAACCATACCCACACAACATATACCCTCATTGACTGGATACTAGTCTCAACATCAACCAAATACCACAATCCTGATACCCTCCCTGACTCCCTAAGTGACCACTCTCCTATAAAAGTGCTGAGATATACTAGTCACCTCCCCAATCCACATAAATACCTAACTACTAGGCATAATCTTTCCAACTTTAGTCCAGAAACCTTTAATACCCTAATATCAAGAGTTAGCTGGGACTTCCTCACCCATCTCCCCTTAGACGAGGCTGTCACTGCTTTCAGCACTACCTTTCTTAACATCGTTAACTTACTAGCTCCACCTCAGAAAATTAGGGCAAAAGCTAAAATATCTCCTTGGCTCACTAAAAACACTAAAACACTCATGAAGTCTAGAGATAAGTCTTGGAAAAAATGGCTACAAACAAAAAAACCCCCCATGATGTACAAAGATATAAAGAACAAAGGAACCTGGCCAAAAGACTAATCAACAAGGACAAAAAAGAGTTTTACTACAACCCCCCTACCACACTGAAATCCAACCCCAAAAAATTCTGGAACACTATCAATCAGTTACTCCATCCTGGTAACCCTACCTCTCCCAACCCCACCCCAGAAAAGACACCAGAAGAAACCGCCAATATCTTCAACACTTACTTCATTGAATCTATATCCAAACTCTTTAATTCAAACAGCCCCAGTCATACTAACCTAACTACCCCAGTCTCCCCTACAGAAACCACTCATTCCAACCTTTTCTACCTAAAGCCCATCCCCACTACATACATTCATACCCTTCTCTCCAAACTTAATCCATGCTCTGTATCTGTGGACAACATCCCATCTTACTTTCTCCAGTCAGCTGCTCACTCACTTGCCTATCCTATCTCAATCTCAATTAACCACTCCATCTCTGAATCCAAGGTACCTTACATCTGGAAACACTTCTATACCATACCAATACACAAAGGAGGTAACTCCACTGAAATCTCAAACTGTAGGCCTATTGCTATCCTCTCCCCCCTGTCAAAAATCCTTGAAAAATGCATCCATAATCAAGTCATTGAACATCTCACTCAGGAAAACTTACTAACACCTACTCAACACGGCTTTCGACCCAAACATAGCACACACACAGCTCTTCTATCCTTTCTCAATACCATTTCTATGGCCAGAGATAACCACAAATGTGTCTCCTGTCTTTTCCTCGACCTCTCAAAGGCCTTTGACACAGTCTCCCACTCATTACTAATTAACAAGCTATCTAACCTTAACTTCTCCCCTGATACTGTGGTATGGTTTGAAAGCTATCTCAAAGACAGATTCCAGTCTGTTAGATGGGAAACTGCCTTATCTTCCCCTCTACAAATAAAAATGTGTGTCCCTCAAGGATCCATTTTAGGACCATTCAATATCTTCACAAACTTACTCTACACCTCCAGCCAACTCTCCTCCATTATACAATATGCCAGTAACTCTACTGTTTTAACTATAACTAACTCTCACTCAGAACTCATAACAGCCACCCAGTCATCACTAAACTCTGTAGAAACATGGCTCTCCAATAACCAACTCATACTTAACCATAAAAAAACAAAACTCCTACTCTTCCTACCTAAATCAGCAAATCAAACTAAGACCTCCTTTACCATCCATTCACTCAATAACACCCCAATCATACATGAATCAAGCTCAAAACTGCTAGGCATCACTAATGATGACCAGCTCAGATTTGATCTCCACATAAATAACTGCATCAGGAAAACCCACCAGAAGCTAGGACTGCTTTACAGAAATAAATTCCTTACTCAGGAATCACGAATAGCCCTCACCCATGCCTATCTTCTTCCCTGCTTAACATACTGCTCCCAAATTTTTACTAATCTAAACTCCACACTTACTGCTAGACGTCAGACTACATACCACAAAATAGCTAGATTTGCAACCCAACAACCCCACAGATCTCACCACTGTCTCTCACTAAAATACTTAAACTGGCTAGAACTGCCTCAACTCCTCCTTCTCTCTCAGCTCCAAACTATACATGCAATCCTATATCAGCCATCCTTTTTTGTCCAGCCTTACACTCTATCAGCTCCCATTATGCTCCCACAAGAAACCTCCGTAGCTCTTCTCAAGACCGTCTAAAAATCTATAACCCTAAATCTAAAGTAGGTCAAAACGTATACAGCTATCGCCCCTCAATGGAATGGAACAAGCTACCTCTTGAAATTCGAACGCAGGCTCATCCCAAAACGTTTAAGCTAGCACTAAAAGAACATCTTACCAAAAAGTGGATCTGCCAATGCTCAAACCCTCCTTGAAAACTCACCTTCTCCTCGTCTGACTCTCCTACACTTTCCCACTCTTTAAACTCCGCTCTGAATAGACATCTTCCTGTAAATGTTCACAAAATGTATTTGTTTTTTGCAATTTTACCTTTAATTATTTGTTAAACTACTATATTGTCACTTCTGCTTTATTTTAACCATTCTAACCAATTTGCCGTAACTCCACTTGTAAAAAATTTGTGATAATCTACCATTATACTATGTATGTACTGAAGCTTTTTCTCCACTTGTTTTTTTAAACCTGCAACTTGCACCATATGGTTATTAAGTATGTACTGGAGCTTTTCTCCCCGGGCCTCTGCTGAAAAAGGGCTTCGGCTCAGCCAGACATTCCCGGTCAACAAATATAAAATAAATAAATGAGGCCACGGACTCTGATCTGGCAGGTTGGGGAACCAAGGCCCAGGAGACTGAACGTGCCTCCTCTGGCTCCAGGGAGAACCTCGGGGACTGGAGCCAAGGGGGGGGGGTCACAAATCCGTGCAGACTTGCTTGGGGACATGAGGTCCGGGGACCTCTTCCTCTTTTTCTTCATCTTCAACTCTCTCTCCTGCTCTCTACCTCTCCTCTGCTCTGCTACCACAGGCTTAGATGCAGGAGTTTGAGTCCCAGCCTGGGGGGGAGGGGAGGCCACTGTGACTGAAGCCGAAGACAAGGAAGGAGGTTCAGTGGCAGGCAGAAGACCTTTGAGGGCCAACCTGGCCTTTCTATCTTTCAAAGCTTGGGGATTGAACCCCACACAAATGGAGCAATCCACACTAAGGTGGGCCACACCTAAGCACAACACACACAGAGTGTGGCCATCTGTTGGGGAGCGCTTATGGCCACACTCGGTGCAGCGCTTAAAGATAAGCTTTTCAGCCATTCTACAAAGAAAGAAGCCTTAAAAAAGACAGGCAACAACTTTCTTCCTTTAAACTAACAAACACACACCCACTCACCACACTAGACTATAGACAACATTAAGGGGGGAGGGGCACCACAGACAAACTACTCTGACTATAACTACAAACCTACACTCGATGCCAAAGCGATGGGATGGGAGAAAGGGTACCTACACTAACTTGAAACAGCTAAAAGAACAGAAATTTTGGAAAACGTACAGTAAGAATCACCCACTGCTAGCTGGAGCTCTAGAGACACGATGTATTACAAATCGCGGCAAACGAGATCGGAGGATGGAAGGCAGTTGAGGTGTGTTATGGGTAAGGGGAGGAGTCTGGAGCTCGGAGCTGATGCTAGTAGTTTTTGCTGGCTCGGATCCAAGAAGGATCCGTATCCCACAGGTTGAAGACCAAATGAAGTAAACTACTTCAGATTTAACAGAGTTCTTGCAGTATATTAACACGACTACTGAGTTCCTCAAATTTACGTATAAGGTTACAAGAGATGCTCTGAATGAATGAGATGAATAAACAGGTATCTGAGAGAAGGAAGGGCAACAATAGTTTTAGTAGTGCTTTTATTTTACATTTTAACAGTGGTTCAGGTTAGATTAAGAATATAGTTACCAAGAACTGGAATATGTTTTCCAAATTTCCAGATTTAAATGCTATTTTTAAGCAACCAGTTATTTTTACTTACAGAAAGGATAGAAATCTTAAAAATATATTAAAAAAGAATTTAGGGACAAGCAAGGTAAATATGAGAAAAAAAGGTACATACAAATGTGGAAAGTGTTCACAATGCTGTCATGTACTTAATGGGGAAATCTATTCCTATATGGTAGGGAGAGACTTTTGACAAGTAAATCTTTTGCTAATTGTGATACTAAGGGTGTTATATACCTGGCAGTTTGTAAAAAAATGCCCCTCATTTTGTGTGTGAAAAAGGAGAGGGCATTGAGAAGAAGGATATACGAACATATGTATGACATCAGCAAGCAGGCTATCAATAACGCTTTATTTAAGCATACTAAAGTATGTAAAGATGCTTTGTTTAAGTTCTTTGTTCTTGAACACATTCCACAGGATGTTAGGGGAGGTGATTGGGAAAACAAAATAGAGGTTAGAGAGGTCTTTTGGCAGTTGGTTTTAAAAGCCTGCAGACCACCTGGGCTGAATGAACATATTTCTATAGTCCCAGTATTGAAGTTAAGGTCTGCTAGGCTGTGACATTTTATCCAATTCCCTGCTTTTTTTTCCCCCAGTTTTTACTCATTTAACATATTTTAATATGTTGTTCACCTGTCTGGTTTTGACGGGATCAGTTATAAGTTTAGTGCTCTTATCTACCTATTTTTATATGCTTTTTAGGAGTATTTTATCTTTTGAACCACTAGATGGTGCTTTAATACTTTTTATGTGTATGCTTCTGCAGATAACATACAGAAGTATAAGTTATAATAGTTTTTGTGTTATATGGTAGTTTTTAAATATATGTATTTTTTTGTATGGTTTTTAATATCAGATAAGGTCATATTGAGTGCATATATATGTTATACTGTGAATGCAATTTTTAGTTATATGTTAAAGTCACTGCTTTATGTGATTTGTTATGTGATTTTAACCTTTGATTAATATTCATGAGATTTGGATAGTGATTTACCAATTTGGAATTTGATTGGTTAATTAACCTTTGAGTATTTAAGGGATTGTTTAAGTTTTATTATGTATTATCTGAGGAAGTTCCATATGGAACGAAAACACGTGGTGAAAAAGTTAAGCGTTTTATTTACTGTGTATCTATTAAAGTTGTGTGCTTCTATTCACTTACTATGGCTCCAGGTGCTTTTTTCTGTTTTTATAGTTAGAGCTTTGCTCTCTGTGGCACCTTTTATCTCTATTTTTGGTCTAGTACATTAGTAAAAGATGCCTTAAGGGGATCCGAGAAGGCACAAAACCAGTGCCAGGTGTGACGCCTGATGGCAACACCTGTTCCGGCAGCTCTAGCGACACCTTCAGTAGCATGAGAGAGGAGACACATAGAGGTGTTAGCAATAGACGTGAGGGTGGCCATTCGAGAGGAGAAAAACTTCTTGTCCTCTGCCAACATGGACCCCAGAGTAGGCTTAGCGATTTCCTTGACCAGGTATCGCTGAAGTCTAATCATGTGTGCCAAATAGTTCAGTGCACGCACAGAAAAGA
Source organism: Protopterus annectens (assembly GCF_019279795.1). Classification (NCBI taxonomy): domain Eukaryota; kingdom Metazoa; phylum Chordata; order Ceratodontiformes; family Protopteridae; genus Protopterus; species Protopterus annectens. The sequence goes on along the minus strand of NC_056725.1, from coordinate 1,684,122,956 downwards.
TCGCTGAAGCATACATCTGCTTCCCAAAATGGTCCATCATCCTGGACTCTTGGACTGGTGGATGGACCATGGAGCTTTCCTGCACGAGCTCCTTCTTGGTGGCTGCTGCTGTGATGCCCCTGCAGTGGCCCAGTAATCAAGGAGCCTCAATCCTCACCACTAGCATCAGTGAGGGATGTACACATTGGGAGGATGACAAGTACACACACAGTAAGGTATAATTTCCCTTAAGAGCACACAGAGATCACAGTCAGTCTGGGGCTGGTTTCTCCCTCTTTCTCCAGATCCCCAATAAGACTCCCTACTGGCACAGCTATAGAGTTAAGATCTCAGCCGAGTGGTCAAGCCAAAAACCACCAGCACGCTCTCTGTCCAACCAGTGCCCCTGCCCAAGTAGCTGACACAAACTCACACACTTTGAGATTTGATTTATATACAAACACACAGACACTCCTGGGGAAGGCTGGCACAGGTTTATTAGCTATGCCCCTTCTGCCCAGACTATAAGGTAGACATCACTGCCACCAACCACCCCTTACAAAGGATGACCAATTCTACTTTGTAATGTTGCTATTATCCAAGTGGTAAGTGTGACCAAGACTTTTAAGGCTATTTAAGTGGCCTATACAGTGTCACCAAATACATATGCAAGTACTCTAAAAGCTTAAATATCTCTAAACAAACCAGCCACAATTAAAAGGTTTAAATATATTTAATAATAAATAATAAAAGCACAAGACAATACTCAATAACTCAACAGAGTGACAACAGAGTTCAGAATCACAGGAAATATGTTAAAACATCATTGCAGGACAGTCTCACACAGATACATAAAATATTTAAACTAATCTTACTATATTCCAATCTATCTCTAAGAGAAATCACTATAATCTAGTACTTACTATTAGCAAAGTAGAAGTGCTGATGAAAGGATATTATCAGGTCCAAAGTCAAATACAAAATGCACAGACTTACTCTCTGAGACAATTCTTAAATAAGTAATACACATTACTGCTGGGTTAGCTGGGTGACATCACTACCTGTCACCTGCCTTCAGTTCCCAGGCTAGAGACTTATAATTTAGCATCTCTGTGTCAAAAATACATATCTCTCAGATGTTTGCCTAAAACTGGAAGTCATAAAACAATTAACACGTTTACATTTGAAACCTAGTAATTATTTCTGTTTTCAGACAACAGGAAAACCTCTAGCTTCAGACATTGTGCCTGCTCTGAACAGACACAGAGATAACAGAATTGTAAAATAATTTCCACTTATTTTCTTGAGGTTTTGAAATTTAACTCTGTATGTTCCAGCTTCTACCATGAAAACACACATTTGCACAGGCACATAGTCCATATACATTTCTGCTCTTTTCCAGCAAGGTACACTGTGGTTACATTCTTAAAGCTCAGTACATAACACACAGTTCAACGCACACTACTGCACCAGTAATTTAATAGCCACATAACATACAGTTCTCTTACATTTGTAAGACAAGCATACAAATCATATTAACATTCACAAATGAGACAGAATTATTTGCAGAATTCCAACTAGCTGGGCTGGCAGCCTCAGAGCTGCCACCACCATGGCATCAACAGGGGATCCCTTGGTCCAGTAATTCCTACCTGAGAGCACTCTAAGTATCTTGTCAGGGCATTTACAGATTGGCTCCAGGCTCCTTCCATGCCCCAGATGTAATTTGTTCCACCAGTGGATCTGTGAAAGGAGCACCCAGGAAGTAGAGGTTCCTGTGCCAAACACCTCCAGGAAAACTGACTCGTCCTAGTTAGGTTTCTGGGCAGACCACCCCCTCACTGCCGAAGGATCTGCATGATGTCTCTACAAGAGACATCCTTGGGGAGGTTGACCAGGTGAACTTTCCCCTTCCTCCAAATCGTTGTTCTCTGTTTGGGACTCCAGAGGAAAGTCTAAGTGCCTGCTTTTACACGTATGTTTTAGAGGCACATCCTCAGTGGGGGTCTCTGGAGAGGACTCGACAATGTCTCACTGCTCCCATGTGGGAGCTCCCTGGGGCAAAGAGGCAGCAGGCTGTCCTTAAGGTAGCAAGATGGCCAGATCCACACCAGAAACAGAAGGAGCCAGGGTGGATTCCATGGACGAGATTGTCAAGGGTTTCAGGATTGAGAGAACTCTCTCCACCATGCCAAAGGCAGAAGGGGAACAAACCACCTGAGAAGGGGCTACAGACGGGTTTGCAACCCCCTGGATCAATGCGGGAGCCAGAGCTGAACCTCCAGGTGCCGAGACTCTGAGTGGAAGGCTCTGCTCCGAAAAACTAGGAGCTAATACCATCCCCTCGGATGCTGCGTCGAGGCTATGGCTCAGAGAGCTGGATGGATCTGAGCTCACCAAATCTGACCTACTCAAGGTAATGGCAGACATTGAGGTACACGGTACTGTTGGCATCAACCCCTCAATGCCAAGGCTCCTCAGATTAGAGGGCTCGGAAACCAGAGGTCAGATATGAGAAGGAGTAATCAGGATGAAAGGGGGACTACATGCCCCCCGCCCTCTGGAGGGAGAGGGGGGCAAGCAAGACTCCCATCTGTATCTGGGTGCGGATGAATCTCCACATCATCCTGTCCATCTGTGCTTCAGAAAGTCTGCGGGTATATCTGGATGAAGAGGCCATCGACACTGGCCTGGAGGGGCAGTGAGGTTATGCCAAAACAGGTGAATGGGTCTGAAGCTCCTGCAGCTCAGGGGAGAAATGAGGGGAATGGAGCCAGGGAGACTCCATTCTTGGAGCCCAGAGGACCTTGGCTGGTGGACCAGCTGAGGACAAGTGATTGGCTTGTCCCTGTGTTTGTGCTTGTCCCCGTCCCCAGACCTCTTGGCAAGAGGTTGAGTCCCAGAGGCCAGGGAGGAGACTGAAGTAGAAGCCAGGGTAGCAGGAGAAGAGGAGGTCTGGGCCCCGGTGGTAGGAGGGAGAAGAAGGCCTTTTAGTATGAGTTTGTTCCACCTGTCGATCAATGGTGGGGGGATTGAACCCTGCGCAGATCAAGCAGGAGGACTCTAGGTGGGCTACCCTTAAACACTCAACACACAAAAGTGTAGCCATCAGCTGGGGAAAGCTTGTGGCCACACTCCGTTCACTTATGAAACCCTGGTTTGGGAGTCTCTGACATTTTCAAGAAGAAATGCCCAAACAGAGAATAAACTAACACACACAGACACTCCTCAGTGATAGACAGAAAAAGTTTTTTTTTTTAACCGATGCGAAACATGGAGGGGGACAGAAAAGGTAGAAAGAGAAAACTAGGCAGAAATAAGTTTAAAGACCAAAATTTCACTCACCCAAAAACAGTAGCTCAGAGAAGCAGATCATGATGCTTACACAAGTGTGGCAAATGAGATCTGGAGGGAGACAGGGGCATTATGGATAGGGGGGGAGCTTGGAACTCGGATCAGATGCTGGAAATGTGGCTGATTCGGATCTGCACCGGATCAGAGTACCATAGGTTGAACAGCAAATGAAGACAATAACTTCAGATCAAGTGGTTAACTTGAGGGTGGGGAGATCTGGGTTGAGTCCTAGCATGAGGTGATAGAGGAGGTCCAGCTTGGGTACCAGTATCCATGGAAGATATCTCAGGTGAGACCACAGGAAGGAGCACCAAATCTGATGAGGCCAAAGGGGGCAATGAGGATCAAATTACTCTTCAACTGTTTGCCTTTCTGAAGAAATTTTGGGATCAGTGGAAAAGGAGAGGAGGGTAAGCATAAAGAATTCCTGGGTTCAGCCGTGGACTAGAGTATCCCTTGTGGAACTCACTGAAGTGGAGATCAGACAAAAATAACTGCTGCACTTGTGAGGGGATGCAAAGATATTGCAGCAGGGATGACCTCAACAGTCGAATAACTTGTTTGCTACTAAATGATTGAAGGCCAACTTGTGATGCATTAGAATAAACCTGCTGAGCCTGTCTGCCAGTACACTGGATTTCCACAGTACATATGTTGCATGTAGAAAGAGCTGTGAAGAGATTGTCCATTCCCAAACCCTCTCTGCACAGTGGGTATGAACAGGTTCCTTCTTGCTTGTTGATACACCAGACAACTGACATGTTGTCCATGTGAATCGCAATGGTCCCCAGAGGTAGAGTGCCCTGAAAGGCTTACAATGATAGGACAGCGGTTATCTCCAGGACATTTATATACACTCTGGCCTCCACGGGAGTCCATGTGCCTTGTACCATCTTCCTCTCACCTCAAAATGCCCCCGCACCCTAGGTGGGAAGCATCTGAGGTCACTGTGGTTATTGGAAGGGGGGAGGATGAAGGGTCTGCCCACCGACAGGGCTGAATCCACCATTCTAAATGACTTCTGCAAGTGTTGGTCAACCTGACAGAAACAGATAGGGACTGATGTAGAATTGACCAGTGAACAGCTAGTGTCCACTGTAGAATGCGCATATGGTATCTATCTATAGGCACCAAGATTATAGCAGCTGCCATAGACCCTCAGGGCCTGAAGAAAATCTGCCAGGAGGAGATGGATGAGATCATTTAACCTGGACCTGAAGAGTCAAAGTGTTGAAATATTGGGGAATGGAAGCTACCTGCGCAACTGTGTTCAGCTAAGCCCCGATGAATTCCAAAGTTTGTACCGGCAATGGTTGTGACTTGTCTAGATTTATGGCGATGCCTAGGGCATGGGATATCTGGTAGAAATAATCCCTGGTCTGAGAAAGTTGATGCTGGGTGGGGGCAATTAGGAGCCAATCATCTAGATATGGGAATACCTGAAACCCTTGCAGTCAGAGATGAGCTGCAACCACTGCCATTCATTTGGTAAACACTGAAGGAGCTGTGGTGAGACCAAAGGACAGGGCTCTAAATTTGAAGTGATTGTCTCCCCACACAGAAGTGCAGGTGAATTCTGGACTGCCTGTCTACTTTTCTGTGATAATACATGTCCTTCAAGTCCACAGAGCACATCCAATCATCTTTCCTTAATAATGGAAGGATAGACTGAACCATCACCACCCGGAACTTCTCTTTCTTTAAAAATAAATTGAGTTTGCTTAGGTCTAGGACAGGCCTCAGTTCCCCTGTTTTCTTTAGCATGAAAAAGAAATGGGAATAAGTTAAGGACCTTCTCTGTTTGGCTGGGACCTCTTGGATGATGTTTGAACTCTAGAATTGCCAACTCCCTCTGGCTGGGTGGAATGTCAGGAAGCTTCTTTTGAAATTTTAGAGGGGGGACGGAATATAGTAGTCTCTGGATATTATGCTTTACACCCAAGCATTTATTTGGGCCCAGGTGCCTGGGTGCAAGGAAAAATGGACCCAGACTGCCTCCAGAGTCAGTCACTCTGCGCTTCAGTTGCACTGAAAGGGATAGGCAGAAAATGCTTCCCTAAAGCCCTGGTTCTGCGGGCCCCCTCTGCCTCTAGGGTGGTGCATCCCATTAAAGCCTCTTCCTCTGTCTCTGCAGGAGTAGTCTCCACTTTGATTATGAAAGTAACCTTGTGATTTTCAGAACCAAGTCTTTTTAGCCCCTCTTTGATTCCTTGAATAGATTCATTGAGGGATGGGAAACTATCCCCACAGATAAGATAAGGTCTTACCTTCTTGTTTGCTGTGGGTGAGGGTGTCCTCAACTGATGGTCTAAACAAGGAGGAACCATAAAAAGGGGTGTTGACAAGAGAAACCTTAAAGGGATCCGCAACATCACAAAGCCTCATCCAGGCATGTCTGCATATCGCAGAGTCGGTGCTGGCTGTCCTTGAGGATCCTTCCTCTGAATGGGAAGCGAGCTTAATGGAAGAATTTGCCAGGGAAGTAAGAGTAGTCAGCTTTGGAGAAACCTTATCCAGCTACTCCTTTGGCAAGCACTCCACCAAGGACTCAGAGTTCCTTAACCAGGTCTCTCTGTATATTAATAAAATGTGCCAAGTAATTAAGCACTGTACGCGAAAAAGTCACGGAGTTGAAGGTGCACTTCCCAAACCTGTCCAGCACTCTGGACTCCCTATTCAGCAGGTGGAGAGTTGAGCTCTGTTGTGTAAGCTTTTTCTTTATAGCTGCTGCCACCACCACAGCATCAACAGGTATGCCCTTGCTACGAAAAGCTTGATCCTTGGGGGGGGGGGGTTATCTGGGTGCTTTGGTACAGGCTCTATGGTGTCCAGCTTCTTCCAGGCCCCATGAGTGACAAGATCTATAAGAGTGTCTGTCAGGGGGACTGCCCAAGATGTAGATGGGCCCACCACAAAGGCTTCCAGGAATACGGACTCCTCAAAGAGGATTTTTGGATGACCAGCCACCTCTTTGCTTTAAAATTTCTAAGATGTCTGCAAAGGAGACATCAGCCGGTGGTGATTTGGGAAATCCCTCTCATTCACCATAGTGTGTATCCTCAGTGAGGGATACCATAGGGGAGTCCAAGTGCCTCCTCTTGCATGCCCTCTTCTGTGGGATCTCCTCCATGGGATATTCAGGTCAAGAGTTGGAAGAGGAATGGCCACCTCAGGTGGAAGGGTCTGGAGGTCCTTAGAGGTGGGCTGACTCTGGGCAGAAATGGAAGGTTCAAGGCCCAGATCTGATGCAAGAACCCAAGAGGAGCAGAGGTCAGAGAGTCCAGTGCTCTGTCCTCAGAGAAGGCCTTTTCTAAAACTCAAAGCTGAAGGTCCTGGGGAATACCCTCTCCCACTCCCTCAGAGTTGAAGCCCCAAGGAAGAAGCATCCCAGAACCCAGACACCCAGAAAGAACTGGATCTGCACTGCTGAGGGCTGAAGCTCCAGGTGGGAGGGAATGAGCCGATAAAACCAGAGCCAAACCTTGCCCCTCAGACCTGGCTGCAACATCACAGACCTGGGACTCACTCCAATCTGAGGATCTCGGAGCAGAGGTAATCAAGTACAATGTCAGTGTTGAAGAAGCAAAATTCTTCAGATCTGACCCTGAATCCCCTGGGGGCTTCAAAACTGTTACTCGGATCAGAGAAGGAGAAAAAGAAGTGTCATGGACTCTCTTAGATCCATGAGGGGACAGAGTGGGAAGTACCCCCATCTGGATTTCAGCCTTGATAATGGACCTAACCTTCTTGTTCCCATCATTGTACAGGCTACTAGAGGATCTGGAAGAAGTCACTGAAGACGGTCATGTCTAGGGGTTTGGAGCATCTTCGTCAGCACCATGGGAGACACAGATCTAATGGACTTCCCCAGAGACCAAATACTAGACCCTGGATCCAGGGATTTACAGAGCTGAAAAGCTGTCTGAATGTTCGGATCTGAACTGGTAGGATCCAAAGTAGTAGTAGTAGGTTTGAAAAATTCCAGTCAGGAAGAAGGCTCACTCGGAGCAGTCAAGTCTATTGGAACTAAGGAAGCCGACATAGATCTCTGAGCAGACATTCTCAGATCCGATTCTTTGGTAATTTTTGCAGAAGGATCCGGGGATGTCCTGAAATCCTTCTGGTGGTGCTTTTTTGCCTCGGAGCCCTGAGAGTCTTTGGAGAGGGGTTGAGCCCCTGGAGAAGATAGAGGAGAGGGCAGAAGCCCTTTCAAAATTAACTTATTTTTCCTCTCTTGGACTGCTCGAGGATCGAAACCCTCACAAATATTGCAAGGGGAATCCAAATGGACCGCCCCCAAACAGTAAACACATTTATCATGTGCGTCTCAGTGTGGGATTTTTCTATCATACTCAGTGCACCTCTTAAATCCAGTTGGTTTATCCATCCTGAAAAGAACAGTTAAATATCAATACAAAGTTAAAGAGAACTATTAGAATTTTTTTTTTGTTAAGAAAGAAGGGCCAAGGCCCGAAGAGATAGGAAAAGTGGAAGAGGAGCCTAATGCCCTTGTACACTTAAAAGGAAAGGGAGAAAAGAGTAGAGAATTATAAAATTAAATATATCGCTATACTAAGGAAAACACTTATCTGCTCAGAGTGCTGAAATCGTGTCTGTATGCACTGGTGCAAATGAGACCTGAGGAAGTATAGCTAGGGGCAGAGGATTATGGGCAAGGGAGGAGCTTGAGCCTGGAAGCTATAGTCTGTAGAAGGCAGCTAAGTGAGATCAGAATATCAGATCTGTAACCCATCAGTGAAGGAGAATGAGAGGGACAACATCAGATATATTAGTTATGTACTTACCATAACTTGGTATCAGTGTTGCCTTATTTCATTCCTTCTCATGGATGGGTTATGGATCTGACTCAGCTGCATTCAAGTCTCGAGCTCCTCCCACTTCCCATAATGTATTGTCCCCTAACTTACTCCCTCAGATCGAGTTTGCTACCCCATTAGTTGATAGAGAGCACAAAAAAAAGAAAGCAGTATACATCAAGAACCAGAGGCTCAAAAACCAGGAACAATTCCTTAAATGATCTCTCCAGGTCTTCTAGAGCACTGACTAGGGGAATGGCAGGGAGAGTAGGTAAGGAGGAATGAAAGAAGACAATACAGATACCAACTTATGGTAAGTACATAACTAATAAATCAGATGTCTCTCTTATTCCTCCTCGTGGATTGGTAGAGTACCCAGCTGTACAACTCATGGGTGGTCTCAAGGAAGGAGTACTGCCAAACTAAAGGAAGCCTTGTTCCTGGGAACAATGTCTAATTTGTAATGTGAGACAAAGGTGTGAACCTTCGACCAAATGGCTGCAGCAAAGATATCATCTAAAGAAGTCTTGGAAGAAAAGGCAGATGAGGTAGACACAGACCTAGTAGAATGGGCCTTAGGAGGATGATGTAGCTGTAATCCATTCTTGGTATAAATCAAAGAAATGCAGTCTATTTAGCAAGAGTAACCTTAGAACCACTTGACCTACATGTCTATGAAAGGACACAAACTGTTCTGTTTTTCAAAAGGGTTTCATCCTGTGCAGATAACAGCAAAACTGCCTGTGACCATCAAGCAGATGTAGCAAACATTCTCCCTCATTAGAAAAATTTGGGAAGAAAACTGGTAGTTGAATGGTCTGGTTGAGACTGGATTCTGCAGCTACTTTGCACGTGAAAGCGGGATTAGTACGAGGGGACACCCTATCTTTGTGGAAAATAATATAAGGGTTCTTAGAAGACAAGGCTTGAATCTCAGAGTTTCTCTTGGCTGAGGTAATGGCAATGAGAAAGTTTATTTCATGGTAGACAGTCTAAGTCACAATCACAAGCTGGTTCAAAAGGTTTGTTGAGCCTTGCAGGACCACAGTGAGATCCCATGGTGGGAAGGGATCTTTGACTGAAGGCCTGAAGAGGAAATTCCCTTTCAAGAAGGCCTTGCACACTTTGGAAGTTGAAGGGGAATTGAAAACACTGTCGGAATGAAAGTTAAAGATGGCTGCCAACTGAAGTTTGATGGAAGAGAAGCTGGCTCCTTCTTTGAAAAGAGATGCAAGGAAGAGAAGAACAGCTGATATCGGAGCTGAAAAAGGGTCAATATTCTCTTTAGAGGCCCAGAAAACAAATCTCTTCCATTTACTCTCATAGACTTTCTTGGTAGTTGTTTTTTGGGAGGCTAAAATAATGCCTCTGATGGGGAAACAAGCCTTGACCTTTGATCAATCACTGGAAATGGAGAAACCAAGCGGTCAATTTGAAGGTTATCAGACTGGGGTGAAAACCCTCTATCTGATGATGAAGGAGGTACTGTTTGGGTTCCAGAATCCATGGAGGATATTTTCAGGTGAGACCAGAGGAAGGGGATCAAATCTGATGAGGCAAATAGGTAGCAATGATTTAATGCTCACCATTGACAATGAAAGGGCAAAGTACTATGAACTGTTTAAAAATATTGAGACTAAATGTAAAGAAGTGCAAGGTAGAAAAACTAAAAAGATCGAAAGGGACACAAACGACTACAAAGCACACACAGACACTACGGCAAGCCTAAGCAATTTAATAGGGAGGGTTATAACAATGATGAAAACACTATTGATTGGGGAAATGGAAATCATTGTGACAACAATGGGGATCCCTCTGATTTTCCACCCCTTCGGAGATCTGAAAGGTTAATGCAAAAAGAGCCAGTAGATTATGGCTCAAAAAACTTCAGGGGGAGGGGGTGAGTACCGCAAAGGAAGAATTAAAGGTCTTAGAATTAACTGATGAAATTATTACGGAAGGAAGCAAATTTTCTTATAATGATTTTAATATTTTTAACTTTTCTAGTTTAAAAATTACTAAGCCTTTTTTTATTTATTTTCGAAAGGATTTACCTTTATTCCTCGAGAGAAAACTGATATTTTAAAACTTCTAGTGGATTTGAAATTGTTTGTTAGAAAGAAAAACTTTGAACTATTGTTTAAAGGTAAACGAATCAATTTTAAAAGCAAGAAATTAATGAAAAGAAGTACATTTAACCCACCAGTCCATCCACAGCTTCGCAATTTTGAATTAATGGTAGAAAGTGAATTAAGAAGAGCATTGAAGCATTATAAAGGATAATCAAATTTGATGCCTGCTGAAAGAGAAATATTGGCAGAATGTAGGGGTAACAAAAATTTGAGGGTAATGAAACCTGACAAAGGAGGTGGTGTTGTATTAATGGACAATATTACCTATGAAGGGAAGATGCTGGAAATTTTAAATGATTCAAATAAATACACTAGAGTATCAATTAGCGAGTTAAATATAGCCTACAAAAAGATACGTGATGTTAAATGCCATGTTTTTGGAAGGTATGATAGACAAAGGGACATTTGATTTTTTACATGTTGAAAAACCAAGGGTGCCGTCAATCTTTGGCATACCTAAAGTGCACAAGGATGTTAATATTAAGACCAATAGGGTCTGCAGAAGGATCAGTGATGGCCCCTTTAGCAAAATATGTGGATAATAAAAATCAAAAGATTGGTTATGAACAATACCAATATTTTAAATGACTCATGGGACCTTCTTAGGAGGCTGGATAACACAATGTGTATAGATAATTTAACTTTTGTTACCTTGGACATCATTGATTTGTTCACTTGCATACCCCACGAAGTGGGCTTAAAATGGTTTGAAGAAATATTGGCTAGTTACAAGATTTCTTTTAATGATTTTAGAACAATTTTGTCATTAATGGAAATAGTTCTAAAGAATAATTTTGTATATTTCCAAGGTGAATACTATAAGCAATTAAGTGGTGTTGCAATGGGGGCACATTGTGCTCTCACTTACGCCAATATAATTATGGTGAATTGGGAAAACAACTATGTGTTGAATTCAGAATATAGTAACTGTTGGAAGTTTTATGGAATATTTTAAGATGATATATGTATTTTATGAACTAACACAGAAACTGTTTTAAAAGATTTTATTGCATATATTAATGAGACCACCACTTTTTTAAGGTTCACATATGAATTTAACAAGGAACATATGAATTATTTAGATATAAAAATACAGAAAAAGAATGGATTTTTCACTTTTAAAATACATCGCAAGGACACTTTTTCCAACTCCTACTTGCACTTCACCAGCACCCATCCACCACACCAGAAGAGAAGTGTGGTGAAGGGTCAGCTGGTGAGGGCAAGTAGAATGACTTCTGAGGATGATATATTCGACAAAGAGTGTGAGTATATAAAAGGTTTTTTAGATAGGGATTACCCCATTGAATTATTGGAGAGAATATTGACTGAGGTAGTATTGGGAAGGAAAACTAAATTTGCCCCTATATTAGGAAAGAAAGATTTAGGTAATTTACTAAACTCAGATATGACAAAAGTGGATGACATTTACAATTCTGGTATTACAATAACCTATGATGGAGAAGCAGGCATAGTAAGGAAAATTATAGAAAAACAATGGATGAATTTCTCGAAAATATCAGACTTGGATTACATTTTTGAAAGGGAGGTACAATATACGTACCGGAAAGGCAACAATTTGAAGAACCTTTTAGAGAAGGGTGACCACAAACTGAGTACCGATAGGTACCTAACCGGTAAAAAAAAGAATGTTCAAATGTGGGAGCTGTAGTTATTGTTCCCACATTTTGAAGGGTAATACACTGTACCTCAAAGCAAGGAATAGAAAATTTTATTTAAACACCTTTGTAAACTGTAATACAAGTGGAATTATTTACTTGGCTTTGTGTACAGTTTGCGATTCATTTTACGTTGGAAAGAGTGAGAGAAAATTGAAACAGAGATTATATGAACACCTTTATGATATTAGAAGGAAACATGAGAACAATGCTTTATATAAACACACTTGTACTTGTAAAGGATCTAATTTTAACTTTTTTGTACTTGAAACATTGAGTATTGACCCAAGGGGTGGACTGTGGGAAACTAGAGTGGAGTGGAGTATAGGGAATTATACTGGCAAATAGTATTGGAAGCCCACAGACACCCAGGTTTAAACAATATGGTTTCAATAGCACCAGTACTAAAGCTCAGATCAGCTAAATTGTAGTTTGTTTTTATTGCATATTTTTCATAAACCAAAAATTATAAATAAATAACACTTGATCATTTTAAACTATTTTATTTACTCATTGTTGTTATGGTTTTACATATGTTTTTTTTAAAAATGGGTTTTATTGTATTTTTCTGTATTTCATGATTAGGCCATTTAATCACGGTATGATTTAATAAGCGTTTTTATTTCCACTAGAAGAAATGAACAGTGTGATTTTAACAATGTTATATGTAATTTGCGTACTATTTATTGCTTTTAGAAATAAATTAACTATTGTTTTAATATTGAGTGGGAAAAGGGTTAACTGCATTTTACTAATTGATTCATGAATTTTATTGGTCAAGTTAGTTGATTGCTCAGTTAAACTGTGTGAATAGTTGGCACGCTCATCTGAAGAAGTAGTTTGACGAAAACGTATTTTTGACTTTCAGCATTAATGTGTGTTTAGTACATTAAATAAATCTTCTTTGGTTTGCAACTGGTTTGGATCGTTGTGCTTACATTTTTAGTTTATTGGTGACTTTGAGCACGTTCCGTGGATTTTGGCAATGAGGATTACCGAGGACTTCAGAAGCTTTGCTTTCTGAAGAAACTGAGATCAAGTGGGGATAAGCGTAGAGGAGTCTGGGGGGGGGCAATCGTGAACCAGAGCATCCCTTAGGGACTCACCTGGAGGGGGGAATCAGAGCAAAATAGTTCCTGCACTTGATGTGCGGGGGATGCAAATAGGTCACAGCACTGTTGGCCCCAGTAGCTGAAGATCAGGTCTGCTACTGATTGATTGAGGGATCACTCGTAAGGGGTCGAAATGGACCTGCTGAGTTTGTCTGCCAGGGGTCAGAATGGACCTGCTGAGCTTGTCTGCCAGGACGTTGGATTTCTCTGGTATGAGAGTTGCAAGCAAAAAGTTAAAAGACATCACCATTCCCAAACCCTCATGGCCTCTCTGCACAGCAGGTAGGAGCGGGTTCCTCCTTGTCTGTTGATGCCCCACACCACTGATATGTTTGTTTGTGTGAATTGCAATCGTTCCTTGAGGGAGAATTTCCTGAAAGGCTTGCAACATGAGGAGGACTGCTCATTTCCAGAGCACTGATATGTAATCTGGCCTCTGTGCGACCACATGCCTTGGACCATCTTTTCCTTGAAATGTCCCCCACCCCAACTGGGAAGTGTCCGTGGTCACCGTGGCTGAGGGAGAAGGAAAGAGGAAGGGCCTTCCTATTGTTAGATCGTCTGACAGCACCCACCAGTGAAGATGTCTTCTGCAAACTGAAGTCAATTTCAAAAGAACAGGCAGAGGCTGGTAGAGTACAGACAATTCAGAAGCCAGGGTCCCTTCAAGAAGTCTCATAAAATATCTTGCAAGAGGAACTATGGGGATGGCAACCACCACAGATTTTAGAGCCTGAAGTATCAGCCTTGCTGGTGGGGAAGATTGGTTTAAGACTGCTCGAACATGATCTCTCAAGGTCTGAACGTGATGAGGTGTTAGAGCCACAATCTGGTTCACTGTGGCCAATATAGCTCCAATGAATTCTAAAGTCTGAACCAGAGGTGGGTTTGAATTTGTCCGATTTATAGTTATCCCTAAATGATTGGCAAGGTTGATGAAGTAATCCCTTGCCTGGAGAAGTTGATGCCTGGTTGCAGCAGAGAAGAGCCAGTTATCTAGACATGGACACATCTGGAATCCTTCCAGTCTCGTGTGAGCTGCGACTACTAGCATGCATTTGGTAAACACCCTGAAGGCTGTGGTGAGCCCAAAGGGCAGAGCTCTGAACTGAAAATTACTGACTCCCAGCCAGATGTGCAGATGACTTCTGGAGTGTCTATTTTGATGTAATAGTATGCATCCTTTAAGTTTACTGAGCACATCAAATCATCCTTCCCCAGCAGCTCTAGAATGGACTGAATAGTCAGCATTCAGAACTTCACCTTCCTTATATGCGAATTTAATTTGCTTAGATCCAAAATGGATCGCAAGTCTCAGTTTTTCTTTGGCACAGAAAAGAGGCGACAGTAAGTTCTAAATTCTCTCTGTTCAGTCAGGACCTCTTGGATGACTCTATTTTGCAGTAGATTTAGAACTTCTGCTACTGTGAACTCCCTCTGACTGGGTGGAATGTCGAGGGAGTCTCTCTGACCTCTCTGGAGGAGGAAGGAGAAAGGGAATAAAATAACCTCTGGATATAATCTTTAGCACCCATTTGTTTTGTATCAGTCTAGGCAGTAGGGTGCAGAGAAACATGAGCCCTGACTGCCCCCAAAGATGAGCAGTTGGGCAGCACTTGAGGAACGCCAATACGGTCTATCAAAGAAAGGCTACCTGATGCCCTGATTTTGTGGAGCTCCTCTGCCCCTGGGGAGGCATCTCCCTTTGAAACTTCCTCCTCTGCCTCTAGAGGAAGAATCCCCGCACTGATCCTGGGAAGACCTCTGAGATTTTCGGAACCAGATTTTCTTTCCACTGTGCTGATTTCTAGAAAAGGTGCGCTGAGGAGTTGAAAACTTGACCTCATAAGGTCTTCCCTTCTTGCTCACTGCGGGTTACGGTCTCTTTGAACAATGGGCCGAAAAGGGAGGTTCCAAACAGGGCATTGATAAAGGACACTTCAAAAGGTTCTGCGAAATCAAAAAGCCTCATCCAGGCATGTCTCCAAATAGCAATGTCTGAGCCAGCTGCTTGTGAGGCAGCCTCTGTGGAATGGAAGATAAGTCTCATGGAAGAATTGGACAAAGATGAAAGAGTTGTCAGTCAGGGGGAGAACTTCTTGAAGTCCTCCGCTGACATGATCTCTGCCAGAGAGTCTAACAGTTCCTTCACCAGTTCGCTCAGCAATTTAGTAGTGTGCTAGGTAATTTAATGTTCTCAGTGAGAAAGTGGCAGAGGTGTAAACATGCTTACCACACATGTCCATCGCTTTGGGAGGGTGGCCTAATGGTTAAGGTGTTTGCCTTACAAACACAAGGTGCAGGGTTCAAGTCTTCCAAGGGATAATTGGCTAGGCTTAAAAATGTCTCACAAGGGCAGTTAGCCTAGTACTGATCTATGAACCTATGAACCTTTGGAGACTCTGGTGGGTGGACAGTGGAAGTCTGTTTGGCAAGCTCCTTTTTGATAGCTGCTGCCACAACCATGGCATCAACTGCAATACCCTTGGTCCAATATGATCTTGTCCTTAGGGGGAGATATACATTTGTCCAGACATTTGGGAATCGATTCAGTGGAGTCTGGCTCCTTCCAGGCCTGGCTGGACACCAGATTCACAAGCACATCTGCCGGGGGGACCACCTAGGATGGATGTAGATGGGCCCATCCCAAAAGCCTCCAAAAACACAGACTCCTCCGAGGATGGGCTGACTAACCACCTGTTTGCCTCAGGATCTCTAAAATGTCTCAAATGTCCTCTGGTGGTAATTTGGGAGATCCTTCTCCTTCATCAAAATCTGGTCTATATTAGATGATCGAACTTTCAAAAGTTCGACTGTCATATGATCGAATTTTTGAAAGTTCGAACGTTTTAACGGAGATCTCCATACAGCTCGGAATGGGAAGACTTCCCTTTTCTGCACTGTAGTACGATCTCGGAGTAGGTATATTTAAAGAGCAGGAAGGTGTGGGGGGTGCAGGGGGGCTTGGCCCCCTTGCTTAAAACGTTCAGGTAGGTTATTTGTGTAGTTTCTTTTTTTTATTAGCTATTCCAACTTTTAAAAGTTTGATCATATAGTGTCGACCATATGACAATCAAACTTTTGAAAGTTTGATTATCTAATATAGACCCATCAAAATTTGTGTCCTCTGTGATGGACTCCAAGGGGGAGTCAATGTGCCTCCTTTTGCATGTCCTCTTACTAGGGATCTCTGTGGGATGTTCAGGGTAGGTCTCAAAAGAGGTGGTGTGCTCCCTCTGGGGAAGTGCTTGGAGGCTAGTCTGGACGGGCTGAGTTTGGACAGGTATGACGGGCTCAAGTCTCTGATCCAAGGGAAGTCAATGGGGAAGCTCATAGTTCAGAGAAACCAGATTCCCTATAGCAAGAGAAAGCCCTTTCTACAACTTGGAACACTGAGGGGCCTGGTGAATCCCTTCCCAGTTCCATAGGTGCCAAAGCTATTGATGGAGATGGAAGGAATCCCTGGGCCCTGGACTCCAAGTAGAAATGGACCTAAACTGTCTGGTGCCAAAATGCAGGGGACGAGATGGCTCTGAACCCCTCTTCCCATTTTCAATAGGGACATCCCAGATCAGAGACCTGTTGTGATCAGATGACAATGGAGCAGAGGAAGTCAGGGCAACTGTCGTAGTGGCGGATGGAAGGTATTCATACTTGACCCTGGCTCTCTTGGTTGACTGTGGTCCTGTAACTCCGATACCGAGGGAAGGATCGGAAAAGGAGACTGAGCTTGGAGGGAAGCACTAGCAGAACCCAGAGGGGATGGTGAGGTGAAAACCCCCAACTGGATCTGAGTCTTGAGGATCTTCCTGATCATCCTGCCCACATCAGCCTCCGAGAGGCTCCTAGAAGACCTAGACAAAGATACTAAAGGGGGCCTGCTGCAGCTCAAGAGAAGGAACAGACTCTATTCCTCATAGGTTGGTACTAGGCTATCGGGCCTATGCAAGCCTAGCCATAACAATTCTCTGGGTATTTCTTCCCACAATATTTATTTCTCTGGACCCCTGTCTAGCAGGGTGACTGACATGATCGCCGGGGTGAATTTCCTATCTCCCATCCAATCATCAAGATTCCTTTTGAAGAGGGCCAATGAGGCGCTCTGCTTGACATGTATGGGCAGTCTATTCCAGAGTATGGGAAGTCTCTGGGTCAGGAACCTATCCCTCCAGCATGTTTTGTTCATTTTGATGACAAGGTTTAGATCTCTGGAGCATGTGGCTCTGAGGGATTGGGATTTCTTTAAGTGGAGCATGTCCAACAGTTCAGGGTTTGACATGGCCTTGTATGTTAAGCAGAGATCACCTCTGAGTAGACGATATGCCACAGAGTATAGCTGGAGTTTTTTTTAGACAGTCAGCATCTGTTTTAGGCCTGCGATTCTTTTAGTGAGGTATTTCTGTGGCCTTTCCAGCTGTTGCAGATGTCTTGTGAGGTACATACCAAATGGGGCATTATACTCTATAATGGGTCTAATGAGGGATGAGTACAGTGGGACAAAGACCTCCTTTTTTCTGGATGAAAAGCCCTTAGTGATGAGGTGTACCACATAGAAGGATTTCCTGACTGTTGTGGCAATGTAGTTATCGAAGGTAAGACCACTGTCCACCTGTGTCCCTAAGTCTCCAATCACACTTTCGATGTTTAGTGTCCTGCCACCTATGTGGTAATTCATGGGTACACGTTTTTTTCCAGAGGGGATAACTATACATTTCTTGGCATTAAGCTTAAGCCCATGGCTCTGGCACCAGGCATCTGTTTCTGTAAGGCCCTTTTGTAGAATATCCACATAATTTGGGGATTCAATAATGGCTCCCAGTTTGCAGTCATCTGCAAACTTTATTAGCCAGAGTCCCTTAGAGTTGGCCTGTACTTCAGAGAAGTAGATGCCAAACAAGAGTGGTCCCAGGACTGAACCCTGAGGTACTCCACTTGTCACTTGTCTGGAGCTGGAATTGGAGTCGGCTACTTTTACTGTCTGGGTTCTGTCAGTAAGCCAGTTGGCAACCCATCGAGTGATGTAGGGATTTATGCCCAGCTTAGTAAGTTTATCTATGATTCCAGAGTGGGGGGTGGTGTTGAAGGCCTTGGCAAGGTCCAGATAGGCTGTGTGGACTGCCTTACCCTCGTCCACAGCTCTGGAGGCTGATTTGAAGAAGTCAATCAGATTCAGGAGACAAGATCGGCCCTTCACAAACCCAAACTGGGTGGGGTCCAGTGTTCGAAGGTTGCCAATGTCTTTGTTTATAAGTTCCATGATAATGCGTTCCATGCCCTTGCAGATCAGGCTTGTCAGACTGATGGGACGGTAGTTCCCGGGATCCAAGGCAGATCCTCCCTTGTGGAGCAGGCTAACTGTAGCTGTGCGCCACTCAGTGGGCATGAAGCCTAAGGTGAGGCTATGATTAAACATGATACTTAAGTGAGGTGCCAGTTCATTTTGTAGTTCATGTAGTACACAGCCTGGGATGTCATCTGGTCCCATGGATGCTGTATTCTTAAGCTTTGGAGAGTGCGGTTACTACCCATGAGGCCGTGATTACCGGAATTTGGCAATCTTTTGGTATTGAGATGGGCCCTTTAGGGGTTGAGAGGGGGGTGAAGTTGGCACTAAATCGATCTGCCAGGATATTGGCAATATCCTTGGGATCAGTATATTTAATGTAATTCTGTTGAAGCTCAGAGCAGATCTGAGCATTGCCATTTAGATTCTTGACATAATTATAGAATGCCTTGTGGTTGTCTTTGGAATTTTTGGTAATTTTACTTTCGTAATTAGCTTTTGAGGATTTTATGAGGGATCTCAGCTTCTTACTGAGGCTGGTGAGGGAGTTCTTTGCATCCTGGGATTTTCCTCTTTTCTGCAACAGTTTCTTCCTTCTGTTGTATAGTTTGTTTATAGCAGGGGCCACCAGACTGGCTTCCTTTTTTTGGAGAAGAGCATCTTGGTTCTATTTGGGAAGGCACGATTCATGCACAAGTGGATGTGCTCGTACAGTGCCTTAGTGTTGGATTCTGCAATCGAACTTCCAGATCTCATCTGCGTGGGTGTTGTGAAGCTTGTCACTTCTGACGTCAGTAGCATGAAGTTGGCTTTGGTGAAGTTTTTTAAGGAGGTTTCCTTACTGGGGGGTGGGGGTGGGATATGGATATCAAGGGTGATTTGCTTATGGTCAGACCCGACCAATGAGGGGGTGACCACTGGTGTGGAGCATCTATCTCCCATGTTGGTAATGACCAGGTCTAGGATATTGGAGCCCCACGTGGGACAATGGATTAGTTGATCCAGGGCGTTGGAATTTATGAATTCCAAGAACTGTTGGGAAAAGGAGTTGGTACTCGAGTAGTTTTCCCAGTTAATGGCAGGGTAGTTGAAATCACCCAGTATTAGGGTGTTTGGTTGTATCTTAATATTTTCCCGTATGTTTAGAAAGGTGTAGTGAGAATCTTGGGGCATGGTGGGGGATCTGTAGCAAGCTACAATTTGGACTGCAGTCTTACCTAGTGTTAGTTGCACCTGGAGAATTTCAGTTGCATTGTGTTGGGCAACTAGCCTGGAGGTGTGAATATCATTGGTGAATATGGACACACTTCCACCTTTAGTGTTTCGGTCTTGGTTTTGTGTCTGAAAAGTGTGGTAAGAATTGTAGCCTGCTATTGCAGGGGTGCTCTCTGGGGCCTTGAACCATGTCTCAGTTACTGCACAGATATCAATGTTCTCCATTTTTAGGAGTGCTTCGAGAGAGTGCATTTTGAGGTTTAGACTTCTAGCACTGAGTAGTATTACCTTCAGATTTTGCATGCTTGTATCTGTTACGGTGGTGATTTTATCCTTTGAACCTTGCCTAAAAAAAGCACTATAGGGGTGGCAGGAGCTTTAGCCAGTAACCTGAATCCCTGGGGTGACAGGTGCAGACCATCTCTGGCAAAGCATCGTGGTTTGTCGATCATGTCTTCCCAGGCAGACAAATACTGGATCCCCTTTGAATGACACCAGAAGCTTATCCAATTGTTGAAGTCAATCATTTTGTCCTTATACTGTGGTATCATTCTAGGCGAAGGCAGGATGCTACTCAGGGCTAGGGTCATACCTGCCTGGGTCACATGATCCAAGAGCTCTTCCATGTCTCTTTTCATGTAGTCCAGGGAGGTACATCTCAAGTCATTCACTCCAGCATGGACAATGACAGAGTCGTATTTGTACTTGTTGTGGAGTGACTTGAGTGCATGTGTTATGTGGCGAATCCTGGCACCCAATAGGCAGCTGACTGTAATTTTCTCCTTGTTCAGCCTGGTGAGTGGGACATCGGTGTGTCTGACTATAGAGTCACCTATGACTAAAGTGTTGGGTACATTGTCTTGCTTTAGGGGCTGTTGTTGGGTGGCACACTGGTGTTGTGAGCTGTGTGTCACTTTGGTTGTGACTGGTGTTTGTTTGCGTTTCAGCTTTGGAGGTCCTTGTTGCTTGGGCAGGTTAATGTTAAGGGCCTCTGCATATGTGGGCTTAGTGCTGCGATGTGTAGGTGTTGATGGTGTGGGTTTTGAAGGGCTATGAGTTGCTTGCGGTGTAATGCAGGTGTTAACCTTCTCCTCTTGACTGTCTAGCGCAATCTTGGCTGGAGAGAGCTTTGCTTCCAGTTTGGCTATGTAAGTGCATCTCTCACAGGTTGTAGTGTTGGGTGGTAGGAGGAGAGGATTGTCTGTGTACATGAGGCAGTTGGCGCATTGCCCCAGTATGCAGAAATCACCAGAAGCTGACCCTTGGACATGCCTGTTTAGGTGCTTTTTTGTAAAGTTTAAAAGCTGTTTTCCCTTACCTTTGCAAGGTACTTTGCAATTATAGACTGTTTAGTGCCTATGATTAATTTCTCCTTACTGACAAGGAGAGCTGAGTGCTTGTATCAGTTTCAGGCTTCGTAGTGCTTTCCAGCAGGATCTAGAGCAAATGCTAGTCACAGGGGTTCAGATTTTAGTGCTACTACTGAGAAACCAGCTAGTTCTAAATGAAAATTTGAAGAGCAGACTTTCTGGCACCTGGAATACTTTAACTGTAGCCTCGCAGTGCTGCACGATGCAAAAAATGTGCAAACACATGCGTTTTTAAGCCAAAACACTGAAGTAGGGCCCATAACTGTTGGATCCATGGTCTTAGGATCAGAGGTACAGGGAAGAGCTTCTGGAATAGTGAAGATTAAAGTGCAATATGTAATAGACATATGCTGTCCTCTACTGTTTTATATGCTTGTAAACTGTTATTGATGTTAAAACTTGCTGACTGCAATTGTAGCAATATTAGTGACCGCGTTTTCCTTCTGAAGCATGTTTCAATAACAGACTAGAGTAGCAGCTGAGAACTGGTGTAGTTTGTAATTGCTGATGGCAGTTAAGTGCACTGCAGATTAGCAAACTTGCTGAATCTTCAATTCCTTGTTTTCGGTGCTGTTTTTAACTGCAGATAGTACATAAATGCTTTGTAAAGCATACTGAGCTCGGCTGAATTAAATATTCCTGCCCCAATTAAACACACAAAGGTGTGCAACTAGAGTAAATTAACTAACATTGCTGTTCTTTTGCTCGTGGCATTATCCTGGCAGTCTCAAGAGCTATCCTAACAGCCTGTGGCCGTTCTTAGTAGCTTGCCTTTTGTTCTACCTTTTGGCTGATTCCCGTGTACATTTTCACAATGTTAATTGATTAATACAGTGCTGACACAACACTGTATAAGGGCATGTGCTCTTTACTGCTAGAATTTGTCTAGAAAGTGTTGTATTTGCCTTTATAATATGTAATTTGTCATTCTGATACCTTCCTGTATAAGACATATAATATTTTTCCTGCCTTCTCTCCCTCTTTTTTCTCTCCTAGTTCTCTCCACAGCCACTTTCCAAAAGAAGCTAACCCATGTATGGCACGGATATAGTCCTCCCTTAACAGCGACTTGGGTCCCATCCTTCTGCTTCAAGGGCTTTCCCAATCAAAAGACAGTCAACAAAGTACGCAGTTAATTTCTTTTTAACTTGTTAAGGGAAATCATTCCATCTAAACTGACCTTATCTGTTGCAAAATACTTGTATTGCTCAGTAAGTCACTCTCCGAGGTGAGCACGATACCCCTGAATGCCATTCCCCCTTTTTTTGGCCTTCTTTCCCCATCATTCCACACACTCTTGTTCCTTACTCTTCTAGTCCTACTTAAAGCCCCTAGACCTTGCAAACACTATTAGCTCTTGCCCCGGAACCCTAAAGCACAATATAATGCTGTTCTTTTTCACTTTTCAACTGATTGTTACACTGAAACACCAGTACTATTCTGGAAACCTCTCTCTGTAGTGTGTAGGAACTTTCTGACTGTTTCCTGAGAAATCTACCTTCCAGGTGCAGTTCACCCTCGTTACGCTGGGCTCACTTCGAGCCTCTACCCACCCCCATATAATTTCCTTTATACCTAACCATCTGACACTCCCACCTCTTAAGCCACACCCCTTCCTGTCTTCCTTCATACATCTGACTTGTTCCATCCATGCCCTACATATCTAATTATCGTCCATCTACTTCTCCTACTCCCCCTGCTGGACATATTACCATTACTTCTCTTACAAATTTGAACATCCTACAACTTTCTACTCTAAAGTCTCTTACACTTCCACTCCTAATCTCACTCCATACAATCATGAATATCTTAATACTTTCTATACTTCTCCTGCCTCCATTATCTCTTCTCCTCTCTCATACATCTTTTACTATAAATCTACCTCCAAATCCCAAAGACACATGTCCCTTTTACAACAATTGTCCTGCTTCTCAACAGGCGATAACTACCTCTGCATCAACTCTGTCCTTCAATACACCACTTCCAAAAATTAAACTTCTTCCCTACCTTCCTCTATATTCTAAAAGTAAGACAAAACACCTGAATCACTACCTACTTAAATATAAACTCTACTTTGTCTCTGGAACCCTACTTCTCTCAGGTGATATACACCTTAACCCTGGATCTATTCCCAACCATACATCCATTATCAATACTTCTATCAACTTAGGAGACCCATCCCTTCCAAACAAGCAGATTTCCTTTTACTCAATGAACACTCATAGTATTCTTAACAAAGTCAGCCAATTCCATGCCTGGATATCAAACTACACTCCTGATATTATCTAACAGAAACTTGGCTAAAACCTCAAAACCTAGACAAAGACATTCTGCCCCCAGGTTACAACATACTCCGGACTAGATCACCAAAATAAAAAAGGGGGTAGAGTCACTATTGTCTACTCCAACCATCTTACATGCACTAGTTCCATGACTACTACTGCAACTTTTCCACCTGCAGAAGTACTCGCAGCTAACCTCAAACTCAATAACCAGACTATCACAGTAGTAGCCATCTACATTCCACCAGGGGATAACATTCCTCTGCTAAAAAACATTCTGTCATATTTTTCTCAGCACATTCCCAATGAAACCATACTCCTTGTGGATGTTAATATTAACTGGCTAACTCTCTATAATCCTAATGCTTCACATCACATTAATTTATATGGCTTTACACAACAATTCACACATCCTACACATACTAAAAACTCACAAACATCTAGCACCCTTATATACTGGGCATTAGTCTCTAACCCCTCCAAATATAACCCAGAAACATTACCTAACACACTCAGTGATCACTCCTCTAATAAAGGTACTTGGATTCACTCCCCACTTCCAAAAACCACACAGATGTATATCTTGTTGCAAACTAACTCTGACACACTTAAATCTCTCCTCTCAACAATAAACTGACAATTCCTCACCCAACTCCCTCTCGATGAAGCAGTCCATGCTTTCAACTCCACCTTCCTTAGGATCTTAAACTCTCTAGCCCCTCTTCACAAAGTTTACATAGACTCTAATATATTTCCCTGGTTATCAAAAAACCATACGCACCCTAATGAAATCTAGAGACAAGTCATGGAAAAGATGGACACATACCAAACTCTCTCAGGACTTACAAAAATATAAAGAACTCAGAAATCTGGCAAAAAAAAAAAACATATTAATAAAGACAAACGAGACTTCTATTTCAACCCTCCAACTGCTCTAAAATCTAATTCCAAAAAATTCTGGAATGCCATAAACCAAATACTACATCCTGGAAATCCCTCCTCTCCCAATCCATACCCAGACAAAACACCTCAAGAAATACCCACAGATTTCAATACCTACTTTATTGAATCCATATCAAAGCTATTTACCCCTAAATCTAACTCCCTTACTACTAACCCATCAAACATCCTCAAACCTGCTCCAACTACTAACTCTACTCCTACCTTCTCCCTCAAATTTGTGCCTAGCAGTTACATCAAAACTTTACTCTCAACTAAAACCATGCTCAGTATCAGCTGACAGCATTCCCTCATCTTTTCTTCAGCTTGCAACTGACTCTCTTGCTCTTCCTATGTCTATACTAATAGATCGCTCCATCTCTGAGTCTAAGGTTCTTTCCATCTGGAAACAGTTCTATACCCTACCTATCCATAAAGGGTGTAACTCCTCAGATATAACCAACTTCAGACCAATTGTTATCCTCTACCCCCTCTCTAAAATACTGGAAAAATGTATACATAGACAAGTTATTCAATATCTAACACAGGAAAATATGCTCACACCCACCTAACAAGGATTCACAGCTCTACTATCCTTCCTTAACAAAATTTCTCTAGCTAGAGGTGACCACAACCTTATCTCTTGTCTCTTCCTAGACCTCTCCTAAGGTTTTTGACACAGTCTCACCCTCTTCTCTTGGAAAAACGATCTAACCTCAACTTCTCCTCTGATACTGTTGCATGGTTCTCCAGTTACCTCTCTGACAGGCAGCAATCAGTTAGATGGCACTTTGCACTGTCCCTCTCACTCCCAGTAAAAATGGGAGTTCCTCAAGTCTCTATACTTGGGCCATTACATTTTAATATATTCAAAAATCAACTCTATACTTCTTGTCCTCTATCTTCCCTAATATAATATGCTGATGACTCTGCAGTCGTCATTATCACTAACTCTCCCTCTGAACTTCTTTCAACTACTTAGACCTCTTTTAACTCTGTTGAGGCCTGGCTTTCCAATAACCACCTCATCCTCAACCAAAAAAAAAACCAAAACTATTACTCTTGCTCCTCAAAAATGCAAACCATATGAAATCTACCTTCTCCATTCAATCTCTTAACAATACTCTCATTGAGGTTGAATCCAGCATAAAGCTCCTCAGTGTCACCATCGATGATCATTGAAATTTGACCTACATGTTTCCATTTGCATTAAGAAGACTTGCCAAAAATTAGGTCTCCTGTACAGAAATAAAAAGTTCCTCATAACCAAGGCAAAAGTTTCTCTCTCTCATGCCTACCTTCTACTCAGTCTCTTATATAGCTCCCAAACTCTCACAGACCTGAACTCCTCACTCCTGGACAAACTTGAGGGTACCTAGAAAGTACAGTTGTGTACCTACCATAAATGTAGATGTTAAAGTGTATTCACTGTTGCAGTCATTACTCTAGGGTTACCCTGCTGTTAGGCTACCCGCAGTCGGCCTGAATTCCAAAGTCTTGGTCTGGCATCGGTTGCTGTCGCCTCTTCCCTGACGTCAGTGCGCCAGGGGTATATAAAAGATGCAGCCGATGCCATTTTGTTCGTTTTTTCTTGCCCCAGATGTCAGGTGTCCCTAAAAGGGTAGGCTAAAAAAATTATGCCAATAAACATGCATGCACTAAAGTAAACATTTCCTTCATCTACAAGCAAATACACCACATAGGTTGCATAGAATAGAGAAGTACAGATAAGACCCAGCAAAAGAAAGGGGGATGGTGGGAGGGTAACTTGGACTGCAACAGTGAATACACTCGAACATCATCTACATTTATGGTAGGTACACAACTGTACTATGTTCATCGTGTTTCACTGTTGCAGTCATTACTCTTGGGTTGAATCCCAAAGCTGAGGATGGGTGGCTGGGGCTAAATAGGATTAGGAGAGGCTATGAGGCCCTGCAGAACTGCAGTGGCAAAGCCTGCTCTGGATTTAGAGTAGAGAGGTAAGTGGTAGCGCTTTGTAAAAGTGTGCACTGAACTCCAAGTTGCAGCCTCTAAGATGTCTTTGGTTGGTACTCCTCTGAGGAAGGCTGCTGAAGTGGCTGCTGCTCTGGTTGAATGTGGCCTAATGCCCTTAGGCACTGATTTGCTATGTTGTGAATAGCAGAAACAAATGAAATGGCCTATCCATTTTGAAATAGTCTGTTTTGAGATAGCCTTTCCTTGTGATCCTGCAGCATATGCCACTAAAAGTTGCTCAGTCTTTCTGAAAGCTTTAGTCCAAGTAGAAGCGTAGCTGTCTGTGTATGTCCAAAGAATGCAGAAGTTTCTCACCCTTGTTCTGTGGGTTTGGATAAAAGGTAGGCAAGTGAATGGTTTGGTTAAGGGCCACACTGGACACCACCTTAGGCATAAATGTCGGGTTTGTCCTCAGAGAAACCCTGTCTGGATGGAAAATGATAAAAGGTTCCACAGCCATGAGTGCCTGTAACTCTGAGACTCATCTTGCAGAGGTTATTGCTAGGAGCAGAGCTGTTTTCCAGGATAAGAATTTTATATCAGCTGGTGAGGCTGGCTCAAAAGGAGGCAGTGTGAGTTTTTCCAAGATGTAACTGAGGTCCCATGCAGGTATTGGTGCTCTCCTTAGTGGTCTTATGTTTTTGGCCCCTCTGAGGTACTGCCTTATTAAAGGATGAGAAAAGATAGGTGGGTTCCGTATTGTACTGGGCTGAAATGGCAGAGGCACGGATCTTAATTGATGAAAAGGATAGACCTTTGTCCAGCATCTCAGTTAAGTATTGTAAAATCTGAGGAATATTTGGTACAAACGTGTCAATTCCTTGTGCCTGGTTCCAAGCACAGACTCTCTTCCATTTTTCTGCATAAGATTTTCTGATACTGGGCCTCCTGGCCTCCAAAATAACACCCATCACAGCTTTGGAGAGAGGAGTGTTCTGAATGGCTACATTATCTGCCATGCTGCCAGATTTAAGGTCCTGAGTTGGCTGTGCAGGATATGATTGTTTTGTTGGGTCAGTACGTGAGAAATTTGAGGCAATGTCCAGGCTGGACCTTGAGACAAGTTCTTTAGGATTGGGTACCAGTGCTGGCGTGGCCAGTCTGTGGCAATCAGTATCATTTTTGGCTTCTCTTGTCTGACCTTTAGGAGTACCTTGGGGAGGAGAGGCAGTGGAGGAAGGGCATATACTGTTAGGTTTTTCCAGCTGAAGGATAAGGCATACACTTTCCATGCTTGCTCGTGATAAGTCCTTGTGCAGAATCTCTGTAGTTGGCAGTTGTGAGGGAAGGCAAATAGATCTATGTCTGGGCATCTCCATTTCCTTGTTATCATGCTGAAGACTTGTGGATCCAGTTTCCACTCGTGGGGATCCATGAGGTTTCTGCTTAGTTCTTCTGCCAGAGTATTTACTTTTCCTGGCAGGAATTGTGCTTGCAGGTAAACTTGATAAGTCAATGCTGTGTCCCACAAAGTCATGGCTTGTCTGCAGAGGGGGTAGGAATGTGTGCCTCCCTGCTTATTTATGTACCACAAGACTGTAGTGTTGTCCATCTTTATCAGTAGTTGTCCTGGATGAAGTAGATCCTTGAAAGCTGTCAGGGCATTCTGAACAGCTAGCATCTCTTTTTGATTGATATGAAGATGCATCTGGCTTGCGGGCCATGTGCCCTGAATACATTTTCCTGCCATGTGGGCCCCCCAGGCATAATCTGATGCATCCATTGTTAGTGTCTGCCTGGCTGTGGGTTAAGTGAATGGCTGTCCCTTGTTGTGGAGACAGACCTGTGCCCACCATTGAAACTCCTGTTGTAGGCAGGGAATGAGGGTAATTAATGTTCCCAGGCTGTGGCAATGCTAAGTCCAAACACTTTTTAGATACCATTGTAGTTTCCTCATATGCAGTCTGGCATATGGAATTAGTAGAATGCAGGATGCCATGAAGCCCAAAGCCTGCAGAATTTTTCTTGAAGATAACTGGGTCTTTGTTGCCAACATTTTGAAGTAAGAAGTCAGTTGCCTTTGTCTGGCATGAGATAAGCCATCTGGGCAGTTGTATTTAAGCTTGCACCCAGGAATATTATCTCTTGAGAGGGTACTAGTTTTGATTTCTTTTCATTTACTATGTACCCTAGGCAAATTAGTCATCTTTTTACAAACACCAGATGCTTTAGTAGAATGTCCTTGTTCTCTGCTTGAATAAGGCAGTCGTCCAAGTAAGGATATATTTGAATTCCTCTTTGTCTGCAAAATGCAATTACTGGTGCCAGGCATTTTGTGAAGACCCTGGGCGCAGTAGATAAGCCAAAGGGCAGTGCACAGAATTGGTAGTGCATTGAGCCAGCTATGAATCTGAGGTATCTTCTGCAAGATTGTCTGATTGGGACATGCAGGTATGCCTCTTTTAGGTCCAAAGTTACAAGCCAAGCCTTCTTGCCCAGCATGGGCAGAAGCTGCTGCAGAGTCAACATTTTGAATTTTGGAATGTCCAGAAATGTGTTTATAATAGACAGGTCCAGTACTGGTCTCCAGGCTTTGTCCTTTCTGGGTACCAAGAAAAGTCTCGAGTAAAATCTTTGTCCCTGCTCTTGCTGTGGTACTCGCTGAATGGCCCTCATGTCCATGAGGGATGAAACTTGCTTTTGTGCCTCTGCCCATTGATTGCGTGGCAGGTCTGGCATACCTTTTGCCCTTGGCAGGGTGTGAAAGTGGAACCTGTAGCTCTGAGACACTATGTTCAAGACCCATTTGTCCTGGGTGATCATGTGCCAATTTTGTGAAAAAGTGCTAGTTTTCCCCCTAAGGGGGCTGCCAAAAGAAAGTGCTTGGTTCTGGCAGAGGAAAGTCATTGGGACTGTTTCCTGTATGGCTGTGATTTGTCTTCTCCGCTTCTGGAGGTAGAAGCACCCCATTGTTTAGGCCTGTATGAGTCTTGGGGCTGGGATCTGCCTCTGGGGCATCTGTATCTGCCTGTTTGTGGCCTGTCTGACACTGGAAAGGACCAATTCTTTGTAGGCCAGTTCTTGCTAATCTGGGTTGCTGCACCTGTAAGAAATCCTTAACTGTCTGCATAGATTTCGCTTTGTTCTCCATTTTCTTCAACACCTCTTCTGCTTTAACACCAAAAAAAGTATCATGATGTAATGGGGCATCTAATAATTTTGCTTTAACATGATCAGGCAAATTCTGTTCCTTTAACCAAGCATGCCGCCTAATGACAGAACCCATAACAGCGGTCCTGCAAGAGGCCTCCAGAGAATCAAAACCACATTGCAAAGTATGCTTTCCCACTTGTTCAGTTGCATGCAATAAATCCTGCATTTCCTTGTTTTCTGCACATTCAGAATTTGTTAACATTTTCTGTTTAAGCAGTGACATTAAGTATTGCTGATATTTAAGCATATGAAATTGACAATTTAAAGCCCTCACAGCCAAGGTAGCAGAAGTGTAAACCTTTTTCCCCCATCTGTCCAGTTCCCTTGAATCCCTATCAGAGGGGATAGGGTTTTTTGCATTGGAAGCCTTGACCCCTTTGGGACACTGGGAAATAGTTTCTGGGTCAGCAGCAGGGTTTTTATAAAGAAATTTATGTGCAGGGGGTAAAGAGTCAGGAGACAGGCCGGACTCTGAAAATACATCATCTACAATGTCTAAAACAGGAGGGATAGCAAGAGGCCTGTGCTGAGGTAGTAAAAGAAAGTCTCTGAGCCTTTTCTTAGATTCTGAGTAGTCTTGGCTCTCCCAGTGGAAGTGCTCCCTTATGGTATGCAGGGTTTCCCCAAAAGAATAATCCTCAGGAGGGGAGGCTGAAGGGATAGATTCTTCAGCATTGGAATCCTCATAGGGAGGGAGAGAGTATTCCTGTTCAGAAGAGGAGTCAGAGGAAATGGAAACCTGATCTGAAGATTCATATTCTGTTTCTTGCCTAGACCTCCTATCAGGAGGGGGATGGGAACCCCTGATCAAAGTAATTAGGTCTTCGGCCATTTTGAGCATCTGTTTTTTAGGCATGGAGGCCTGTCCATGGGCTTGCTGTACTTGTTTCGTTGTATTTAGTGGTGCTTTAGTCTTTGCCTTTGAAGCCATAGTCGGTTTTATATATAACTGTGTAGGCCTGAAAACACCCTCAGAAGCCGATGCCTGCTCAGCGGCTCTGGACCCATCTGAGGGAATATTTTCCAAGTGTCCAATACCTTGAGTTTCCAGAGGCCTAGTCTGCTCCACGAGGGAGTCGGAAGCGGCCTGCGGCTCTGAGGTAGCAGGTGTCAGGGGCTGCGAAAGCGCCTCACTGAGAACCGGCGACTGGCTTAGAAGAAGCCTATTCATCAGTTTTGGACCTCGGATGCCTGTGCTTTTCCTTGCGTTTCTTGTGAATTGCGGTAGTCAGATGGCTATCCGACAACATTGTGTAATTAAATCTTCGGCCAAAGTAATGAAATGCAAAATCGTACCGACGCTTAATAGTGCGTTGGTTAAATCTAGCACAAAACCTGCAATTAGCAACGTCGTGATCAGGGTCTAGGCAAGGAATACAATAAGAATGGAAGTCCTTATGAGGTATTTGCTTCCCACAAGAAATACAATTATTAACTTTTTCTGACATCGGACTGGAGCAAGAAAAAAGATTCCCCAACGGGATACTTAGCTTTAAATGAAGACTTTGGATTTGAAATTCGAACATGAAAATCTCAGGAGTCGGCCGACCGGCACTTGCGAACTGCTTCTGCTTCGGGCACAGCACGGCAAGAAAGACTGAAGAAAATGGCATTGGCTGCATCTTTTATACCCCTGGCGCACTGACGTCAGGGAAGAGGCGACAGCAACAGACACCGGACCAAGACTTTGGAATTCAGGCCGACTGCGGGTAGCCTGCCAGCAGGATAACCCTAGAATAATGACTGCAACAGTGAAACACGATGAACATCAAGGTAGCTAGATTTGCAGCTCAACAAACCTATAAATCCCATCACTGCCTCTCCCTAAAATATCTAAACTGGCTCAAACTACCCCACCACCTTCTCCTCTCTCAGCTCCAAATCATTCACTCTATCTTATACCCACCTTCCACTGTCCAGCATTATCCTCCCTCATCTCCTACTATTCTCCTTCTAGACCACTCCCGTAGCCCTACACAAAACCTGCTACAAGTATATAAACCCAAGAACAAATCAGGATGCAAAATATACAGCGATCACCCAGCAATTGCCTGGAATAAACTCCCTCTACGAAATCAGGACCCTCACAAATTCTAAACAATTTAAATCAGCCACTAAAGAGTACCTTAGTAGTCTCTGGGCTTGTCACTATAATTATCCTCCATAAGCACAATCTGTTAAAACTACCATAAATACTCAGTACTACATCACCTGTCAAAGGGTTACTGTCAATATGTATAGTGCTGTGTTATGAAACCTTATACTTTTGAATTTATTTCTTTTTATTAATCTGAGACATTGTATATATTGTCATATTTGACACATTTGTATATATTGTAAATGTCACTCGAGACCTATGATTTTTTTTTTGCTTTTTAATTATTCTGTGAACATATTAATTGCATGTTATGTGGAGCTTTTCTTCCAGGGCCTCTGCCGAAAAAGGGCTACTCAGCTCAGTCAGACATACCCAGTCAACAAATGTAAAATAAATAAATAAACTGGAAATGAAATAACTAATGGTCAAATCCGAAGAGTGATTTGGATGCACTGGAGCAGAGGTGGGCCTAAGGTCCCAGACTGTCGGATTCAAAGGTCTTGAAACTTTGAAGAGTGGCTCTGAAGATGCCCTTGAGGACTTATGAGGGCACTTCTTGGCCACAGAAGACCCTGCCACATTCTTGGAGGGGGTTTGAGCCCCTGGAGAGGAACTAGAAGCAGGCAAGAGGGCCTTGAGAAACAACTTAATTCTGCAATCGGCGACAGCCCTGGCGTTAAAGCTCTCACAGATAGAGCAAGCTGACTGCAGATGGTCAGGACCCAGACAATGCACACATAAGGAATGTGCATCGGAATGCGGGAACTTACGGCCACATTCCGAGAACCTTTTAAAACCAGAAGTTTTTTTGACAAGTTAAAGTACAACTACACATGCACTCCACAGTACAAACACTGAAGCCAAGGAAAAAAAACAGGACAATAAAAAAACTAGCTATGAATATATATATATATATATATATATATATATATATATATATATATATATATATATATATATATATATATATATATATACACATATATACACACACACAGAT
The DNA here is from genome assembly GCF_019279795.1 of Protopterus annectens. NCBI lineage: Eukaryota > Metazoa > Chordata > Ceratodontiformes > Protopteridae > Protopterus > Protopterus annectens. The sequence goes on along the minus strand of NC_056725.1, from coordinate 1,684,090,544 downwards.
ATGTATATGTATGTATGTACGGGTTCACTTCTTAATTTTGAAATTACAAAATCCCGAAGTTCAATATTTTGAACTTACAATCCCGAGATCATGTAGTCTCGAAATTAAAAAAAAAACATCAAAAACATGTCACCCCCCCACACACACACCCCCTGCAACTTAAATATACCAACTCTGAGATCGCTCTACAGTGCAGAGAATGGTAATGTTCCCGTTCCGCACTGTATAGTGATCTGCATTACCATTCTCTGCACTGTAAAGCTGTCTCGGAGTTGGTATATTTAAACTGCAGGGGGTGGGCAAAATATGTTTTTGATGTGTTTTTCTTTTTTTAATTTTTTTTTTCTTAATTTAAAGATTACAAGAGCTTGGGATTGTATGACTGATATATTGGACTTTGGGATTTTTTAATTTCGAAATTAAGAAGTGGATCCATATATATGTGTGTGTAAAATCTAACACTTTTTTTTTTGTAGTAACACCAACACCCAGAGGGAGGAAGACCTAAAAACCAATGGCTAGATGGAAAGCGGGGGCAAAATAAACTGCCAAGCTAAAAGGGAAAAGGAAGGGTTCAAGATCTGCAGACAAGGGGAGTAAAGGAACACAAAAAAGTCACTTATCTGAGAGGAAAAACCCAGATGAAGAAGGTAGTAAAACCCACTGGAAACCTTTCCAAACGCTCAAGACTAGGCAATGACGTCCGACACTTGTAAGGGGCAAACAAGATCCGAGTGAGTTAGGGGACAGCTCATTATGGGAAGAGCTTGAGGCTTGGACCCTAGTCTGAAAAAATGAGTCAAAGTTGGATCCGAGGGTTTCATCCATAACCCATCAGTGAGGAGGAAGGAAACAGACATCAGATCTACAGTTTCTAACAGAACATGGGATCCTAATCGGAGGTCTGAGCAGAAGGACACCCTTAAGAAATGCCTTACATACTTTAGAAGAGCCTAGAAGGGAAGTATGTCTTATGTGGTCATTTGAGATGGCTGCAAAGTTAACTTTTATGGTGGAGAAAATAGCACCACCGTGAAAGACTGAAGCAAGAAAATCTAACAACAGGAACTGAAGAGGTAAAAGGAGCCAACATTCTTTGTTCTTTTTCTCCTAGAAAGTTTCTGAGATGAAAATGAGATTTGGCAAACTGGAGGAGAAAGCCTAGACTGTCTAGATATCACTGGAAATGGAAAAAATACATGTGGTTAATTTGAGGTCTTGAATGTCCGGATGAATCATCCCTGATGGATGCAACAGTAGATCTGGACTGGGGTTCAATGCCCAAGGTGGACATAGGAGATGAGACCATAGGAATGGGAACCACAAGTGCTGAGGCCAGAAAGGAGCAATGAGGATTACCTTGCTTTTCAACCTTTGTGCTTTCTGGAGAAATGTGGGTATTAAAGGGAGGGGAGGATAAGTGTACAGGAGACCGGATGGCCAAGCGTGGACTACAGCATCTCTTGGTGACTCCCCTGGGGGGAAATTAGGGCAAAGAACCTGCTGCAATTGCTGTCAAAAGGGAGAGGTAAAAAGGCCGCAGCAAGGTTGACCCCACTGACAAAAAAATCACTTCCATCACTGCATGATCAACAGAACACTCATGCGGCATTAGGATGGCCCTACTGAGCTTTTCGGCTAAAACGCTGGACTTCCCTGGTATGTGCTTTGTTACAAGACAGCAGCTGGAAGAGATCACCCACTGCCAGATGCTCACTGCTTCTTGGCAAAGAGGTTAAAGGTCTGGTTCCCCCGTTTGCTGATGTGCCAAACCACTGACATATAGTCTTGTCTGGACAGCAATTGTGCCTACAGGGAGAGAGTTCTGAAAGCCCTACAATGTTAATAGGACTGCTCTCATCTCTAAAATATTGATATGCAATTTGGTGTCTTCCGAGGACCACCTGCCTTGAACAGACCATACCAAGAAATGCTCCCCCCACTCCAATTGGAAGCGTTAGTGGTCAACGGGGGAGGAAAGAAAAAAAGATGACCCTCGAAAACCTCTTTGGACTGCATCCAAAATAGGGAGTCTTTGCAGGCTTGCAAAATTTTATAGGATCTTTCAAAGGATGCTGAATCATCGACCATTGTACTGCCAGGGTCCAGTGAAGAACATTCACGTGAAGGCAAGCTGTAGATAAACAGGGTAATCACTGCAGCCATCTAACCTAAGGTTTGAAAGACCAATCTTTTGGTAGAGGAGACAGATGACTATAGACTCTGTCTAACATGTAATCACAGAGTACGAACTCTGCTTTGGGGTAAAAATGCAAACTGACTGACAGTATTCAAGCAAGCTCCTATAAACTCCAAGACTTAACTGGTTGAAGATGGGACTTGGAAAGATGGACTATGATCCCTAGGAATGGACATAACTGGAATAAGTAATCCCTGGCCCTCTCTAGGAAACACTTGGTTGGTGTGGAACGCAGTCAGTCATCTAAATAAGGAAACACACTGAATTTGTGCAGTCTGAGTTGAACTGGCATGCATTTGGTGAACACCCTGAGGGCTGTGGTGAGACCAAAGGACAGGGCTCTGAACTGCTAATGACCGTCTCCCAGCTGAAAGTGCAGATATCTTCCAAAGCACCTGCTTACTTTGATGTGACAGTACATATCCTGAAGATCTATAGAGCACATCCAGTCATTCTTCTGTAGAAGGGGCAGTATGGACTGAACCGTGATCATCCGGAAAGAACAGCTGTGTACACTTAACATAAATGTAGATGCTCGAGTGTATTCACTGTTGCAGTCATCACCTGTGGGTTATCCCTGCTGTGGTATCCCTTGGCCAGCATGAATACCAGTCTCAATGTTTTCCTGTGTTGGCTGCTGTCACTTGCTGTCTGATGTCAGGTTGCCAGTACTATGAAGGAAGGCAGCCAACACCATTACATCAGGTTTTTTGCCCTAACCAGTCAGAGGTCCAAGTAAATAAGGTAAAGTGGTCCTGGTGGCTAAAAGCCACCGTTAGAAACTTATGTCTCCCTGATGAAAGAAGATATAAGGGGGAAGGAGGGTGGGAAACCAGGAATGCAACAGTGAATACACTCTAACATCTACATTTATGGCAAGTGTACACAACTGTACTATATTCTTCATGTTTCACTGTTGCAGTCATCACCTGTGGGAGGATTCCATAAGCTGACGAGAGGAGTGGTAGGATTAATAACAGACCTAGGAATGGGTCAGCATGCCCTGCAGAACTGCAGCAGCAAACCTTCCCCTAACCTTAGAAAATAGAGGTAGGTGATCATGCTTTGTAAAGGTATGAACAGAAGTCCAGGTGGCAGCTTCCAGAATGTCCCTGGTGGGAATTCCTCTGAGAAATGCTGTGGAAAAGGAGGCTGCCCTAGTGGAATGGGTTCTAATAGACTTGAGGGGTGTCAATGCAATCTGTAGCAGGAATAGATAGTGTGATATCCGTTTGAAAATGATTTGTTTGGAAAAGGACTTCCCCTCTGCCCCTGGGGTAAAGCTGTGTAATCCAAACAAACAAATCCAAACTGCAACTCAGGAAACAAACAAAGGCTCAAGGACACAAAGTCAAGTAAAAACAGGTTTATTACTTTGCAACTAAACAGTAGGATACAAAAATAAACGGTTAAGCGCTTTTCGTCTTAATTTAGAAGACTTCTTCAGACCTACAACAGTAGCGCAAGTGCTCACTTTAATACAGACCACATGGTGGGTTCAAAAAACATTAACCAATGGTATTGCATAAGTAATTAAGCTTGGATTCATGGCATCAGCAACAAGTCAAATACAAAAACTGCAACTGTGAAAACCTGTAAAGAACAAAAATGTATAGCTACTTTTGTACACAAATAAAGACACATTAAATCACTGCATTTAGGTGAACAGAGTGTAACTCAAAGTATGTGATAAAAAATGATGAAAAAACTATGGAAAGTATATATATATATATATATATATATATATATATATATATATATATATATATATATATATAAATGTAAATGTTTACATACACATTATTATGAGTTACAAGAGCGCTCCAAGTGGACTAAAAGAACACTGCACATAAAATAAAATAAAATAGAATAAGAGACTGCAATTTTAACTTTAACCAGTGTTGATCGACTCAACTGTAATGCTTTCACAAATCACCAACAAGGGTGAAACAAGCTCAGATGGAAGATGAGACATATTTTTAAAAGATTTAAAACATGAAGTGAAAAACCTGCATTCTTTCACTCAACTATAAACAGAGCTGTTTAAAAGAGTTAGTTGGACAAAAGACTTATCTAGCGCATTAGGCTCTGTAATTTCAGAATACAGGCAATGGAAGTGACTTCATTTAAACCTGGGGGGTTATAAGAGTTGAGACGCAGTTGCCAAATCAACTCCTGTCTTTCCAAAAAAAACTTTTTTTTGCTTTGGAGACTTTGTGTCCTTGAGCCTTCGTTTGTTTCCTGGGGCAAAGCTGACAAATAATTGGTCATTTTTCTGAAGGTTTTAGTATGGTCCAGATAGTATCTGAGCTGTCTGTGCACGTCAACTGCAGAATTCTTTCCTCCTTGTTTTGAGTTTTAGGAAAGAAGGTGGGTAGATTTATGGCCTGGTTGAGAGTTGCACTAGATACCACCTTGATCATAAAGGGGGAAATAGTCCTCAGGGAGACCCTGTCTGTGTGGAAGATGATGAAGGGCTCAATGGCCATCAGTGCCTGAAGTTCTTAAGCCCTTCTGGCTGAGGTGATAGCTAGGAGAAAATTAGTCTTTCCAGGCGAGGAATCTTAGCTCTGCTGAAGCAGCAGGTTTGAAGGGTGGTAAAGGTAGTTTTTCCAAAACATAATTCAGGCCCCAGGCTGAAGTGGGTGGCCTTCTGGGAGGTCGGATATTAGAAGTCTCTCTGAGGAATTGTTTAATCAAAGGATTGGAGAACAGGGGCTGTTCTGTATTAAAAATGAGCTGGAATGGCTGAGGCGTGGATTTTAATTTTGGGGGAGGAGAGGCCACTATTAAGTAGCTCCACTAGGTAGTCCAGGATGAGACGGACAGAAGGGTGTCAGGTATTGCCCCTTCTGGACTGGCTCCAGGAGCAGAATCTTTTCCATTTTCCTGCATAAGATTTTCTGGTGCTGGGGCTTCTGGACTCTTGTTTGCTTAACAGGGGCCCCTTGTTTGCCTTTACAGTATTAGCCATGCTGATAGTTTGAGAGTCTGTAAGTCTGGGTGCAGCATTTCCCCCCACCTGAGTTAAGAGGTCTGAGATCATGGGAAGCTGCCTGGGAGGCTGTAAGGTCAGGCTACACAGTAAGGGGTACCAATGTTGTCTAGGCCAATCTTGAGCAATAAGGATGGTCTTTGGTCTCTCCTCCCTTATTTGATCAGTACCTTGGGAATAAGAGGCAGTGGAGGGAAAGTGTACACAAAGAGGGTGTTCCAGGGGAAGGTCAAGGCATCCACCTTCCATGCTATGAGGTGATACTCCCTGGTACAGAAATGATTTCAGCTGCCAGGATGATGTTGATCCCTGGTAGGTGTTGGGCTATCAAGTGTAGTCCCATGGAAAAGGATGTCAGCCAGAGGTTCATGGCTAGCCTGCATAGAGGGTAAGATTGGGTCCCTCCCTGTCTGTTAATGTACAACAATACTGTGGTGTTATCTGTTTTGATAAGGAGAACCCCTGGCTTGAGATGGGGTTTGAAGGGTGTCACAGCCTTTTGTACTGTCATCATTTCCTTCTGGTTGATGTGTAAGGGAAAGTGCTGGGCATCCCAAAGACCTTGGATGCACCTGCCTTCTAGGTGAGCATCCGAGGCATTGGTGGTAATGGTCTGCCCGGTTGAGCGGAGGTTGAAGGAAAGACCCTTGTTCTGGGGACCTCCTGCCCACCAGAGAAACTCAGCACTTATATAGGGGATCAGAGGTAGAGAGATCTCTAGAGGTTGAGAGTGCTAATACCAAAGGTTCTTTAGGTACCACTGAAGTTTTCTCATGTGGTGCCTGGGCAGAGGAATTAGAAGGATGCAAGATGCCATGTACCCCAAAGCTTGCAGGAACTTCCTTGCAGTGAGGTGACTTCTAGGAGCCAGCTGGTTAAAACAGAGATGCAGGAAGCTCTGCTTTTCTGGAGAGAGGAAGGCCATTTGGGATGGTGTGTCCAGCAGTGCTCCCAAGAAAATAATCTTCCTGGAGGGTGTTTGCCTTGATTTCTTCTAGTTGATAGTGTACCCTAAGGAAGTTAGGAGGGTTTTGACACAAAGGAGGTCCTTGAGGAGCTTTTCTTTGACATCTGCCTGAATGAGGCAGTCATCCAGGTAAGGGTAGATTTGTATATTTTTCTGTCTGCAAAAGGCTAAGGCCGGGGCTAAGCATCTGGTGAATACCCTGGGAGCAGTAGATAAGGTAAGGGGTAGCGCAGAGAACTGAAAGTGTTGTGAGCCTGCTCAGAAGCAAATTAATATCCTGCAGGATTCCTTTATGGGGTTGTGGATGTAGGCATCTTTTAGATGTAGGGTAACTAACCAGGCAATTTTTGTCAGCATTTTGAATTTAGGGAACACCATGAAGGTGTTCAGAATGGATAGATCCAGGGTGAGGCGCCAAGTACCCTCTAGCCTGGGAAGAAGGAATAGTCTGGAATAAAAGCCTCTGCCTCGTAGAACCACAAACTGAAGACCAGCAACACGAAATAAAAGAAAAAAAAGATTTAATAAATTCAAATCACATGAAACTTCTCTTTCCTATATAAATGGGTAATAATATGAGAATCATCTTCTCCTTGTAACACTACATCCAAGTAATGTACCTTACTTCCCCTTTGTAAACCATCAAATTTTACCCCTACATTATTATTATGTATATCATTTATAAATTCATCTACTAGATCTAGACCTCCCCTGCAAATAAAAATGAGATCATCAATATATCAAAAATATCTCTCAACAAATTTTCTAAAAAACTGATTAGTATAAATATGTAAATTTTCAAAATGACCCATAAATATGTTAGCGTAACTCGAGGCAAATATTGCCCCCATTGCTGTTCCTTGAGTTTGTTTGTAAAGACTCCCATTAAATTCAAATATATTATTTTGTAAACACATCATAATTAATTCAATAACATATTCAGTAACTGGATTCTCAATTAAAAAATATTTAACAGCCCCTATACCATCTAAATGATTAATAATGGTATATAGGCTGACAACATCTAATACTAAAAAATACATGTCTTTTTCCCATCTTATATTATCAATTTTATCCAAAAATTCAAATACATCCTTTATATAAGATGGTAATTTTTTAACTGTAGATAACAAAAATTCATGTAAAAAAGAAGCTATATTATGTAAAAAACTACCACTGGCTGACACAATAGGTCGTCCAGGGGGATCCATTAAGCTTTTATGAATTTTAGGAAGGCAATAGAAGCATGGCATTCTAGGATTTTTAATAACAAATTTCTCCTGTATATCCTTCACTGAAAAATAATGCAATCTATGCCCCTTATTTATTAAGTCATTATAATCTGTCTGAGCCTTTAAATATTCAACCATATCAATTTTTTTATATATTTGATCATCATTTAAATGTGCATAACACATAGATAAATACTGAATGTAACTTAACACAACTAACTTCCCACCCGGGTTTAAATACTAATTCAGCATTATAATTTATTTAAACATTGCCATTCTTCTTTATCTAAATTATATCTCACATTCTTTTTATTTTTCAAAAATGTAAAAAATTCCTTTTCCACATTATAACCCAGAAAAATATTAAAGTGTTTGATACTATCATTTCTACATGGAGGCATAAAATCACTTTTAACCTTAATATTCTCCATATTTAATTTACAATAAGCATTAAAGTCTTCATTAGAATGGCAAGAATAAAAACTATCCATAGAACTGAAAGAGTCATTATTCACATCATCATATATAACATTTGCAGTGACATCAGTATTAAAATATTCCATCAAATTCAACTTACGAGTAAAGTGAAACACATCACCTTTTAATTCATGTAGCCTGGGTAAAACAGTTGGTACATATTTTAAACCCCTTTCCAGAACGGCAATGTCACAATCTGATAACTCATATCCCGATAAATTAACAACATACTTACAGCTAGTAGAACTAGCATTAAGTGAATTAGTCCCATTTCCCCCGTTTGTCCGTTGATATGTTTTATAATCTGTGTAATATCCCTGTCCTGTTCCATTCCAACTCCGTTTACGACCTCTTGGAGCTCCTCGAAAATTATTTAAGTAACTACTATTACCAACTGGTGGTAGCCCCGGAAAATGTTCGGCGTCCATTTCCCCTTCTGTTACAGATGTACCACTTTCGCCTGACGTAAATGCTCTATTCTCCTTGTTCATGTACTGCTTCTGTCGTTCAAACTGCACATGTGACTTCTTAGCTTTAGGATTGGTTGCCACTAGAAATGCACATTTAAAATCAATTTTGTTCTCTTTCTGTCAATTAAGTTTCATGTGATTTGAATTTATTAAATCTTTTTTTTCTTTTATTTCGTGTTGCTGGTCTTCAGTTTGTGGTTCTACGATTCATCTTCACTGGTTGTGGTTTATTTCTAAAAGCCTCTGCCTGTTTGATCTGAGGGGGCAGGTTCTACTGCCCCTTGGGATAAGTGAGCTTGGATTTGTTTCAATGCCTCTGTCCACTGACTTTGAGGACATACCCTCTTGGAATTGGGAGTTAGTAGAAGGAGAATTTGTATCCCTGAAAAATGATCTTTAAGAACCATTGGTCCTTTGCTGCAGAAAGCCAATTTTCTAAGTGGAGGGAGAGCCTTCTGCCTAGTATTTGGTGAGTGAAAAGAGGGCAGAGGGGGTCACTGAGAGTTTTTGTCCTAGAGGAATGGCTTAGAACTCCCTGGCTTTGGAGTGGGAGTGGTCCACTGTTTGGTTCTCTGCTGTCCCTGGTATACGAGTCTGGATGGTCTTGTCCCTGCAGGGCTTACTTTGCCCCAGTCTGCTACGTGTAGGAAAGGACCAGGGTTTTGAGGGAAAATTTCTGCTGAACCCTAGGAGGTTGTACCTGAAGGAAATTTTTACTGTTTACATAGATTTTGCTTTGTCTTCCATCTTTTTAAGCATATCTTCTGTTTTTACTCCAAACAAGCGGTTCTTATCCAAGTGCCCATCAAGTAATTTAGATTTGACATAATCAGGGAGAGGTTGTTCTTTCAACCATGCATTTCTCCTAATGACAGATCCTGACACTGCTGACACTGCTACACTGCTGCACAGCTTGAGGCTTCTAGGGTGTCATATCCACAGTGTAAAGAGTGCTTAGCCACTTGATAAGTAGAGTGCAGTTAATCTAACTCTCTCGAATTGGTACAGTCAGGAAAGGTTGAACTCTCTTGTTTTAATAGTTCCAAAGTGTGTTATTGATATTTTAACATGTGAAACTGACAGTTGAGTGCTCTGATAGCTAAGATTGCAGAGGTGTATACTTTTTTTTACCCCATCTCCCCAGAGCTCTGGAGTCCTTGTCAGAAGGAATAGGATTCTTTGCAGAACTAGCCCTAGCTCCTTTAGGTCCCTGTGTAATGACCTCTGGGTCTGTAGCAGGATTTCTGTACAGGTATTTGTGAGAATCTGGAACTCTGTAATACCAAACAGGTTTTCTGGGAGCAGGTGGGAGGGCTTCAGGAGTTAATCTGGATTCATGAAAAACATCATCAACCTCCTCTAAGATCGGAGGGATGGCCAAGGGTCTGTGCTGGGTCAGCTCTAAAACACTCAGTCTTTTCTTAGACTGAGGGAAGTCCTGGGATTCTCAGTGGAAATGTTCCCTGAGGGTGTGAAGGGTTTCCCCAAAGGAAAGATCTTCTGGTGGGGAGGCAGAATGAATGGATTCCTCTGCATCTGAATTCTCATAAGCAGTCAGAGGTGGTAGTAGTTCTTCAAAATCTGAATAATCAGACTCATCACAATCCTGTTCTGTCAGTATTTCAGGAGAAAGGTCTCTTTTCCTTTTAGAAGATGTGGCCTGAATACCCCTGATAAGGGTGATGAGATCCTCCACCATTTTAAGCATTTGAGCGTGGGGTGGTGGAGCAGGAGTAAGATGGTGGCTAGGGGTAGTTTTCCTAGGAGTGGCCTTGCATCTGGGCCTAAGAGCATCTATTGGTCTGAGAGAAACGGTAGTTGGAGGAGATGATGTCATTTTTTGTCTAGATTCAGTAGTGGGAAAGACCTCCTCAGAAGCCGGTGCCTGCGTTGCAGCTCCGGACCCAACCAAAGCAGAGACAACCAAAGGCTCGGAAGACTAAGAAGATTTCTGCAGCACACCTGACTCCAAAAGGGTCTCAGTAGAGGCCTGCGAAGGTATCGAATTGGGCATCAGGGGCTGCAAAGGTGCCTCACTGAAGTCCAGAGAACTGACGACCTGCTTAGCAGTAGAGTCATCAGAAGGCTTAGCCTTGTGTGTTTTGTCTCTATCTTTATCCTTACGTTTTTTTCGGAATGTCTACAGATTGTTGGCCGACGGATGCCATTTCATTTACAATAAGAGCTCTACGATGAATGGTTCTCGCGTTAAAGAGGGCACAGAACCAGCAATGGGGGACATCGTGGCCTACACACGTTACGCAGTATGAATGGAAGTCTCGGTGTGGTATTTGCTTTCCACAGGCGAGACAATTAACTTTTTCGGACATCGGTTAGTGCAAGAAAAAAGGATCCCCAATGGGGTACTTAGCTTTAGACGTTTTCAGCTGTAATTCATACTCTGGTATCAACTGACCGACACACTTGCAAACTGCTTCTGCTACGGGCTCCACGGCAAGAAAGACTGATGTAATGGTGTCAGCTGCCTTACTTTATAGCACTGATGACCTGATGTCAGACAGCAAGTGACAGCAGCCGACGAAGTAAAACACTGACTCTGATATTCGGGCTGGCCGAGGGCTACCATAGCAGGGATAACCCACAGGTGATGGCTGCAACACTGAAACACGAAGAACATCTTGGAGTTCCTCACAAACTGATTTAGATGACCGAGATCCAGAATAGGGTCTCAAGTCCCCTGTTTTCTTTGGCCCTAAAAAGAACCTCGAGTAAATTCCATATCCTGGCTGGTCTGGTGGGACCTCTTGGATGACTTTTTCTAGCAGCTTTTGAATTTCTAGAGCTGCCAACTCCCCCTGAGTGGAACATTGGGGAAGCATCTTTTTTGTGAAGGACTTCATGAAAAGGGAATAAAATATTCTCTGGATATGATCCTTTGCACCCAAGAATCTCTTATGATGGCCATCCAGGAATTTAGGTGCAAAGATAAGGCTTCTAAGAACACCAACTCCTCTTGAGAAGGGCTTTGGACGGACCAACCATCTTTTTGGTGCAGGATCACTACAATGTCTCAGACGGAGACGCACTCTGGCAGTGATCTTGCAGACCCTTCCCCCTCATCAAAATCCGTGTCTTCAATCAAAGATTCATAGGGGAATCTAAGTGCCACCTCTTGCACAATCTCTTTCGAGGAACCTCTTCAGTGGGAAGCTCTGGAGAGGTATCATAAGAAATGGGAAGTTCCTGAATAGGAACTGCCTGGAAGCTCCTATGGGCTGGCTGGCTGTCTCTGTGGAGTCAGGTGATGAGGCTTAGATCTCAAATCTGATGGCAGAATGGGGATAGGATCCAAGAAGGTGAGAGTTGAAGAAACCCTCGGATGGGAGAAAGCCCTCTCCACTACCTTGACGGCAGAAAGACCGGGAGAAGTAGAAACCAACCTCACTGGAGCCGAAGCTCTTGGCTCAGCCGATTCTCCACGACTCCTGGATCTCCTCTCAGAGGGGGGAGTCGGACCAGAGCCATCCAGTGCCATGGCTCCAAGGGGAAGTAACTCCGAAAATCTTGAGTCAAAATCATCCCCCTGGATCTGACGCTGATGCTTCAGCTCAGAGACTCATCCTGCTCAGTGAGGATCGGCACCAAATGTTTCAGGGAAGCAGAGTTGAAGAAAAAGGTGGTATCATTGGATCCGACACTGACTCTTAGTGTTCCCAGATCCAAAGGTTCTGAAACTACAGACTGGATCGGAGGAGGTCACAATGGAGTGTGAAGGTAGCTGAAGGCTCACGGATCCGATAGGAGCTGGAGCTGGTAAAACTCCAATTTGAATTTGTGCCCTACAGAATTTCCTCATCATCCTGTTCACATCTGCCTCAGAAAGACTTCCACGGGACCTGATTGAGAAGATGTGGAAGGAAGATGAGATTACTTCCTAGGAGTCTCCTGTGAAAAGGGAAAACTGAGCCTAGGAGACACTGGCTCCAAAGAAAAATGGGGACGCTAGACCAGAGGGGATTTAGAATGTAAGACTGCTGGATCTGAGGGTGTCGGATCCAACACTTTTTTAACTTTAGGAGGTGGCTCCGATATTGCAGCAGATCTTGGAGACCGTGCAGGAGAGCACTTCCTATGCTCCCTGGGCTTCAAAGATTTCTGCTTTTTTGGAGGAGGATTGAGCCCCTAAAGTAGAAGCTGTGGAAGCAGCAGCAGCAAGCAAAAGGCCCTTCAGGACCAACTTATGTCCGTCACTGACAGACCTAGAGTTAAATCCAGCACAGATTTCATAAGGCACTTCTTAATGGGAAGGACCTAAAACAAAAGCACTCCCTGTGATCATCAGAATTAGGTATCATATGCCCACAGGAAGGGCACTTTTTAAACGCAGTAGGCTTTTCAGCCATACCAACAATAAACAACAAACCAGATTTTAATACCTAATATAAATATATATATTTTTAAGCAAATAGAAAGTTTACCAACAACAGTAAAGGTTACTTAGAAAGGAAGGTAAAGAAAGGAAAGGCCAATGCCAACTATGGTTTAAAAAAAAAAAAAAAAGAAATACCCTTAAAAAGATTGAGAAAAATGTATAGAAAAAACTTCCAGGAGTAAAGAGAGGAAGGATTATCTAAAGAAGTGACTTACTAAAAGGATAAAAAGATAAATTCCATTTTTTACTCAGAAAACCTATCAAAGGCAAAGCAGAGTTCAAGAGAACATAATCCTGACCAAACTGTTACAGTGGCAAATGAGATTAGAGGTAATGTAGTGGTAAAGGGCATTATGAGTAAAGGGAGCAGCGCAAAAGTTGGATCCAAGAATCTAAAAGAAAACGGTCAAATCCAAGACCCATTCATTGAAGAATGAGTGAAAATGACATCAGATCAAATAATACACCAAGAAAAGGGAAAGACAGGTGAAAAATGGAGAGAACACCAAAAACAGTGCCAAGATTACTAGATAAAAACTAGTAATAAAATAGAAAAGCAGAAGACAGTAAAAGCCTAAAAAAGACTTTTTAAAATATATTTTTAAAACAATAGAAACAATGAAAATTGAAGGCACTATAAGAAAAAGGGATTGAATTCCAAGAGAAAAGTGATCCAAGTATTTGAAAAATCCAAGTACTTAAATATAAAAAAAAAAAAAAATTCACACTTAGTCTGAACCATGAATCACATTGAACTCTAGGAGCAGCAAACAAGACACGAGGTACTGCTGGGGACAAGAGGAGATTATGGGTTAAGAGAAGAAGCCTGAGCTACAGATCCTAAAGTCTGAAAAAAATGGCCAAAGTCTAATCTGAGGTCAGATCTGAGACCCATTAGTTGAAGAATGGACAGAAAAGACAACATTAGATCAAATCTTTCACTCTGGCTATAGCTCCAGATAAAGTTAACTCCTTTGGAGGGAATCTGAAAAAAAAAATTCTTCAGAATTAGATTCCTCTTCCTGTGGTGAAAGAACTAGAAAATCACATAACCAGTTAAATTTCCCGTCCTTCTGATGGGTAATAAGAGTTAGACGAGAAGGAGATTTTGTTTGTTTTTAAAACCTGGTAAGGAATCAGAAAAAGAATTAAAGACTTGACATAAGCCATTAGCTAAACCCAGTCAGTTCAACTCTGTCCATCCTGTGTGAAGCAGAAGAAATTCACCTTTTTGTTTTCTTTTTCTAAAAGACCCCTAAAAAATGACCAACCCAAGGATGGAACTCTTCCCCAGGAAACAGGCACCCTAAGCCTGCTTTGTGGTAATATGTCACATGCTCCCTCCTCAGAGACCAACAAGAGTGATTATCCCTTGCCTGAAGACGATAACCCATCAGACACGGAGGACCTGTCTAACTCCCAGTCCCTAGTAGCTTCTTGAACAGCAAGATCAAAGGGATCAAGAGAAGACAGGAGGTTTATGATAATCTGATTTGGCCACAGCAGAGTCACCCATCACTGGCTGAGGGAATGAGGAAGATGGCCCGCACTACTGAAGACTACCATGAAATGTTCTTCTTTTTGTAGATGGGGAGAGAAGAATTGGACAGCTCAAAGCCTGTTCCATGGCCTAGCCATGAAGAGTGCCTGAAAAGAAGGCAGCAGAGCTAGGAAAAGTTGGTAAACCTTTTGATAAGAAACTTTCTGTTTGGAGGTAAATTTTTTCACAACTTCCAAAAGCACTAGTCCAAAGCCCTACCTGTATTATTCCACATAAATAAGTAAAACTCTACACAAAATCCTTTCCGACAGAAATTTCAGTGACAACCACCAAAAATAAGATTCCCGGGAAAATGCAAACTTCTCTTCAGAAAAATAAGCACTAGCTGACCATAAGCCACTCAAAACCCACAGGGAGAATGCATTTCAATGGCAAGAAAGTTCTAAAGGTTTGGGGTGCTAAGCATTAATTTTATACTTCTCTTCTTGAGTTCTTAATTAGAGCATATGATAGGTCCCTTTAACTTTTGAAGTCAGCTGGTTGTTGTAACCTTGACAGGACATAACCCATATAGTTTAGACTACTGCAACAGTGATCATCACAGAAAGCATTCCCCTCAGTGAAACTTTGATGACTACCACTTCTTCAGACCTAATGTTGAACTGGACAGTGTAGCTGGTGTGGCGTATGAGTGCTCAGAAGTAACTGGTTCACCTCTGGGTTCATAATGCAGGACAATGACCTTTAACCCCTCCCTATCCTGCTCATGTTAAAGCCAAGCATCATGTTTTTTGCCAACTACCATTCCCATTCCATGAAGCATACCTAAATAAATTCACATCCCTTATTACAGAACTCAGCATTATTCCCCTTATATGGCTTCAACTATCCCTCTGTCAAGTGGGGAATCAACACATTACGTAAATGTGTGCACTTTATTAATGCCAACTCCTTAGATCTGCTAACATAAATCCCAATGAGGGGTTAAAATATACTAGATATGGTACTCACCAACATAGTTCCCCATGTGCTCCACATCCAAATTTCACAAATCACTGGATAAATCAGAGACTACCACATGACACAAAACTATAAGACCTAAATTACCTCATAAACACTCCATCCTTGGAGAGTACTTCAAGGCAAATCTCCTGCAACTAACTGATAACCTAATGGAATTTAGAAACACTCCTCACCTGGACAACCCCAGATCACATGCAGCAATATATACAGATTATTTCTATGTCCACCTCCAAGGTAGAATTGTGGTCTCAGTCCCCACGAGGCATAAATACAATGCTAAATTTAAGAATAAACCCATCTCGTGGAAACTCAGTATTAACACACTATACAAGAGAAGGAAGAAGCTTAAAGCCCATACAAGCAAACTTAACACACTTTCAGCTTGAAAAGAACTCAGAAAGATCTACAAAAATAGGAATAAAATAAAATATTTTAAATGTAGGTAATAATTTGGAATGGCCACCCATACAAAGTGTGACCACAAAGCTTAAATCAGGAACCTTAAAAGTAATAACCAGCAATATGTAATATAAAATAACATCACATACTCTTCCCCATAGCCAACATGTTATTGGATAAATTAAATTCAAACTTTAGTCCTGTGTCCTGCAGACTATGCACAGCACATCAGCATGCCTATGCTATCTACCTAATCACTTCCAAGCAAGTCTTAAGTGCTCTCTCTCCCCAAGACTAAGAACACAAGCTCCACTGGTCCAGATAATGTGCCAGGGTGTCTTCCCATTTACTGATCCATGTAACTACAAACCCATACGCCTTACCAGCTTTATCTGTAAGCACTCAAGTGCATCATTAGAGAGGTTATTAACAAGGACACAGGCAGTCTTCAAATCATGGAGCCAAATCAGTTTGAGTTCTAAAGGTAGTCCTTGCCTCCACAGCCTGGTGAATTTTTTTGATCAACTTACTGAGGCATTACACTCAAGTAACCTGGTCCACATTGCTCATGTTCATTTTGCAAATGGCTTTGATACCATTCCACATTCCGGCATCATTGACAAGATAATCAAATTAAATATAAATTCTATGTTACCAGCTGGATAGCAAACTGGATCATAGAGAGAAGCAAGTGTGTCAGTGTTGGAGGGGTACTCCCATCTAAAAGAGCAGTTACCAGCAGTATCCATTCAAGATCAGTTCTGGGACTACTTCCTTGTGGTATCTACTTGTCTGACATCAAGGTTCATACCAGGGGTCTGTGGCTGATAAACTCTGCTGATGATTGCAAACAGAGCAGTCAAACATCTCAACCAGCTTAAGTTCATAGGTTGGTAGTAGGCTAGCGGCCCTAGGGCCTATACAAGCCTAGCCATAACAATTCCCTGGATATTTCTTCCCACAATATTTACTTTCCTGTACCCCTGTCTAGCAGGGCGACTGACGTGATCCCTGGGGTGAATTTCCTATTTCCCATTCAATCATCAAGGTTCCTTTTGAAAAGGGCCAAGGAGGCGCTCTGCTTGACATGTATGGGCAGTCTATTCCAGAGTATGGGGAGTCTCTGGGTCAGGAACCTATCCCTCCAGCATGTTTTGTTTATTGTGATGACAAGGTTTAGATCCCTGAAGTGTGTGGCTCTGAGGGATTGGGATTTCTTTAAGTGGAGCATGTCCAACAGCTCGGGGTATGACATGGTCTTGTATGTTAAGCAGAGATCCCCTCTGAGTAGACGATATACCACAGAGTACAGCTGGAGTTGTTTTGAGATGGTCAGAAAAGGGCATCTGCTTTAGGCCTGCGATTGTTTTAGTGAGGTATTTCTGCAGCCTTTTCAGCTGTTGCAGATGTCTTGTGAGGTACATACCAAACGGGGTGTTGTCCTCTATAATGGGTCTAATGTGGGATGAGTACAGTGGGACAATGACCGCCTTTTTTCTGGATGAAAAGCCCTTAGTGATGAGGTGTGCCACATAGAAGGATTTCTTGACTGTTGTGGCGATGTGGTTATCGAAGGTGAGACCACTGTCCACCTGTGTCCCTAAGTCTCTCATCAAACTTTCGTGTGTTTAGTGTACTGCCACCTATGTGGTAATTCATGGGTACATGTTTTTTCCCAAAGGGGATAACTATACATTTTCTGGCATTAAGCATGAGCCCATGGCTCCGGCACCAAGCATCTGTTTCTGTAAGACCCTTTTGTAGAATATCCACATCATTTGGGGATTCAATAATGGCTCCCAGTTTGCAGTCATCTGCGAACTTTGTTAGCCAGAGTCCCTTAGTGTTGGCCTGTACTTCAGAGAAGTAGATGGCAAACAAAAGTGGTCCCAGGACTGAACCCTGAAGTACTCCACTTGTCTGGAGCTGGATTTGGAGTTGGCTACTTTTACAGTTTGGGATCTGTCAGTAAGCCAGTTGGCAATCCATCGAGTGATGTAGGGATTTATGCCCAGTTTAGTAAGTTTATCTATGATTCCAGAGTGGGGGATGGTGTCAAAGGCCTTGCTGAGGTCCAGATAGGCTGTGTGGACCGCCTTACCCTCGTCCACAGCTCAGGATTCGAAGAAGTCAATCAGGTTCAGGAGACAAGATCGGCCCTTCACAAACCCAAACTGGGTGGGGTCCAGTGTTTGAAGGTTGCCATTGTCTTTGTTTATAAGTTCCATGATAATGCGTTCCATGCCCTTGCAGATCAGGCTCGTCGGATTGATGGGACGGTAGTTCCCAGGATAGAAGGTGGATCCCCCCCCTTGTGGAGTGGGATAAATGTAGTTGTGCGCCACTCAGTGAGCATGAAGCCTGAGGTGAGGCTATGATTAAACAAGACACTTACGTGAGGTGTCAGTTCATTTTGTAGTTCATGTAGTACACAGCCCGGGATGTCACCTGGTCCCATGGATGCTGTATTCTTAACTTTGGAGAGTGCGGTTTCTACCTGTGTGGCTGTGATTACCGGAATTTGGCAATCTTTTGGCATTGAGATGGGCCCTTTAGGGGTGAGAGGGGTGTGAAGTTGGGACTCAATTATTCTGCCAGGATATTGGCAACATCCTTGGGATCAGTATATTTGCCATTCTGTTGTAGGCTCAGAGCAGATCTGAGCATTGCCATTTAGATTATTGACATAACTACAGAATGCCTTGTGGTTGTCTTTGGAATATTTGGCAATTTTATTTTCGTAACTAGCTTTGGAGGATTTTATGAGGGATCTCAGCTTCTTACTGAGGCTGGTAAGGGAGCTTTTTGCATCCTGGGATTTTCCTCTTCTCTGCAACAGTTTCTTCCTTCTGTTGTATAGTTTGTTTATGGCAGGCTTGCTTTTTATGGAGGAAAGTGTCTTGGTTCTATTTGGGATGGCACGATTCATGCATGAGTGGATGTGTCCGTACAGTGCCTGAGTGTAAGATTCAGCAGTCGAACTTTCAGCTCCCATCTGCATGGGTGTCGGTTCGTCACTTCTGACCTGAGTAGCATGAAGTTGGCTTTGGATAAGTTTTTTATGGAGGTTTCCTTATTGTGGGGGGGGGGGGATGTGGATGTCAAGGGTGATTTGCTTATGGTCAGACCTGACCAATGAGGGGGTGACCACAGGTGTGGAGCATCTATCTCCCATGTTGGTAATGACCAGGTCTAGGATATTGGAGCCCCTGGTGGGGCAATGGATTAGTTGATCCAGGGTGAACTGTTGGGAAAAGGTGTTGGTACCAGAGTAGTTGTTCCAGTTAATGGCAGGGTAGTTGAAATCACCCAGTATTAAGGTGTTTGGTTGTATCTTAATATTTTCCAGTATGTTTAGAAAGGTGTAGTGAGAATCTTGGGACATGGTGGGGGATCTGTAGCAAGCTACAATTTGGATTGCAGTCTTACTTAGTGTTAGTTGCACCTGGAGAATTTCAGATGCATTGTTTTGGGCAACTAGCCTAGAGGTGTAAATATGGACAATCCTCCACCTTTAGTGTTTCGGTCTTGGTTTGGTGGCTGAAAAGTGTGGTAAGAGTTGTAGCCTGGTATTGCAGAGGTGCTCTCTGGAACCTTGAACCAGGTCTCAGTTACTGCACAAATATCGATGTTCTCCACTTTTAGCAGTGCCTCGCGAGAGTGCATTTTGAGGTTTAGACTTCTAGCATTGAGTAGCATTACCCTCAGATTTTGCATGCTTGTATCTGTTATGGTGGTGGTTTTGTCCTTTGAACCTTGCCTAAAAAAGCACTATAGGGGTGACAGGAGCTTTAGCCAGTAACCTTAATCTCAGGGGCAACAGATGCAGACCATCTCTGGAAAAGTATTGTGGTTTGTCGATCATGTCGACCCAGGCAGACAGATACTGGATCCCCTTTGAATGACACCAGAACCTTAGCCAATTGTTGAAGTCAATCATTTTGTCCTTACACTGTGGTATCATTCTGGGCAAAGGCAGGATGCTACTCAGGGCTAGTCTCATACCTGCCTGGGCAGCATGATCCGAGAGCTCTTCCATGTTTCTTTTCATGTAGTCCAGGGAGGTACATCTCAAGACATTCACTCCAACACCGACAATGACAGAGTCGTATTTGTACTTGTTGTGGAGTGACTTGAGTGCATGCGTTATGTGGTGGATCCTGGCACCCAATAGGCAGCTGACTGTAATTTTCTACTTGCTCAGCCTGGTGAGTGGGACATTCCATGTGCCTGACTATAGAGTCACCTATGACTAAAGTATTTGGTATGTTGTCTTGCCTTAGGGACTGTTGTTGGGTGGCACACTGGTGTTGTGAGCTATGTGTCACTTTGGTTGTGACTGATGTTTGCATTTCAGCTTCGGAGGTCCTTGTTGCTTGGGAAGGTTAATGTTAAGCGCCTCCGGATATGTGGGTTTAGTGTTGCTGTGTGTGGGTTTTGAAGGGCTGTGTGTTGCTTGAGGTGTAGTGCAGGTGTTAACCTTCTCCTCTCGACTGTCTAGCACAATCTTGGCTGGAGAGAGCTTTGCTTCCAGTTTGGATATGTAAGTGCATCTCTTACAGGTTGTAGTGTTGGGTGGTAGGAAGAGAGGGTTGTTTGTGTACATGAGGCAGTTGCTGCATTGCCCCAGTATGCCCAGATTCACCAGGTGGACAGGAGAAATCACCAGAAGCTGACCCTTGGATATGCCTGTTTAGGTGCTTTTTTTGTAAAGTACAAGAGCTGTTTTCCCTTACCTTTGCAAGGTATGTTGCAATTATAGGTTGTTTAGTGCCTATGATTAATTTCTCCTTATTAACAAGGAGAGTTGAGTGCTTGCATCAGTTTACGGCTTCCTAGTGCTCTCCAGCAGGTTCTAGAACAAGTGATAGTCACAGGGGTTCAGATATTAGTGCTACTACTGAGAAACCAGCTAGTTCTAAGGGAAAATTTGAAGAGCAGACTTTCTGGCACCTGGAATAGTTTAACCATAGCCCCACGGTGCTGCACAATGCGAAAAACACACAAACACGCACGCTTTTAAGCCCAAAATGGCTAATAAAATTACAATTTCAGAGCTGGAAACCACTCCTCTAGTGTTAGATAGGCGGTACAATGCTCACCACTCCCATTGGTAAGCAGTAGGACTTCCCTCTTCCACAGCCGGGTCTGGATAGCTCTGAACACAGAAAATAAAGTTCTGAAACCAGCAAAGCCTGGGATCTGGACTATACTAGCTAGGAAAGGTGGGAAACAAGCAAACAAGATAGTATTTTTTTTTTTTTGGTTAAAACAAGCTACTGCTACTACTGTCTTTTGGATTTTCCTGGTTAGGGGTCGCCACAGCAGAACTCCGGTCCGCTAATGATTGGCAGTTGATTTTGACGTGCTGGCTTGCCGGGCCTAACGCACAAACTTCAACGAAGGAGTGCCCATTCACGAACTGAGAATCGAATGGGCAACGTCTAACTGTGAGGCGACAACGCTATCGCAGCACCACTAAACAATGCAATAATACAGTAAATAAACACAGAAAAGGCTAATGCACTTGAGTGTGTATCCCTAAACAGTAAATGCAATTAAAACTCTACAAAATTAGCAATTTAAAACTTTTTAAATGAAGCAAGGCAAGTGCACAACTGAAAAAAACAATTTAAGAGGGAGTAATAGAGTAGAATAAGTAGCTAGTCTACATATACAGAAAAGTCTATATATATATATATATATATATATATATATATATATATATATATATATATATATATATATATATATATATATACACAGAAAAGCAGCTATAACAATTCAGATGCAGTGCAACCTAGAGCACTTGAGTTGTAGCAATATTAAGGCAAATACAGTTTTAATAAATGCACTAAAATATACTCTATTTCCAAAATGTTTGAGAAGCACAGTCAGAACACAAGGAGATTCATGCAATTCTTTGGGGGGAGAAAGGAGGAACAGAAGGAAGGAAAGAAACTAAGTGGGTTGGCCTTCTCAGATGTTCTCTCTGTATTAGGTAGAATGAGCTAATGACAGTAGACTGGGAGGAGTGTCCACAATCAAATTTAGAGTAGGGGCGGGCAATTGCAAGGCCAGCAGGTATAAAGACAAGATGCCAATGAGGAGGGAGGGTAGGAAGCTATTTTAGGCAGAAAACACTACAGAAATGTTTATCACAGCAGAAAACCAGCAGTGAGCCAACAGCTATGAAATACACTACAAGTATGCAGTATACAATAAAGTTGCTATAAATATCTAGAATAAGCAATAACTACTAAAAATAAGCAAAAAAAAAACAGGCTACTTATTGCTTTATATCACGGAGCAGGTGCTCCTCCTCAGATAGTTGTGTGTGTAATGGCTGAAACACTCAAGTTAACTTCTTAAGTAACAGAAAGTTGAAACCTGAAACAACTTTAAAAAAAAAAGCTCAAAAGAACCAATGAGGTGCTTTCTCAAAGCCGTAGACCTGGCAACCCAACTAGACAATGACCATAAACACTAAACTCTCACTGAAGTGGGGGATGGTTTTTGCTGCCCAAGATGGCCTGGACAATGAGCTCAGAAAACAGCCTCTAACAAACAACTAGGCCCACAAATGCAATCAGGAATATGAAGAATATTACAGCTACTACCTGAACTATTTTAGGCAGAACACACTACAGAAATGTTTATCATAGCAGAAAACCAGCAGTGAGCCAACAGCTATGAAATACAGTACAAGCATGTAGTATACAATAAAATTGCTATAAATATCTAGAATAAGCAATAACTACTAAAAACATGCAAAAAAAAAAAAAAACAGGTTACTTATTGCTATATATCACAAATCAGGTGCGCCTCCTCAGATAGCTCTGCATAAGGGTCTCTCATTCACTAATAAGTGGTGCATGGATCATAGTCTCAAATTAATGCCAAAGTATGCAGCATTGTGTCCTTGGTAAACAAGGGCACCTATGGTCCTATCACATAGTTGACACCTCCTAAAAATGGACCTAGGTACTTTCATTAGTAATGAACTATCCTTTGACCCCCATATGACCTCTGTTGTAAGGAAATTCTTTCACATCACCAGATTAATCAACAATTATCTATATCCAGAAAGTCCTCATCCCCCCTTTTCCTCCTCATTATGTCAATAAGAGGGTACAATGCCCTCTTTAGTACGTACTTACCAAAGCATATGACCCAGTAAGACAGACCACAGCATTTTCTTACCAAGACAATAAAGAGCAATCCTCCCTGAGCTACCTCGACTGCCTTAAAGCACCCTCACTCTTTTACATTTCTTATAGTCTTCTGAGAGGCTGAAAAAAATTTAGCTTGAATATTAATCCCCCTTCAGACATACCTCAGGAAATATTCTCAAGGGATCAGGTCCTCAATGCAATCTCCAAAGCACTGCATTGATGGGCCCCGATAACATCCTAGGATGCCTCCTTAATAGCATTAAACATGACCTAACATGACCACTAGAATCACTATTTAATCACAAATTCCAAACAGACTTCATGTTGAGGGAGTGGAGGACTGTTACAGTCATCCCTCTGAATAAGGTCCATCTATGGATCAGGGTAACTACAGACCCATTAAGTCTGACTAGTCTTATATGCAAAGACATGAAAAGAATTATCATAGAAATAATGTCATAAGAAACCTTCAGACACTGTATCCAATCCTGTTTGGATTCATCAAGGGCAGGTCATGCCTACTCAATCTGCTGGACTTCTTTGAAAAGATCACCAAAGCAATGGATGAGAGCAAAATGATGCATACTGCCTACCTTGACCTGACCAAAGCATTTGACAATACCTCACTCTGGCAATGCAGACAAACTCATGAAATTAGGAGTAAACACCTATGTCATCCAATCCACTGGACAGCCAGCTTGCTCAAAGACAGAACCCAAGAAATTAGAATAGGGAAGTCCACCTCCGCAAAAAGGCCAGTCAGTACTGCAATTATCGTTGCTGGAACTGCTCCTTTTTGGCATCTACTTCTCTGAAGTCAAGACCAACCTCAAGAACCTTTGGCAGACAAGTCTGCAAACTAGGCAAAGTCACAGAATCCCCCAAAGACACAGCTACCCTCCAAAAAGGTCTGACAGATCAATAACTGGTGCCAGAGCCATGGTCTAAAACTCAATTCCAAGAAGTGCATATATTATCCTTTGAGAAGACTGCTAGCCCTGGAAAAAAACCACATTGATAATACAACCCTAAGAGTATTCCCAGTGGTCAGGGTTTGGAAATGCATGTAGACAATAACTTGGCCTTTGTGACGGATCCATACAGTCTACCTGGCTTGAGTTATATGCCTCGAGCTCTTTACTACTGTGTATGTTTGGTTGTTGCGTGACTTGATATGCTGCTAAATATTGCATGCTGCTAAGAATAATAAAATAGAAACATGCTTAAAGGCAAGCCTTGCTCACTGAATACCGGTACAATTGAACTTTCTTGACCTATGAGTTGTTCACCAGCTCAAAAGATATTTACCAAAATATGGGGGATTTCAATGAGGAACTATATCAAGTTTGTGGGCTAACTGTTCTTTAGAAAGGGGAAGTAATGTGTAGAAACATCAAAATACAACCAGACATTACGAGTCTTGTTTACAACTTAGGGAATTTGTAATTTTTTTAAATATTCCATCAGCTCATGAACCTTTTGACCCTGTTGTTTATTCAAGACTATAAAATGCTCAAAGGCTAGTAATAGATTGGAACTCATCATCCGGATTTGATTAAAGAAGCATCAGCATGACCTGAGCATACAGCCAGTGTCGGTCTTGTTTTGAGTGAACAGATAGCTGCACTGAATAGGATTGGGGTCCCCTATCAGTGGCAAAGATGATTTTATGTATATGCTTGTGAGTACAATTGTTTTATATATATATATATATATATATATATATATATATAAAATATTGTTAATCAGCTGATTCAGTAATTGACTAGTGAATTATTTTCTTAGTTTAATAAAAGTAAGTGTTTAAGTTTGAGCCTTGGCGTCTTGTGTAATTTCTTAATTTGTAATTACCTCAGAATTTAAATAACGGACTGAATCATCTTGGCGTAGTTGGCAGGATTCTGAGGCTTGCAGTAGAAGTGTCACAACCACCAAGGTTTTTTCCTTTGAAACATATTGGTATTGGCAAGAAGAATGTTACAGCAGGTACCCCAGGTAAGGTGGGTGCTGTTATTATGATGCCAGCACTGTTTGGCAGATGGGATCCTCTTGCTAAAGTGTTAAGCCAGGTTTCACCTCTGCTTTCCCCATGCCCCTTGCAAACAAAAACCTATGGCAGACTCTAATGAGCTTCCAAGGGCTCTAGCAGATTTATAATTAGAAGATAAGGGGAAAAAGTTGAAGGAAGGAGTAGGTGCAGCTGGATGGATGTTTTTTTTTGAAGCAATACAAGAATTAGACAAAGATGTGGAAAAATTAAAAGAAAAGGTCTGAGAGTTAGAAGAACAATGTAAGGAACATATACATACACATAGATTGGACAGAGATGCCTTGGAAAAGGCAAATATAGCAGTTAAGGTAGGAGAGAATGCAGAACACTGGAAGGCTAATTTCAGAGGCATTAGCTACCCGGGCAATTCAGCAGCGTACGTAGACAGCGGTGTGGGAAGAGCTCACGTCGCCTACCCTCAAGGACACTGCTATGCGCTTTAGTGTGCAAACCAGTATTTAATCCTGAAGAATGGGAGGGTGACCTCCCTTCAACTGATGAGGGTGATAGTGATTTTGAATTAATAAATCCTCCATACATGGAAGCACGTCCAGTTATTGAGAAAAAGGGACAGTTCACTGGGGGGGGGGGGCCCACAACAGTGGGTAGAGGTGTGAAGTTATCCCCAAGCAGAGTTACTGAATGTGATCCAGACTTACAGGCAAAAGCCTGGAGAAACTGTTTTAACTTAACATAGGATACAGGAGGAGAAGCAGTATCATTGAATGCTGAAGAAATGTACCAATGCTGACATTTAGTGCTTCATCCACGATTAAAGCAAATAGTAAATAATATGAATCATGATGATGCTCAAGTAAATTCGCTGGTAGTATGGTTAGCCTCAGTGTTTCGGAGTACTTGGCCTGATGCCACAGCAGTAGCTGATGAACATAAGCCTTGGAAAACGATAGTAGAGGCAATCCAACAGCTGACAGAGATGGCTATGCTAGCCAACATTTATTCATTAAAAATACGAAACGGAGCACTGCTGATTCCTAAAGGACCGGATGCACAAACAATGACGAGCAACATGCGAAGTAAGCTAATTAAGAATGCACCATAGTGGTGGAAAGGGCAGTTGATGGCTGCCTTAGCAGGTTGCGTGGGTCAACAAATATAGGATGCAATGACAACCCTGAACCAAATGGCAGAATTAATAGAGGAGAAAGAGCAGAAGAGAGCTAGGAAAAGTACAGTTGTGTACCTACCATAAATGTAGATGTTCGAATGTATTCACTGTTGCAGTCATTACACTTGGGTTATCCTGCTGGCAGGCGACCCGCAGTTGGCCCGAGTTCCAAAGTCTTGGTCCGGCATCGGTTGCTGTCGCCTCTTCCCTGACGTCAGTGCGCCAGGGGTATAAAAGTTGCAACCAACGCCATTTTCTTCAGTTTTTCTTAACCCAGATGTCAGGTGCCCCCAGATAGGAAGGCTGGAAAGATAAAATTATGCCAAAAAACATGCATATATTACTATAAACATTTCCTTCATCTATAAGCAAATACACCACATAGGTTGTATAGAGTTGAGAAGCACAGAAAAGTCCCAGCAATGAAAAGGGGGATGGTGGGTGGGTAACCTGGACTGCAACAGTGAATACACTCGAACATCTACATTTATGGTAGGTACATAACTGTACTATGTTCATCATGTTTCACTGTTGCAGTCATTACACTTGGGTAGAATCCCAAAGCTGAGGTTGGGCGGCTGGGTCTAAACTGGATTAGGAGAGGCTACCAGGCCCTGCAGGACTGCTGTGGCAAAGCCTGCTCTGGATTTACAGTAGAGAGGTAAGTGGTAGTGCTTGGTGAAAGTGTGCACTGAGCTCCAGGTTGCAGCTTCTAAAATGTCTTTGGTTGGTACTCCTCTGAGAAAAGCTGCTGAAGTGGCTGCTGTTCTGGTAGAATGAGGCCTAATGCCCTTCGGCACTGATTTGCCATGATGTGCATAACAGAAGCAGATGCAGTGGCCTATCCATTTTGAAATTGTCTGCTTTGTGATAGGCTTTCCTTGTGATCCTGCAGCATAAGCTACAAACAGTTGCTCAGTTTTTCTGAACGCTTTTGTTTTGTCCAGGTAAAATCGTAGCCGTCTGTGTATATCCAAAGAGTGCAGAAGTTTCTCCCCTTTATTTTGGGGATTTGGGTAGAAGGTAGGCAAATGAATGGTTTGGTTCAAGGCCACATTGGAGACCACTTTTGGCATGAATTTTGGGTTTGTCCTAAATGAGACCCTGTCCTGACGAAAAATGATGAAAGGTTCCACAGCCATTAATACCTGTATCTCTGAGACTCTTCTTGCTGAAGTTATTGCTAGGAGCAGAGCAGTTTTCCATTATAAGAATTTTAGATCAGCTGTGCTGGCTGGCTCAAAAGGAGGCAGTGTGAGTTTTTCTAAAACAAAATTGAGATCCCAAGTTGGTACTTGTGCTCTCCTTGGGGGTATTATATTTTTTGCCCCTCTGAGGTACTGTCATAGTAGAGGATGTGAAAAAATAGGAGGTTCCGTATTGTAATGAGCTGAAATGGCAGAGGCATGGATTCTAATTGATGAGAAAGGTAGGCCTTTGTCCAGCATCTCAGTTAGGTATTATAAAATCTGAGGTATATTAGGGACAAGTGGTTCGCGCCCTTGTGCCTGGTTCCAAGCACATAATCTCTTCCATTTTTCTGCATAATATTTCCTAGTGCTGGGCCTTCTGGCTTCTAAAATAACATCTATAACAGCTTTAGAGAGAGGTGCAGTCTGAGTGGCTACATTATCTGCCATGCTGCCAGACTTAAGGTTCTGAGTTGACTGTGCAGAATCTGATTGTTTTGTTGTGTCAGAAGATGAGGAATTTGAGGTAGAGGACAAGCTCCTTAGGAGTGGGTACCAGTGCTGGCGTGGCCAGTCTGGGGCAATCAGGATCATTTTTGGCCTTTCTTGTCTGACTTTTAGGAGTACCTTGGTAAGGAGAGGCATCGGAGGGAAGGCATATACTGTCAGGCCTTTCCAGCTGAATGATAGAGCATCCACTTTCCATGCTTGAGAGTGATAAGTTCTTGTGCAGAATTTCTGTATTTGGTAATTGTGAGGGGAGGCAAATAGATCTATGTCTGGGCGTCCCCATTTCCTCGTTATCATGCTGAACACTTGTGGATTTAGTTTCCATTCGTGAGGATCCATGAGATTTCTGCTTAGTTCGTCTGCCAGTGTATTTTTTTGTTCCTGGCAGGAATTGTGCCTGCAGATGTACTTGATAAGTCAGTGCTGTGTTCCAAAATGTCATGGCTTGCCTGGATAGGGGGTAGGAATGTGTGCCCCCTTGCTTGTTTATGTACCACATAACTGTGGTATTGTCCGTCTTTATTAATAGTTGTCCTGGATGTAGTAGGTCCTTGAAAGCTATCAGGGCATTCTGTACAGCTAGCATCTCTTTTCGATTGATGTGAAGATGCATTTGTTCCTTGGGCCACGATGAGTCAGTTGTTATTGTCTGCCCGGCTGTGGGTAAAGTGAAAGGCTGTCCCTTGTTGTGGTGACAGGCCTCGGCCCACCATCGAAACTCCTGTTGTAGACAGTGAATTAAAGTTATGATTGTCTCCAGGCTGTGACAATGCTGAGTCCAAACACTTTTTAGATACCATTGTAGTTTCTTCATATGCAGTTTTGCATATGGAATTAGTAGAATGCAGGATGCCATGAAGCCCACGGCCTGCAGAATTGTTCTCGCAGGGAGCTGGGTTTTTGTTGCCATCATTTGAAAGTAATGAGTCAGTTGCCTTTGCTTGTCTGGTGTGAGATAAGCCATCTGGGTAGTTGTATTTAAGCTTGCACCCAGGAATATTATCTCTTGTGAGGGCACTAGTTTTGATTTCTTTTCGTTTACTGTGTACCCTAGGCAAATTAGCACTCTTTTTACAAACGCCAGATGCTTTAGAAGAATGTCCTTGCTCTCTGCTTGATTAAGGCAGTCGTCCAAGTAGGGATATATTTGAATTCCTTTTTGTCTGCAAAATGCAATTACTGGTGCCAGGCATTTTGTGAAGACCCTGGGCACAGTAGATAAGCCAAAGGGCAGTGCAGAGAATTGGTAATGCATTGAGCCTGCTATGAATCTGAGGTATCTTCTACAAGATTGTCTGATTGGAACATGCAGGTATGCCTCCTTGAGGTCCAAAGTAACTAGCCAAGCCTTCTTGCCCAGGCTGGGCAGAAGTTGATGTAGTGTTAATATTTTGAATTTTGGAACATCCAGGAAAGTGTTTATGATTGACAGGTCAAGTATTGGTCTCCAGGCTTTGTCCTTTCTGGGTACTAAGAAAAGACTTGAGTAAAATCCTTGTCCCTGTTCCTGCTGTGGAACTTTTTGAATAGCTCCCATGTCCATAAGAGCAGCAATCTGTTTTTGTGCCTCTGCCAATTGGTTTAGTGGCAGGTCTGGCATACCTTTTGGTTTTGGAAGCGTGTGGAAGAGGAACCTGTAACCCTGAGAAACAATATTCAGCACTCATTGGTCCTGGGTGATCATGTGCCAATTTTTTGAGGAAAGTGCTAGCTTTCCCCCTAGGGGTGCTGTCAAAAGGTAAGTGCTTGGCATTTACAGAGGGAAGTCATTGGGACTGTTTACCTATAAGGTTGTGATTTGTCTTCCCCTCCTTTGGGGGCTGAAGCACCCCATTGTTTAGGTCGGTAGGAGCCTTGGGGCTGAGATCTGCCTCTTGGGCATCTATATCTGCCTCTTTGTGGCCTGTCTTGACACTGGAAAGGACCAATTTTTTGAAGGTCAGTTTCTGCTAAATCTAGGTGGTTGAACCTGTAAGAAATCTTTCACTGTCTGCATTGACTTTGCTTTATTCTCCATTTTCTTTAACACCTCTTCTGCCTTAACACCAAACAAAGTATCATGCTGTAATGGAGCATCCAATAATTTTACTTTAACATGGTCAGGTAAACTTTGTTCTTTCACCCAAGCATGCCTACGAATAACAGATCCTGTCACTGCGGTTCTACAAGAAGCCTCTAATGAATCAAAACCACATTGGGGAGTATGCTTTCCCACTTGTTCAACTGCATGCAATAAATCCTGCATTTCCTTACTGTCAAGACCTTCTGTATTTGAAACCATTTTCTGCTTTAACAATGACATGAGGTACTGTTGGTATTTAAGCATGTGAAACTGACAGTTTAAAGCTCTTACAGCTAAAGTTACAGAAGTGTAAATTTTTTTCCCCCATCTGTCCAGAGCTCTGGAATCCCTATCCGAGGGGACAGGATTTTTAGCAGTGGAAGCCTTAACCCCTTTTGGACCCTGAGAAATTGTTTCTGGGTCTGCAGCAAGGTTTTTGTACAGAAATTTATGAGCCGGGGACTCTGTAGTACCTGTCTGGTTTGACTGGTGCAGGGGGTAAAGAATCAGGACGCAGACTGGATTCAGAAAATCAACAATATCAAGCATGGGGGGGATAGCCAGGGGCCTGTGCTGGGGCAATAAAAGGAAGTGTCTCAGCCTTTTCTTGGATTCTGAATAATCTTGGCTCTCCCAATGGAAATGCTCCCTCATGGTGTGCAGGGTTTCCCCAAAAGAATAATCCTCAGGCGGAGAGGCAGAAGGTATGGATTCTTCTGCATCAGAGTCCTCATAGGGAGGGAGAGAATATCCCTGATCAGAAGAGGAGTCAGAGGAAATAGAAACCTGGTCAGAGGAATCATAATCAGTGTCTTGCCTAGGCCTTTTGTCAGGAGAGGGATGGGAACCCCTGATTAAAGTAATTAGGTCTTCGGCCATTTTAAGCATCTGTTTCTTTAGCATAGATGACTGTTCTGGAGAATGCTGTACTTGTTTCCTTGTCTTTAATGGTGTTTTTGATTTTGCCTTTGCTGCTGTAGAGGGCTTAATTGTAAGCTGTGAAGGTCTGAAAACACCCTCTGAAGCCGATGCCTGCTCAGTGGCTCCGGACCCATCTGAGGGAATAGTTTCCATAGGCCCAATACCTTGAGTTTCCACAGGCCTCGTTGTCTTCACGTGGCTGTCAGTTACGGCCTGTGGCTCCGAGGTAGTGGGTGTCAGGGGCTGCGAAAGCGCCTCACTGAGAACCGGCGAACCGGTGACTGGCCTAGAAGAGGTTTCGTTGTCGGTTTTGGACCTCGGATGCCTGTCCTTTTCTTTGTCTTTGCGTTTTTTATAGATTCCGGTCGTCGGTTGTTCCGACGGGATTATGTAATTAAACCTTCGGCCAAAATAATGTAAAGCAAAATCAAACCGACGTTTAATAGTGCGTTTATTGAATCTAGCACAAAACCGACAACTAGTGACGGTGTGGTCAGGGCCTAGGCAAGGCATACAGTAAGAGTGAAAGTCCTTATGAGGTATTTGCTTCCCACAAGAAATACAATTATTAACTTTTACTGACATCGTCCTGGAGCAAGAAAAGTTTCCCCAATGGGGTACTTAGCTTTATTGAAGACTTCGGTTCTGAAACTCAATTTTGAAAATCTCAGGAGTCAGCCGACCGGCACTTGCGAACTGCTTTTGCTTCGGGGACCGCGCGGCAAGAAAGACTGAAGAAAATGGTGTTGGTTGCAACTTTTATACCCTTGGCCCACTGACGTCAAGGAAGAGGCGACAGGAACCGACGTCGGACCAAGACTTTGGAACTCGAGCTGACTGTGGGTCGCCTGCCAGCAGGATAACCCAAGTGCAATGACTGCAACAGTGAAACACGATGAACATCTAAGTACA
This sequence comes from Protopterus annectens, assembly GCF_019279795.1. Taxonomy (NCBI): domain Eukaryota; kingdom Metazoa; phylum Chordata; order Ceratodontiformes; family Protopteridae; genus Protopterus; species Protopterus annectens. Next base: position 1,684,058,938 of record NC_056725.1, on the reverse strand, counting down.
GACAAGTCAAAAATTAAGTCTGGTGAAAAGATTACAAGAAAGCAAATGTTTTAGACCTAGTAAAGTGGGGGGTAGAAGCTGCAGAAATAGATGGAAAAGCTACTAAAGAGTTATATAAAAAATGGAGACTGAAATAGAAAGAGAAGGGATTAAACTCTTCAGGTAACAGCCAACTCCCTACAAAACGTCCAACCAGAACAACTGAAGGGAAAGCAGGGTGGAATCAATTGTATCCTGACATCCCTACTGATGAAGAGTTAACTCAGTTGCAAATGGGAGAGTTTACTGATGAGAGTGATTGGGGAGAGAAAAGATAGAAGACCCCGACTGAGAAAATAGAGACAAATTGACCAACAGGCGGGTCCCCCGTAGCTAGGGGTACAGTAAGAGCAATTACACCTGGGGACCGACGCTCTTACAAGACTCTTACCAGTTTCTGGAAGGGAGGGCCACAGTATGTAATGGACCTGGTAGATCCAGGATCAGAGATAACCATCTCTGCAGGATACCCCTTAAAGTTTTATGGACAATCTGTAGAAATTGATGGTTATGGGGGAGGGGGCAAAAACATTAGGCATCAATACAAAAGTAAAGATAGCCTTTGGAGATGGCACTCCTATTTATATTGCAGCAGTGCTAGCTCCCGTACCAGAATACATTTTGGGAATAGATGTGTTAAAAGGTAGAACTTTAGAGACCAGTGTAGGACCATTTAGATTTGGAGTACGGCCCTGTTCAGTCAACACAGTCAAGGCTGCGGTTTGAGGCAATGATAAGTATGACCCACTTTATATTCCCACATGAAAAATAATAGTAAATATCAAACAGTATCGTATTCCAGGTAGGCACACCAAGATTACTGAGACAATCCAAGAACTACTCTGAGTTGGCATACTCGAACCAATGGTGAGTTCATTCAACAGCCTGGTGAGGCCAGTCAAGAAACCTGATGGGTCATGGCGAATGACTGTGGACTTCCAAGCTCTGAATAAAGTGGCTCCACCTTTGGCTGCAGCTGCTCCAGATATCATCACAATTGCTGAAAGACTGTCTTCATCTGCTGGGCCATATTGTGCAGTTGTGGACTTAGCAAATGCTTTCTTCTCCATTCCTATAGTGGAAGAAATGAGGGCCCAATTTGCTTTTACCTGGGAAGGGAGACAGTATACCGTCCAGGTGCTACCGCAAGGATATCGGCATAGCCCTACCTTATGCCATGGATTGGTGGCCAGAGACTTCACTAAGCTGAAACTAGACAAAGTGACTGTTTTCCATTACATTGATGACATTATGATTACAAGAGAGACGTCTGATGTGGACATTGCACTGAAAACTGTAATCCAACACTTTCAGAACAGAGGGTGGGCTATAAACGAAAACAAAACACAACAAGGAACATCAGTGAAGTTTCTTGGTATGATATGGAATGGAGCGAAAAGAGAGATACTTGCTGTAGCCCTAGAAAGTATACAGAAAATTGCAATTCCAAAAACAAAACAGCAGGCACAAGCCTTCTTGGGAGCAGTGGGCTTTTTGAGAGCATTTGTGCCTCATCTCAGACTGATTCTGCAACCTATTCATTACGTGACTAGGAAAAAGTGTGATTTTCATTTTCAGTTTTGGTCCTAAGCAGCAAACGGCTTTTGAAGAAGCAAAGAAGGCCCTACAACAAAGTGTGGGGCTAAGCCCGACTGATCCACAGCAACCCTTTATTCTGGAAGTGACTGTTGCCACTAATGTTCTGTCTTGGAGGCTATGGCAGAAAGATGACATTGAGAAGAGAACACTGGGATTTTGGTCCAAATCCCTGACTGGAGCACAAGTTAGATATAGCCCCCTCGAACAACATGTCATAGCAGTATATACAGCATTGATTCATGTGGAAGGAACAACAAACGGTGACTGTGAAAGTTGACTTACCCAGTCCCTGGGTGGTTACGAGATAACATGTTGAGGAAAACCTTGATAGCACAATCTTCAACTGTGCAGAAATGGAAGTGGTATCTACAAGAAAGGACCAACATCGTACCTGGAGTGTCTCAGGTGCCACAACAATGGTCCAGTTTAGTGATTTTGGATGGTATTGATGCAACAGAACAGCGACATGAGCTACCAAAATCACCAATCATTGAAGCACTACCATTTGATGGCTTAGATGCGGAGAAACAAACACGCTTGGTTTACTGATGGTTCGGCTAAAACTGGGTCGAATGGCAGGACCTGGACTGCAGTAGCCTACTGCCCACAAACATAGACTGTCCTGCTTGATGAAGGTACAGCTGTTTCAAGTAATCAGGCAGAATTATAGCTGTTGCCTTAGTTATTGACAACTTATCACCTGGAGATGAAGCATACATCTATACTGATAGCTGTGCAGTTTATAAAGGACTGACAACCTGGTTATCTGCCTGTCAGCAACAAAACTGACAAATCCATGGTAGACCTCTGTTGGGAGGCTCGGAAGATTGGCAACAAATTTGGGAAAAAGCTCAGCAATGTAAAATTAGTGTTTGATATGTAGATGCTCATGCATCTCGTGACAAATATTAGAAGATATAATCAGCAAGTAGATAAAATGGCAGTGGTAAATGTTTCCGGAGAGAGTCATCGAGGATGTTGGTATAGCTTGATGGGACCATGATCAGAGTGGACATTTGGGAAGAGATGCCACAATAGAATGGCCACATAGACATGGTATGCAATTGAACAAATTGAACAAAGAGGTTAACTATGGATGTTATAAAACAATGTGAAATATGCCAGAGAAACAGGCAAACAATTGCAGGCAGAAGCGTGTGGGCACATCCATACAAGTGGCCGCCCAGCACAAATTTGGCAAGTAGATTTTATTGGTCCTTTGCCATTGGATCAACACCAACAATATTTCCTGACTATGGTAGATACATACTCGGGGTTACTAATGGTTTCCTCATGCAAGAAAGTGAATCAACAAGCAGTACTGAAGGGATTGAATAAACTGTGTGTGACATATGGAATTCCCACCGAAATTCAAAGTGATCAAGGCGGCCACTTCACTGGTGCTGAAGTTCAAGAATGGGCAACAGAAAATGGAATCCGATGGGTACTGCACAAACCATATCATCCCCAAGATGCTGGCTTAACTGAGAGATACAATGGTCTTTTAGAAGAGCAGATCTGAAAGAATACGAATGATGGAACACTGAGAGGCTGGGCAAAGGTATTAGAGCTAGCTGCAAGTCAATTAAATAACAGACTTTGAAGCATCAAGGTACCACCTTTGCAAACGCATATGAATGACATCCGGTCAAGCTGTTGCATTCTAAAATTAGAAAAACTGAATTCAAATGCCATATATCCTATGATAACAAATGCTGATCAAACCCGGTTCTGGCCATGTGCACTGACTGAACAGAGTACCAGCTCAATATTCTGTGCTAATTGGGACAGGCTGGAAACTTTTCTCCCAGAAAACTGGCACTGGGGGCAAAAAGGATTGTTAGGAGAGTCCTGGGAAGTTTTTACTTTATGGGAGCCAGAACAAGAAGTGATAGTAAAGGTTATTAATCTAGACAGTAAACCACAAAAAATTCAGAAGGGGCAACCTTTAGTAGAAATTTGTATATATCAAGATGTTATTATTCTGTTACAAGACTGTGATACTAAACCAAGCAGATGGCTGGGAATGAGTGGTGGTAGACCACATCCCACCAGCCAAATGAACATGGAACTGTGACTTGTGATGGACCTGGTGATACTGTGTTGGTATTGCTTGATTCTGCTAAACAACCACTGTACTTTCCTTCTCCATAGATTATTGCCACTGTTTGGAAAGGTGCCAACCTTTTCCAACTACGACACCTAGATGGGCCATATGACTGTATTGATCCTATTCCTCTAGTCGAAGATGAATATATCGCTAATCTAACAGTAGACTGCAATTTCTACTGGAAGTTGGGAAATGATCTATTTGCAGTAACCTCTAAGCCCGATTTGACTTGGAGCATCACTCGTACAGAAGATATCACAACTGTATGTAGACTGAATTGTGATAGGCATCCTGAAAAATATGCCTCCGATCCTGCGGGAGGTTTATATCAGAGACTAAATGAGTCGGGATTTCCACTGGCCAAGTCCACATTGGACGACTCCTGTACAGCAGAATTTCAGACAGAAAGCAACACCTGGGATACTTTATCTCCAAGTTTGGAGATATATGACATGGACAATAGTTCAACTGTGTTTGATGGTTTGGGACATGTGATAAGATATACAAGATGATGTAAAACTGTAAGTAGTGCTAGTTTTATACAATGTATTAAACGATGACTAATATGACAGCAGTTGAAATTACTACTAGATATCCACAGTATAAACTTGCAAATTTATGGCCAATTAATTCCTTATGTGTAATGTACAAACGTTACATATATAAAATAAATAAATGTGATGTAACAGGTATAATAGGTACTGCTTTGGGTGCAGTTGGAATAGGAACTGGATTTTTGAATAGTGTAGATATTGACACCTTATGTAATGAACTAAGCCGTCTAGGTGATGATCTGAACATGGCCTTCAAAACTACTAGCTGATCATGATCCTGAACGTGGCCAAAGAACTGTAGATAGTATTTTAACATAAACTGTAATGTGGAGGTGGATTGACCATGCTAATGTATATACAGAACAAATTTTGAATAACCTTACAAAATAAATGAATCAAGCTTTTTGTATTCTATTTCAGTTGGCTGCTGATCAATAGTATTTGTGATTTACCCAGATTTTGTGGGGGGCTAAGAAAGCAGCCCATTGGCAAAAAGAACTGCAGTTATATCATTTGGTTAAAGGCTATAGACTTTGCATGTGAAAACAATTCTTGTACACTGATTTTTGACTATCTTGCTAGTAAAAAGGGGACAAAGCAAGTCTGCCCATTTGTTGCATTGCCTTTACAGTTTGGTAATAACTGGTGGGTACCTCAAATTGAATTTACCTTAATTGATTATAATGATGTACCCATTGATTTGGCAGGTTACGAAAATTGGTGACTGGAGAATGCATCTGGCATAGATATGTAGTAAATGAGACAGACATTTATCAACTGAACGATACCACAGTTTGTGTAATATCCTCCTGCAAATTAGCATGGAGTGATGGTATTTGACGGTGGAGCACACTGTAACAGTAATATTCATGCAATCATTGACTTTTGTACTGAAGAACTTATTAGACTGACTAGATGGATGAACATTACCTTTAATGCTAGAATGGAATGATTACATACTTTTAGATGCCTATCTCTAGCCCATCGGGACTTTCAACTGATCAAACAGGAGAGACAAAGTGTGTTGCAACTACTGAATAAGACATTATATTTTGTGCGTCAAATAGTAATTAAAATGATTAAAGACAAAGGTACCATTGTACAAATTGCAAATGAAATTCAAGAGGTAACTGCTTTGCATTGGTATGACATTTTTATTTGGTCACCTAAAACTTCAGTTTTGTTTAATCTGCTCTTGCATCCATTACTAGTGACTGCAATAATTTCTGTGCTATTTTCAGTGATATCATGCTACCGTTACTGTAAAATTATGAGAAGGTATAGATTAATACTGTCAGTTTTGACTCTCATAAGGGATACACAGCATACGTTGCTCGATGCAAGGGGTGGTCTGTGACGGATCCACACAGTCTACCTGGCTTGAGTTATATGCCTCGAGCTCCTTATTACTGTGCATGTTTGAGTGTTGGTTGATTTGATATGCTGCTAAATACTACATGCTGCTAAGAATAATAAAACAATAGAAACATGCTTAAAGGTAAGCCTTGCTCACTGAATACTGGTACTTCAATGAAAAACTAGAGGAACTACAGTACAAGTTTGTGGGCTACGTGTTCTTTAGAAAGGGGAAGTAATATGTAGAAACTTCAAAATAAAATCAGACATTATGAGTCTCGTTTACAACTGAGGAAATGATTTGTGGTTTTCTAAAATATTCCATCAGCTCATGAACCTTTTGACCCTGTCGTTTATTCAAGACTATAAAATGCTCAAAGGCTAGTAACAGATTGGACTCATAATTTGGATTTGATTAAAGAAGCATCAGCCTGAACTGAGCATACAGGCAATGTCAGCCTTGTTTTAACTGAACAGATAGCTGCACTGAATTGGATTGGGGTCCCCTATCAGTGGCAAAGATGATTTTGCTTATGCATATGCTTGTGAGCACATGATTGTTTTCATTGTCTTTATATATATATATATATATATATATATATATATATATATATATATATATATAGATAGATAGATATATTGTTAATCAGCTGATTTAGTAATTGATTAGTGAATTGTTTTCTTAGTTTAATAAAAGTAAGCGTTTAAGTTTGAGCCTTGGTGTCTTGTTCTTGTCATTTCTTAATCTGTAATTACCTCAAAATTGAAATAACGGACTGAATCAGCCTTTGACCAACATGTGTCTATGATAACAAGGATATCATTCTATGTTGTGCAACTTATAAGCAAGGGTATGGCATCTAGGTCCAATGATGTCACTGTTGTGCTGTAATCTGCCCTCATCACACCAATGACAGAGTACAATGCCCCCCTTCTATATGTACTTAACCAGGCATATGCAACAACTGGTACATCCGTAGAGTGTATTCACAAAAGAATAGACAGCATAAGCATGTCTTAGGCAGACCACCTCAAAGCCCTATCCTTGTACTCAGTCTCCTACAGACTGCTGAGAGGTGATCTATGACTGGCCTACAAAGCATCCTCTGGATCAAGCTCTTATGGACTTGTTGGCACATTTACAAAATAAATAGCACACAAATTACCTGATCCAGGGAACTAAAGCTCATCTGCAACATAAATAGAAGCTGTTAGATGGACAGGTATGCGTCTCGTAGACTATCCCTTCTCTGGAATAAGCTTCCCATCCACATGAAGCAGAATTCTTCCCTAACCCATTTCAAGCGTAACTTGAACTAGTAGAGAGGTGACTGGAAATTTACCCCTTTCTGTCATATGCCTTTTTACCAGGCAGAGACAGCCTGTAAATGCTTGCCTATCCCCTACCCAAGCCTACATACACCCCTTAAAATAATCCTAGGGTAACAAAATGTGTCAGATACATTTGAGAAGCATGGCTAGGCTTAAAAAGGCCCCCAAGGTCATCTGACTTGTAATCAAGAATCTATGAGAGGGGATCTCATATCCTCAAAAGATCTAGACTTATGCAATCTCCTACACAGCTGCAAAACTACCACCACACTCAACACATACTCAACAGAACTTGCACCTGATCATCAATAGATCTAAACTTTCACCAGAACATAAATATGACCAGTTAGCATGACAGATGTCAGTTACAGGGAATAGACTCCACAAGATGTAAAACACTGCGAATCCCTGACCTTCAAGCATTGCCTGGATGACTAGAATGTCATTTGTAAGTACAACCCTATTCAGCCCCCTCCAGCCCTTATGGAAATGGTTTGAAACTAGATACAAAGGACTTCACTATGCTGCAGTCCATTATTAATTTATGTCTTGGTCAATTCAGCATGAGATTGTGTGGCTAGACTATACATTGTCAAACAGCATCAATAGTCTAGTATTAACCTATGACCTTATAAGAGTAAGGTTATTCTGAATTGCTAGTCTGCACAGTGATAAGTTGATGTGCCCCCTTTTTGTTTATACACTACATCACTGTGGTGTTGCTTGTTACCAGTAACAGTGGGCCAGAGGTTCACAGCTGATGTAGAGCTCTGATAGCTTTTATTAGTGTTATCATCTCCTTGAGATTTGTGTGCTCATTCTTGAAATGATTCTCCTGCAAGGTCTGAACCTTGACACCTTGGGAAACAGAACCCCCCCCAAGTAAAGTCCACATCATCTGTCAGAACTGAACATGAAGAGGTGAAAAAAATGAGAGGGATGAATTTAAGAATACCTGCTTGACCCACCATAGGAGCTTCTTCTGGCTGACATAGAGCACTGGAATTTGAAAGGTTAAGTGATGAACATGCTGGAGCCAGACTGATGAGGTACCATTAGCTTTTTCTCACGTGTAGTCTGGTAAATAGTACCATTAAGATGGAGGAAGGCATGTAACCCAAAACTTTACAGAATTTGCTTATTCTGGATATGTTTTGGGATGTCATACTCAAAAACTGAGTCTGAAAAGATACTACGTTGGCTGAAGGGAGGTAAACAGTGGGAAGACAGGGTGTCTAGGAGACACCCTAAAAAAATACTAACCTGTGAAAAGGGTTTAAACAGGACTTTTTCAGACTGTCTGAACCCCAGGCGGTAGAAAAGATGAACACTGAACTAAAGAGCTGTAAAGATGCCTTGGATGGAAGGGGCTGAGATAAGGCAATCATCCAAATGTGGAGAAAAATATGAAAGCTCTGAAGTCTGCAAAAAAAGGTTATGACTGGGGTTAGGCACTTTATGAAACTCTTGGAGAAGTGGAATGACCAAAAGGCAAAGATTTAAACTGAAACTGCAATCAAAAAGCAAGGAATCTTAATGCCTGTGCATGTTGTGACTTGGGATGTGCAGGTAGGCATCTTTAAAATTTAAGGTACTTAGGAATGCCTTAGGAAATAGGAGGGGGGAAGGAGTCTACAGAGCAAGCATCCTGAATTTTGATACAAAAAAATAGGTGTTTAGTTTTGAAAGGTTCAAAATTGGCCAACATGTCCTCATTTCTGGGAACCAAAAGCCTTTGCGTTTTTGGGAAGGAGGCAATGGTTCTATTATCCCTTGAGAAGAGGAGGGATCCCTAACCAGGGTGGAAGAAATGCCCAATGAAGTGTACAGCCATCACTGACTTTTAAAACACAGGCAAAGGAAGCTTTTTTCCATAAATGAAAGCATCAGGAGAAACTGCCTGCAATTTGGGAAGAATGAACAGAGAGGAGAGAAGAGGAAGGAGGCATAGGTAGTCACAGAGTTTCTTTGAAAGGATGGTCCTTTGGATCCTTCTCCTTATATTTCTGTAACTCCATCACACTTTTTATACTGTCACTTATATTACTTCATTGCTTCTCTTGGGAGGTTTTAGGCAAAAAAAAAAAAAACAGAAAATAATGGATAATACCTTTGAAATGTATGGATCGAAGATAAAATGCCATTTGACTTTCTGCACTAACTTACTAATCTCTTCCAGTTTCTTCAAAATTGCCAAAATCTCTCCATCAAGATGAACATTTAGCTCAGCTTTAACTTCAGCGGAAATTCTACAGTCTGCTCCATGAATTCTTGTGCACAAATGTGCCAGCGACAGCAGCCAAGGTCAAAGCATACTTTACAGAATGCTTAGTGATCTGTGAAGCAGAATTTAATACATCCAAGCGGGAATACTTAGTGTCAGAGTTTAATAAGTAAGCTAGGGGCTGCTGCACATTAGAAAAAATAAATAAAAATGCTTGGACATTCCAGTCTGGCAGTTAATAGCTCTAAATGCCAACATAGATGAAGTACACACCTCTTTACCAAATCTACCAAAGGAGTGTCTAAAGCTTTGTCATTTGGAGTTGCCCTGGAGGCAGAAAAGACCTTAGAAGATCTATCTTCATCAACAGAAATACTTGGGTCAGCTACAGGGGGTTTTCTAAAGGAATTTGTGCGAATAAAGCACAATGTACAATCTGTCACGGTTCTTGGGAGGAGGGCACTCACTGGGAGTCATGGGAAAGAGAGGCAGAAGTAAATGCATTCTCCAATGTGTTTAAAAGAGGGGCAAAAGCTACTGGCTTTGGTGAATCCATACTTAACTCATAGGATCTCTTCTGAGATTCTAACACCTTCTTACACTCCCCCATTTAAAATATTAATTTTTTGAAATCGTATCTTCAAACTAAAACTTCTTCATTGGGGGAGTCTGAGGAAAGGGTGGCTTATGTTTCAGACTCGGAAGGGGTAGACGAGTATAGTCAAAAGGCATAATTTAGACCCTCAACATTATATTCAGAAAAACATGTCTTCAGAAAAGAGTGGGAACTTGCTCTTTTAAGTGGTGAAAAAACTGAAAGAGAAGACTGAGGAGACCAGATTGCTTTAAATAGGTTCTGGGTTAAGCTGTAGCAATGCTATTGAGAATGTTTCTGCAAGAAGGACATACAGAAACCGGTTCAGTTTTGCCTTCTGAGTCCTACTTTTAAGAGTCGCTAGTCAACATTTAAGGGGTAGGACCTCCATAAGGGATCAGGGAATGTCCTCCTCCATCAAAACTTAATGAACATTTCCCTCACCCTCAGAGATTACAATCCTAGGTTCGCCCTTCTTGGCAACAGCTGATGTGTATTCTGACATGATGTGCAGGTCTTAGCCGCCAACGGAGAGGTCACGCCAGTAAGCAGTAAGGTTCATAGGGTTCTACTAGGCTAATTATCACCAGGGTTTTTACAAGCTTAGCCATGCAATCCAACCCGGTTTTGTCACAGAGTTACTTGGATGACTACATGGTGGGGTATATTAGTAAAGAGGTAGCTAAGAGTGATGTTGGGGGCATATTAACAAAGAATTCATTTTCTTACTGTCAGTCTCTGTCCATCAAAGACATGGAGGCTTGACCAGCGGTGACTCTGAATTTTCTCATCCGGTGATCAAGGTTTCTTTTGAATAGGGTCAGGGTTGAACTCTGCTTCCTGTAGATGGGAATGTTATTCCACAGAGAGGGGATCCTATGTGAAACATGCAAGTCCCTCCAGCATGCTCTATTTATGTCAAAGGCAAACTTCATGTCCTTGGCTCTAGTGTTTCTGGTGCTGTTTGTCTTGTGGATGTGCAAGAGATCCATCAGACCTGAATCTGAGGATGCCTTATATGCTAGGCATAGATCACCTCTCAGTAACCTGTAGGAGACAGAGTACAGAGAAAGAGCCTGCTCTGTGTAAGACAGGGTATTCATGTCCTGGATTCTTCTGGTGAGGAAACTGTGAGGGTGTTCCAACTGTTGTAAGTACCTGGTTAGGCACATGTCAAAGACAGCATGGTATTCAATAATGGGTCTGATAAGGGCTGAATAGAGTGGTGCTATAAATCCATTGGACCTGGATGCCATACCCTCGCTTATAAGTTGGGTGACATAGAATGATTTTCTTACTATCTTGGGCTGTGTGTGTTGATCGAACGCCAGATTCTACATGTTTCCAGATCCATAACTATTGGGTCAACTCTTAGGGGTGCATTATTGATGAAGTAATTAGGTTGGGTGGATGATTTCATGAAGGGCACTACACTGCACTTCTTTGCATTGAGTTTTAATCTGTGGCTTTTGCACCAGTCATTTGCTTGCGTTAAACCCTCTTGTAGGATGTTGGTGTCATGAGGAATCTACGACAGCTCCCATTTTACAGTCATCTGCGAACTTGGTGAGAGAGAGGCATTTGACATTAGCCTTGACTTCCAAGAAGTAGATGCAAAAGAGCAGCGTGCCCAACATGGAGCCATGGGGTACTCTGCTGGTGACCAGTCGCTTAGTGGAGGTTGTCTCAATTATCCTGACTTCTTGGGTCATATCCGAGAGCCATCTGGCAATCCAGAGAGTTATGTAGGGATTTATGCCTAGTTCTGAGAGTTTGTCGACAATACCTGAGAGTGGGGTACTGCATTGAATGTCTTAGCCAGGTCAAGGCAAGCAGTACGCACTATTTTCCCCTCATCCATGGTGATCCTCTCGAAGAAGTCTACCAGATTAACCTTCCCTTAAAGTCAAACTGTGAAGGGTCCAGTGTCTGCAGGTTGCCAATGTCCTTGATCACTTCCTTTATGATTCATTCCATAGCTTTGCATATTAGACTTGTCAGACAGATGGAGTCTGTAGTTCCAGGGGTCAACCGGTGGTTTTCGCCATTCATCTGGCATGTAACCTGTTTGAGGTTGTAGTTGAAGACTTCCTCAAGTAGTCCTGCTAGGTCATGTTTTAGGTTATTTAGGAGGGAAATGGGGATATTGCCTGGGCCCACTGAAGCAGTGTTTTTGGACTTAGTGAGCACCTCTAAGACCTGCTCCCTGTTGATAGTTGGGGGATATGCTAAAAGCGATTTCACAGGGGGGTAGTGGGGGGGTGATGTTAGAGCTAAATTTATCAGCCACTAGATTTGCTATGTCACCCTGGTCAGTGAAGGTTGTGCCATTTGCTACCAGTTTCGCACACTGCTGAGTATTACATTTAAAGCTCCTGACATAGCTGAAGAAGACCTTGGAATTGTCCTTTGCCTGGGAGGCTACCCTGACCTTGTATTTGGCCTTGGTGGACTTTATTAGACCTATTAGCTTCTTGTTAAGTTGAAATGGAGAGCTGTTGTCTCCAAGAGAGTTGCTCTGACTTTGGCCATGATTTTTTTTTAAGGGAAGGATTTCATCCATGGTAGGCAAGGCATTCCCAATGCGGCCATTTACATGCTTGTACAGGGTTTCTGTAAATAATTCTGCATAGGTAGCTGTGTTCTCAAGTTTGGGGAGAGCCATGAAATTTGACAAACTGTTGCTTAATAGGATGCAGTCTGGTTTACAATAGTTTTCAACTGTTACAGTTTAGTTGGATTTTCCGGGTTGATTTTTATTTTGAGGAAGACCGATTTATGGTCCAACTTCAACAATAAAGGAGTGGCTTTCAATGCTCTCCCATATTGATGAGTAATAGGTCCAGTATATTTGATCCTCTGGTTGGAGTGCACATTGTCTGGTCCAGGGTGTTTGTGTTGATAAAGTCCAGGAAATGCTGTGCCTTTGAGTTACAGGGAGTGTAAGTTTCCCAGTCTATAGATGGAGAGTTAAAGTTTCCCAAGAATAGGGTATTTGGTTGGATGTTGAGTGACTCTAGTAAGTCTAGCTAAGAGTTGTGAACTTCATGGGTCATAGAGGGCAACGTGTAGCTGACCAGGACATGTTACAGAACCTTGTCTATGAAGACTGTGATGTGGATGAACTACAGCGGACAATCCTGTTTAACCAATCTAGAACTGTATTTACTGCTAATGTACACTGAGACACCTCCACTTTTAGTCATTGTCAGGTTAGTCGAATGTATCGTCCAAGGGCTGCAAAAGGGCCTCAAGCAGGGACTTTAGCCACAGACCACAGTAAAGAGGGTGAAGTCTGAGATTCCCTGGAAACCCTTTTAATTACTTTTTTTTCTTCCAAAGGGTGATGTCTGCAAAAAGGAAGTCTGCTCTTTCAGGCACCTATCCTCAAGACAGATTTTTAAAGATGTATGCCTGCTCCTTAAGGTTTTTGGACTAAAAGAATAGCAAATGTGACAGGAAATAAATGTGCTGACTCCTTAAACAAAAAATAAGACAGGAATTGGAGTCCTTGTATGGAATTTGTCTACCTTGCAGACATTTACTCTTCCTGTTAGACATAAGCAAGTTAAAAAAATTCTTCAGAAAAAGGAAGGCTCCCCAATGGGAATACGTACTTACTTAAATTGTAGCTGAAGTTGACCACCGATGCTGAGCTGACAAGTCTAGCTGTGTGTTCATACAGCATGAAAACTCAGATTTTTTTTTATGCCTGTACATTCCCTTCTTACACCAGCACATACTTCTGGTGCTACGGATGAATGTACAGTGCACAAGGAAGGAGACCAAAGTTTTGTAAAATGGCCAAACACTCAGTCCTTAGCAGGATAAGTTCCACATAGTTAAAGCTACTCCAACAATAATGAAATGAAAACACCCACAGTTGTCTATGCAAATCAAGTCCACGAAGCATGAATTTTCCAAAGTGGAATGATCTGGAAAAAATACAGGAAGACTGATGATCTCGTTAGTATTTATTTTAGCATTCACCTTGGGCAATACTGAAGAAATAGTTTGCAGTAAACACATAAAGGCCTGAAGTTTAGATATGCACTAGACGGATGTAAAGGTCAAAAGAAAAATGGTCTTCCAGGAAAGGAACCTCAATTCAGCCAAGGAACATGGGCTCAAAGGAAGATTCATCAACTGATCCAGCATAAAATTAAAATTGCATGAAGGAATGGTTTCTCTAATTGGAGGTCCGAGGAGGGAAAACTCTCCTCAAAAATAAACATCTTGCACATCTTTAAAGAAAAAAAAAAGGAATTAAGGAAGAATTTTAGAAACCTACAGAGATATTTGAAATGGCTGCCAAGTGAACTTTAATAAACAAAAAGCTCAACTCTGAATAAAAAAGTGGGCAAGGCTCAGTTCTGGGACCTCTCTTGTTCGGTATATACTTCTCTGAGGTTTAGGCTAACACGGGGGGATTATGGCTGACAAAGTTCGCAGATGACTGCAAACTGGGGGCCATAATCGAATCTCCAGCTGGCACAAGCATCCTCCAAAAGGGTCGCACAGAGAAGGATGCTTGGTGCCAGAGCCACGGCCTCAAGCTAAATGCTAAAAAGTGCATAGTCATCCCCTTTGGGAAAAACAAGGTGCCCACAAATTACCACATAGGTGGTAATCCATTAAGTACGGAAGAAGTAATTAGAGATTTGGGGACCAACGTAGATAGTAATCTCTCCTTTGATAATCACGTTGCCAAAGTGGTTAGAAAGACCTTCTATATAGCCCACCTTATCACGAAAGGGTTCGCATCTAGATCAATAGAGGTCATTGTGCCCCTCTACTTGTCACTCATCAGGCCCATAATTGAATACAATGCCCCTTTTGGAATGTACCTTACCCGACACCTACAGCAACTGGAGAGACCCCAAAAGTACCTCACCAAGAGGATCATGGGCTACAAACAGATGTCCTATGCAGCTCGACTAAAGAAACTCCAGCTCTACTCAGTTGCTTACCGCCTACTCATAGGCGATCTATGCCTGACGTACAAAGCCATGTCAAACCCAGAATTAACGGATATGCTCCACCTCAAAAAATCCAAGTCCCTTAGGGCTACACGCTCCAGGGACCTAAACCTCAGCACAAAAATAAATAGGACATGCTGGAGGGACAGATTAATTTCCCAGATGCTCCCCTCACTCTAGAATAGAATCCCATTTCATGTTAGACATAGCCCCTTGCTGACCCTCTTCAAACGAAATCTGGACTCGTGGATGGGAAATTGCAAATTCACCCCTGGGATCTCTTCTGCGTCCCTGCTAGACAGAGGCACAGTAAACTAATCTTAAAAGGGGACCTACTTTACAGAGGCACAGTAGGCTAATTAATAGGGAGGCAGAAGCCAAATACACTCTGACTAGGCTTATAAATGCCCTAGAGCAGATAGCCTAGTATCTACCTATGAACCTATGAACCTATCATTGGAATCAGAGCTGAAAAGGAATCCAAACATTTCTGCAAAACCCACACTGCAAAAATATATCCATCTCTTCTTGTAACCCCTTCCTACTGTTAGACATTTAGGCATCAACAGGTACACAGATCACCCTATCAGGGTAAGCTGGATCCCTAGCCATAATCAGAAATGCAGTATCAGGCAAATGGGAAAGAAGGTTCTTGCAAGGTCTAAACCTGAGAGGATTCTCCAAGCCATAAAGAAAAAAATATATACTTTTCAAGGCCAGAATGGGGCTATGACAAGGACCATAGCTTTCTTGCACTGTGCCTTCTGCAGAAACTTGGAAATCACACAAAAATGTGTGTGGGGGGGTGATATGGGAGACCATTCCCGGGCTAAGGCATCTATCTAGGCATCCTGATCCACTGAACTTGGGAGTAGGGAATAAAGGAGAAGCTGTCACTGTCCTTGGAGCTGGTTAGGATGACAAAAGGTTAGCAGCAAGACTTTCTTCATCAGCAGAGCTAGGATCTCACCACTGACCAATTGAGGGATCATTAGTGAGGCAATAGCAGGTACATGCCCAGCTGGATCCAGTAGAGAGTTGCCTCCTCTGGGAATGTGAGCAACTATCAGAAATGCCTGGTAAACACTGTTCACTCCTCCAGAGTCTCATAACCTCTCAATATAGAGAGTGGGATGGTTCTTGGCTTACTTGGTGACATGCAATACAGCTGCCATATTGTTGCAGCATCTGGTTGTCACTTCATGAGAAAGGATGTCTTGGAATGTTTACAAAGTGAGGAGGTCATCATCATCTTGAGATCACTAATGTGAATGTGATTGCACACCTTTGACATTCTATACTGACAATGCTTCCACACCCTAGGTTGTATACATCCCTAGTAACCATCACTAGGGGAATCAGAAAAGGAGGACGAGCTATCTGGGAAGAGTTTGGGGTTGGCAGCCATCAGGCTATGTGCTTCTGACATGATTTGCTTATTCTTTGACTGCAGAGAAAGTTTGAAGATCATGCATATGAGATGAGCAATGAACAACATCTGGACAGCTAGCTGGGTGCAAGGGATTATGGGAAATTGTGAATTACAGTCTAGGTAAGTTTGTATCCATGCAGAGGCAACTGCGAGCTGGCACTGCAGTTCTAGAGGTAGAGGAAGATGAACATGAACCAGACCATGGGAGATCTGAGCGCACATCACTCAAAAAATGATAATTAAACATTAGGAACTGTAATTTAAAAATTATTTGGAAATTAAAGAAATAAATTATACTCTACAGAATGAATGGCTGAAAATCTAAGTATGGTAATATGACCTTCATTTACTTACTTTAGGGTACACATAAATATTCACTGGAGAATGTAAATATGAATGCTGGACTTGGCTCTATTTGACAGTTAATACTGATGTTCTTTGATGCAATTAAAAAATAAACACCATAAAACATTAGTTTCAATGCTTAGCAGCCAAACACATTAATTTTTATTTCTTTTCCAGGAACCAAAATATTTTTGTAGTTATAATGTAAGCAACTGAGTTGCACATAATACAATCATGTCTTCAAAAAAAAAAAAAAAAAAAAAAAAAAGCTGTAGTTAAAAGCAAAACAAAAAACTTCAGAAAGTTTAATATATGCATTTACAACATGTCTCAGTTTCAATGAAATGACAATGACTTTTAATTCCTTATTCTTAAACTGCTGCACTCATAAAAATGTCACCCTTTTGAAATCCAGCATAAGAAATACAGTACCTGCTATGGCAAAACACACAAATGCAATATTTTCAGCTTATTTTTACATTAGTAGAGTTTAACATTTGTTTCTTAAGTGAGCCAGTGATTTTAAGTACCACTACACTATAAAAGGGTTGGTCTTTTGTGCTAAATGTGCCACCAAAGTGCAGTTGTTTCTGTGTCCAAGTACAGAAGTCCAAAAAAGCAATGCAAGGGGCATAAAATTAAGAGTCAAATCAGACCTGCTGATGTAATGTGCACCATCCCTGATTTTTTCATGTTTAATGAATTAAGGTGGTACATAGCATGTACACCCACAGAAACTTTACTAAGGATTAAAAAGTGCTGCTCTTTACGAGGATCAAAAACCATACTAGAAAGATATACCTACAGACAAATGTTTCCTGTGGTGGCTTTCAGTTTTCTACAAAGTTATTCAGCATTTACCTTTTCCAAGAGTTCCAACTAGGCTACAGAAGTGATGGTGCTGGTGAACACTATAAAGTCAGCTTTTCATGGCATAAGCATTTCTAGCTGTTTTCATTAAGGTTCTTCTACAATCTTGCTTATACAGGCATCAAAAGGATACCAATCTGTCTCTAGAAATTAGAAATGCCCACTTATTTTTTTGATGGGAAAACAAACCCCCCCCCCCCCCACACACACACACACAGAAGTTTTGGTCATATTTAAATACAAGCCATTTTCAAGAACAAACATTAAAAAAAATGCTACTCTAAAATGTCTCTCACCAAATTCTTGACACATGCACACATTTATATAAATTAAATATATGTATACACACTCAACACACAGCATTCCTTTAACTGCCATACATAAGACACAAATGTAAGTTCTGCATACATTAACAATAAACTGCACTTTTACAGCTCCACCCTGAATACTCTGAAAAGCTGAATTTAAGTTTTCTAGTACATCTCTTCTAACAGCATATATATTACCTTACATTTTCAACTCCAGTTGTGCATTTAAATTTAAATATCACCCTGTGCATTTAAAATTAGAACATGCAATATGTTCTGGAGATTATATATACTTTTTGGACTAACCAATTTGGACTGATCCAACTTTGGCTGCAGAGGAAATCAGGAACACAGTACAAACAGTTAAAATATTTGTGGCGGCAGTGTGCTCAAGCACTTAGTTTTAGACATATATTATATATATATATATATATATATATATATATATATATATATATATTTTGCTTTTCTCCCTAAATCTCTCAAACTAAACACATTACCAACATTCATACACAATGAGCCAAATCAGCTTCTTACACAATACAAAGATTCAATATATTTTAAACAAGCAAAATCCTACACACACAAAAAAATCCTAGACAGTAAAGTGGCAGAACAGAGCGATAATTTTACACTGAAGAGAACTATATAATGGATCCGACACACAAGTCTGGGATTAGCTCCAAGTTGCATCTATACACGTAGATATCCATTTTACTTCCTGTAGCAGCCACAGTATATTTCTCCTTTTGTAGGCTGCTATGCTAACTACAAGTATTATACTTCCCCACAGATGACAAAGGTCATAGACACTGAGATTCAATGCTCTGCAATGCATATTAGTTAAACTGTTTGCCTTGCTGTGTTAAGCAGACTTATAGCAAACTTTGCTCATAACAGCAAGACAGGCTGACTGTCCTGATCAAAATTTACTAAAGTTTTTGCATACACTTGAAGTTTTCAAATGTCCTGTTGACTCAGTCCTGTTTTAATGATTACTCCACAGAGTACATAGACTTTTTAGTTACAAAATATTAGTTTTGTAGCTGTCCAAATTACTTTAAGTTTATTCTAGTACAGGGACAAGTAAGCCCTGCACTTGACTATGGGGGGGCTGCTAATGTCTGTTCTCATTGGATGTAGCAAGGAAATTGGGTTTGGTAATGCAAATGGCTTACATTCGCTAATGTGCCTCTCATAAAAACTCATCCTTCTTTATATTACATTGTCAGCTCTCCCAGAATGCCAACAGGGAGAAAAGGATGAGAAAACAGGCTTGCCTTTTAACACTGTTCAAGGAACTGCTTATTTAAATGAAATGCCTCCAACACTACAGAGCATCAATGCATCATGACATAAAACCAATAAGCCCCAGTGTGTAAACTTATTTAAGATGCTACTTTCCTTTTACTGTGGCACAGACACAGGTAAAAACTTCAGCATAAAAGCACCGTTTTCATGAACACGAACAATAAAATACAATCAAGACATCTGTTCTCATTCATGTATCATACACACATATGCAAGTATACAGGTGCACACCCATTATATAAACAGGAAATGGGGATATTCAATCAGTATTTTTGCTGGCCAAACAAATACTCCCCTTTAAAAGGCAGCACAGTAGCATGCTGGCTGTGCAAAGAATGCTTTAACAATAACACAGTAAAACTCTGAATAGGTTTCATATCAGCACATCAACAAATTATTTCTACCACCACAAAGTGCAACAAGACAGTTAATTGACCTTTTAGTGATTTGAGCTATGGGGTTTCTTGCTCTTCAAAACTGTAAGAGCACTTCCTTGCTTGCATGTACTTCTGAGACAGAACCAAAATGCAGATGACAGACCACCAATGACTAAAAATTTACTCTCTACTCTCACACTTCAGTTAAGACTACGGTTACAGAATATGCATTGTGTGGACTTGCAAAACGAAGTCGCTCTGCTACTAAACTGAACTTTAAAAAGGGCCATTCAAATAATACACTGGAACTGGTGTTAAGTCTAAGTGTGTAAATGATACAAGATTGGGGCTCTCTTTTAAAGTTGTGTGTTTAAAATTAAAAGAAATGTATGTGCTATGGATGGGGAAGAGGATTTAGATGACTTCATCTAAAACATACAATATCCATAAACCTACCTCTCATTTCTCTCCATAATTCTGCTAAAATCAAAACTTACTGTGGTCTCTGTAATGTGGTAACAATCTGAGTACCTCCTGTCACATTCCTGCACTGGCTAATCACCCTGCTGGCATCCACCCTATGCAGTCTGTTTGTAGATCTACCGAAACAGATTAGCACAGATTTTTCTGTGCTTTTCAGAAAGCCCTTTTTGTAAGGTAGCATGGACACAGAAAACTGGTGAACATTAAGCAAAACTGACCCTCACCCTCTGCAGAATGCATAGTTAACAGTTTTAACTGAAAGAACAAAAAAAAAAAAAAAAAAAACTCAAAGCATTCCCAACCACACATGGGACTTTTTTTTTAACTCTTCGCAGTTCAATATAAAAAAATTCACATTTGCATAATAATAATACATTTCAAGGCCATTTGAGAGGAATGAGAATGAAGCCATCAGAACTTCCTTATCACTGTTTGTTGCATAAAACAAACTTGTGAGGGCAAAAGTTTCAACGTGGCAGCCTATAGAAATGCAGTTATTGTGGAGAAAGCAGCAACAGTAGCCTGCCATACTGGTTTAGCATTTATATTTCATGGTACTCAGTAGTCAGAACTTCAAACAAAAATACTGAAAAGGAGACACCACACATTTATTTCCATAGTAAACTACAAAAAGGACATATAGTAGCTTTTTATGGAATTTATATGAAAAAATACTTCAAATCCTATTTTAAACACTTCACTACATCAACTGCACATCTTGCTTCTCACAAAGTGATTTTTTTTTAATGAAAATTGTTGACCCTTATCTATAATTACACATTTTCATAATACCCTGTTCCTTTAAATAGCAATATCACTGTGCTGAAGTCAAGGGATTAAAAAATGCATGATACCATGTGACAGACTTAAGTATTTCAGATAAACTGGGTGATGGTTTTGTAAACTTGTTTTGTACACTAACATTGTTGAAGCAATTTCTTCTCAGTAGATACTGTACATGCCTTACATAAAAAACACAACATGCTTCTTCTTTGGAAAGATGAATCCTTCATCTAGACCCAAAGCATTTGTGTCTTTAACAGATAAAGTTTCACCAAACTGCCAAAAGTTTAAGCCAAGTACTTTTAGTTTGCCAAAATTTGTGTGAAATACTGCTGACAATAACTGCATTTGTTTAGATGCTACAGCACTTAAAATGAGGACAGCAGTTTTATTGTACAAAATTTACTACTACTTCCAAACACATGACAAAATGTCATGCGCAAGTACGGTGCTGAACTGAACAAGATACTGCCCAGTGCATCAATGCTCAAACCCAAACAACCCAACTTACAGCTAGTCTATACAGATAACTATTACCACACAGTACAAAGGCACATTTCTGGCATTATCTCAAGTGACTGCTGGTAAAAGACACGGCCTTTTGCCCCCATACCATTCTCACTGGACAACCAAGTCAGTCAGAAATTGTTAACAGATTCTAAGATTCACTCTTAGCAACTTCTTTAACCCTCTCTAAACCGACGGTGTTAATGCAATTCTGAATTGCATTTTCCTGAACACAAAACTTCCACCATTAAAAACAATTTTACCACCACACAGCCCCCCCATTATAAAGTATGGAAGAACAGTATGATTCTTCAGCCAGTTACAGAGGAGAAGCCTAACAAAAAACACATGACCGATTCATATGTAAGTCAGCCTTTCATCAGCAGCAACCCAATTAATCCTTGTCTAAGCATATCAGAAAGTCATCCGAACTGCAAGGCCTGTGCAGTTTTTGGGTTACACAACAAACTCCAAGCAACTTCCTCAAAAAAGGTGGGTTAACAATGCACTCCTTACAAACTTAGTAGCTTACGCTACTAAATTTCATCTGTATTAGTACAAATGGTTTTGTCACCAGAAGTACATAAGCTGTTCCCTTTTAAATATGCTGCACTGAGCTACACAGATTCAAAACACACTGAAATAAGTCACTGATAAAAGTGAATCCCACCCAGGTGTTTACACTACTATGCATGGATGTATGCATACACATGTACGTACAAATTATCTACATAAACCATTCATCTTTCAGTCATGCCAAGAAAATTTCAAGTATACGAAATGTGTCAAAAAAGAAAAGAAAATGAGAGTGGCAAAAACAAACAAGGCAGCAGAGTACTTCTTGCTATTTAAGATACAATCTCTTAGCAACAACATGAAACGCACATCAAGATTCATGAGGCAGTAGGGAAAGTTGTAACAAAATATCTCCTGAAAAAATACATATAAAAACAGCTATTAGTCTGCTCTTCACAATTTGCAAACCACTAAGAAGAAAACCACAGAATAAAAGACAAGACCATCTAGCAGCCCATCTTCTAACAAGACAAAAATATGGCATCTCAAAAATAGGTGTCACTATGGCCTTTCTTAACTCAGACATTCCAAGTAATGCTATATGGTTACTTAACTCATGCTAATGCCTGATAGTGTGAAAAACAAAACCACAACTAGTGCTAATTCTTTCACCTTCCATCTATCACAGATAATAACTATTAGCTTTAGAAGAAAGCAACTTCTTGGAACTCTGTGTCAAAGGGTCAAATCTGCAGCAGCAATGGGCACTAAGGCTATGTCCAAGAGGCCTAGAATTCTAAGTAGTTGCTAATGTGATAACCTGTAGTACTAACTAGAACAAATATAGTTTCAAACCGTGTTCACTGACCACAAATGGATGAACCTTAAAATTTACAACCTCAAGGGGACAATCCTAAGAACATGTTAATTTAAAAATATCCAGGAAAAAGCAATGAGGATGCAAACCTAAAACAACCTGATTTTAGCTACTTGTGAGGGATATGCATGTAACAAAAAGTGCCCCAAAAAATTCTCAGCAGGTCTTAAAGTTCAGGAGTTGAATTAGGCATAAAAAATAAAGGGGCAGAAGATAAGGAAGACCAAAACAAAGACAGGTAGAAAAAGACGCCTGCAACTACCTATTAGCTCTGCACATATTACTCAGAAAAATGCAGTCCCTCCTCAGAAGAGCACACAATGGCACTAATGCAAATTTCTAATTCAAAACGGACTGATCATCTGAGTAATCGTGCATCACACCTTGCATCTCAGAGGTAACTAGTGTAAAATAAGCAGGGCAGATCTTATTTATTGGTCCACGTTTCCCAAAATGCTGATGTTTGAATCAGTTTTATTAAAACGAAGGTTAGATAATGCAAATGTAGAAAGACAACCTAAAACAACATCTCATACTGACCTGCTAGACAAACTGTAGGAAACCCCATATCACCCTCCCCATGTAGAAAGTGCCAAATTTTTGTGGATGGTAAATCCAACTTCTCGAGAGAAAAACAGACCAGAAGAAAAGATCAACTGCACAGTATATTCTTAACCGCTGTTGTGTCAGAAGCCATGCAGTTTACTCACTACTTGCATATTTCTTCTAGCTGTCTAGTGCGAATACCAAACAATGTCAGCTACAATTATGATCCAAGACTACCATCTTCATTAAACAATACATAACTTTCTCAGTCACAGACCTGACACAATTATATACATATTCTTCTCAGACTGCATCCTTCAAACACTGTAAGCCAGTTAGTGTCAGCTAGCTTGTTCTAGCTAACAGGATGAGGCACCCAACTGGAATGAAAATTGCCCCCAAAATTCCTCTACTTACATTAACAAACATAAGTACTTCGTACAGCTATGTTATAAAACACAGAGAGCTGTATAAGTAACAAAATTAACCTCTGTACAAAATGCTCAGTTAAGGAACAGGAATGAAATCACATAACAATACAGCTACCCCCTACATTCACTGAGGCACTTATATTCATAAGTTTTTTTTCCAACTGTATTTTGAACGGAGATTTTCTAGAGATATTGACAGGCCAGCAGTAGATCACACTGCACAGGATAGCCAAATAACATTAGTCAGAAACCCAAAATAGCAAGGGAGTGAGTGTGAGAGCATGAGAACGAGACAGAGCAAGCATTCTACCTGAACATAATGTTCAGATCTCCTGGCTACTCTCTGGATGATCATCCCATCCATAACCAGTTTTCCCATTTTTACACATGGGATCATTGGGGTGTCACTCTAACAGTGACAATCATATAGAGATAAGGTTCACACCACCAGTTGGGCTAGTCCTGCCATGGCTGTTCTTCCATACCATACCACACACACACACTCACACCTACGGGCAATTGAGTGTGTCCAATCTACCTACTGCATAGGATTCTAAACTCTCACATTAGGACAAGGGGAGGTAGAAAAAAATCAGAAAATAGATCAACAGATTCTAGAATCCTCCCATCAATGAGGCTGATCTCTGCAGCAGTAAAACTCAAGTTCCCAGTTTTTCACTTTTACCACCTGGTTTAAAAACAGTTGACATTTTTACCTTTTAATATCTTTCTCTTGACAACTACAGCTGTCACATCTGACTATATATCACTTCCTATCACACACAAAAATAGAGCAGCGTAACACTTCTCTATAGCTAAATAACAACGGTAAGCCCAAACACAATATATTTGGGTGACAAACACAGGGCTATTTTCATTTAACAAAAACAACTTAAAACTCAAATAAACATTTAAATCTCCGAGGCTTTTTGTAAACAAAACAGCACTAACTGAAGCACACAGTACACATGCACACAAAAACTAATGAAATTAGGTTTTGACATGTTAACCCATTTTGCCAGAAGGTGTACAAGTGCTCCTCTAGTAAGGACTAGATTGTGAAATAATTGTAATATGAAAGAAGAGGTTGCTCTCCAGTTAGTTTAGTTTTTTTAAAGTCTCAAGTGGTAAAGAAGGAAAAAAATTACACTAGGACAAATCAGCAGTACCTGTACTTCTAGAAAAGGCTGGAAAAATGAATGCTTCTAACTGCCTTCCTACCCTAAAATACCTGAGAATGAATCTCTAAAAAAGGTAAAACAACGAAAATTAAAAAAAAAAAAAAACACACAATTACATTCTCCCAGAGTTAACATTTGTTTATACTAAATTTAACTTTTTTAATATTTTAGTTGACAATGGAAGAACAGTTAATTTAACCCCTCATTTTGTTTTCGTAAACAAGAAGAGTATCTAGCACCCAGACTTCACTGTAGCAAAATGCTTTGAACTATAACTAAGATAAAGTGATCAGAAACTTATCAGGTGAGCAAAGAATGGCTAAGAAATTGCAGAACACCTGATAGGAAGCCGGAAAAGGACAGAAAGAGAAAACAAGGCAGGACCACAAAGAAATTTTATGGGAAGGGTTAATAGCTAGAGACAAGCAGCACACATGGTACCCAATGATGTGAAGACCCCACACATGTCTTGCAGCCTTTCATAGCACTTCCTAACTTCTGTACATCATCACTTTGCCCATAAGGGTGGGTGAAGGTATTTTGTTTTCTTCAAAAGGACTCCACCACTCTAACTTTAACCCAGGCAAAACTGAACCCTCCTGCTACTCAGTCTTACTCCCACTAACTTAACATTATACCTTCATTTCAAGCATTTTAAATCCTTTCCACTGTGCATCATACTAAGAAGAGGGTACAGATCTAAAACTATTTGGAAAAGGCAAGACTTGTAAGTGATCTGCTGCAATTTCACTAAGTGGACACGTTCTCTGCTGGGAGAATACACAAAACTATGCCTCAATGACTGCTTAAATGGATCAAAGATCTAGTACCTTATGTGGGCTACCTTCACCATGATGGAAACACTGTTACCAACAATGAACAATGGCAACACAGCACTAAAAATGTCAAGCTGTTTCCAGTGCAAAGTTGTACTACTTTTCATAGAAGGCATGGCCATAAGATATCCACAAGCAACTGTGCCAAGCACTGCTAGATGTAACAGTTCTGAGTGTTAATTATACATACTGGAATTATACAGTTAAGAATGAGTAATGATGCAAATGGTGCACAAAGCTAGTAATTAAACACAAGAGCCCTACTCTGGTTAAAAATCTGAGATACACATACTGCCAAGCACCAGCAAAGAAGGCACAGGATCTTTTTCTTTTTTTCTGATGGGGGATGGGGGGCTGCATATTACCAGTGCAGACAGAAGGCCTCAAAATCCTAAAATAACAAGCTAGCAACTACTACTACCAACTATGCAAGATACTGAAAAACAGAACAATCTGATTTCCAGGTAGTATGAGTGCACAACTAAGAGATGACAGTACAAGGGAAGTATAACACTTTCCCAAGGAAAAGTGGCTTGGGAGTGTCATGACAGAATATCAAGGGACATGAATTTATGCTACACTGCACCTCAAAGGGAATGAGCCAAAAGGCATACTGGCAGTTGTACCTCCAAAAAGATAAGCATATGCTACTTACACTGCAAAATCCTTTTGCATCAATAAATTACTTTGCATACAACTTCAAGTACACCCTTCTTAGCAAAAGTCCTTTGCAAAAGATGCTGACAACCCTGCAGTGAAGTCACATCCACAACTAAGAAATTTTTAAGTGCGAGAAAACATTTTGGTATGTTCACTGGGAACTCCCATGCAGGATCAAGTAAACAATGCAATGATCAAAAATGCTAATTTAGTTTCTACCATCTTCATTTCTTTTCCTGGGCTACCCCCACCATAACATTCTCTTAGTTCAAGGAACTAGTAAATCAGAACAACAACAACAATACGAAGAGAAATGACTTTTGCTTTCCAAATCACTGTTGACTGATTTTTTTTTCCTAACTACAAAACATTAATGTAATCAGCAAGTTAAACATCCAGAGTAACACAAGTAAAAATTCCCTGAAACAATTGGAAAAAAAAACTTAAGGACATTAACATAGCTTACACTGCCATAAGTGAATGGAGGAACAGAACTGTGTACAGGCTGCAGGTTTTTAGTTGCATTAATGATGCTTCATTATTGCACAGCACTTTGTACTGCATTAAACAAGGTGTTACAGCCACAAATGACCATCACAGCTAGTGTTAACGGCTACCAGACAAGTGTTGCATGCATGTTGGCCAAGGACATTTACTAATCAAATGTGAGAGACAGAGAAGACTTAAAGTTATTTTAAAATTATTTACAACATACATCGATAAGTTTCCCATATGTTATACAGAAATATTAATGGGGAAACTGTAGGCAACAAGGCTCATCTTCCATCTTCTGTATAACTGCTGTATGAAAGACCACGCACAGTTTGCCAATAGCTGGGACTGCCTCCAGACAGCAGAAGACCTTTGTACATGGTTTCCAACATACTACCAGGAATTTCATATTTTACTGAAAATCTTAAAAGTAAGGGCTACCATTAATTCATTTCAACTTTTTTTTACCTCTGTTGCCTACCACCCAAATACCAATACATGTTTACGACGTTGAATATTCTACTAGGAATACAATTACAATGCCATTAAAATGGGAATGTAATGCAACTTAATAGATTTGGTACAGGAACCATAGAACAGTTTTCAAGCAACTGTCAAAAACAAAGAATGGGAATGAATGAATACAAATATAATAAAAAAATGGACTCTACTACAACTGTTATTATCATTTTGATTTCTTAACTGCTGTCAGGTCTTTAAATCTACTGCCTAATTTTCACTGTGGCACTATTTAGGGAATTCAGTTATTTTAACATTTAAAAAATCAGCAACTAAATTACTGGAGTTATATCAACTTAGTCCAACATATGTATGTACTGATCAAAGTGTGTGGAATGTGGGACTACTAGCTAAGGCTGCCCAGCATGGCTGGTTGTCAAACTCATGTGAGCTACTGAAATCACAGCAGCAATACAAGACAGTTCAAACAATCATCCTGGAAAACCAGTGCGGCATGATCTCCATACAATGTTTAGCTTATGAATTCAAAAGTTAGTATTTGCATTGGGATAGAAGTGGTTGTACAATATGATAAGGCTTTCTGGACACCTAAAAAGCCAGAAAGAAAATAATGAAAAAGGAAATCTAAACCATCTGATGATGGGAAGCCACTAACAGGCACTTTAAACTGCAGGAAACTAAACAGGGAATTCTTGATATTTACCTCAAGAGTCACTTAACACTGCCCCCTCCCCCCAAAAAAAAATAATCAGACCGATCAAGTCACAATCTCCACATTCCCACTTAATCTACAATGATGCTCCAAAATATTCTTCAAATAATACAGCCAAAGAAAGCAACAGTATAAGTAAAACATAACAAAAAGGTGCAATACTTTCAAAAAATATCTTTGCTAGTTATACTTTGCCTAGGCAAACATCTGTACGCGAATACACACGCACACACATACACACATATAAAATACGTAACACACAGGGGAAAAAAAAGGGCAAAAATTAAAAAGTACACACTGTTTTTTTAAGAACATTTGTTAAGTAAACGTTTTCACCTGTGATAGACTGGCATTATAGCATACCGAGGTTTGGCACAAGTAATGCTTATTCAGACAGTAAACATTATGGCTGGGTGTACTCAGCATCCAGACTGGGGTGATAGGACTGTGCGATGAAGACACATTAAGCAAATGGCTTAATTTTTCCTGCTGTAAGAGGTCAGAAATAAACATTAAAATTTTTAGCAAGATTTACAGATTTTAACCACCCCTCCCACAAAAGCTATGTTTATGATAATACCTTCTTGCTGAGGACTAATTGTCTTTAAAATGTAGCAGCAATGATGGTTTTGTAGGGGGGGTGGACATTCTACAGAAAACTGCTCTGGAATTACCTTCACATAAAAGCAAATGTATACAATGATTTGTAAGCAAGCTGAGCAGATGATACTGCTAAACACAGAAAAAGCCTGGACTAATGCTACATCCCAAAACAGTGCTTTTCACCCAAGTCCTCCCTCCCAAAAATAATGCAGTACTAGCAGGCTGGCAGTAGTGAATGGTACTGACTTTTATGAAGAACTCTGCTGCCTCAGGTGTATCCCCGTCTTAACACAATGATGACAGCTAAGAGCTTGAACATACGATCAACAAACCAAATCCTGCCATCAGTTTAGACTGCCTAAAGATATGCACAGTGTTGCAGTGAAAGAAAGTCTATAAAACTCAAATCCTAGCCTGCTAACAGTTTGTGATTTCACCCTTACCATAAAAAACAAAATAAAAGCCCATTTCAATTAGTGCAGGTAAGAGCAATTAAAAAATGTCAGTTTAGTACTTTCATCTTAGCTGCCCTTGACCATTAAACCTACTGTATTTCACAGGTTAGGCATCCAATTCTTTAACACCATGGGGGTATATTTACTCAACGCATGCAATCCTGCTTCTGACCTAATAGATTCTATCAGGAAAGCTAAACCTTTTCTTTTTTGAAATTTCTAACAAGTCTACAGACTGCACCCCAGCTCAGCTTATTACAGTACTGTGCAGTTTATCTTCACTTGTAAGGGGGCATGGTTCTCATAACTCAGCTGGAAATCATCCATTTGAGTGTTATATTTTTGCTTTTCTACAATTAAGACAAACTGTCAAAGCTGAGTCGGCCTTTGCATGTCCCATCCATACTATAAACTAGGTGAATTCAAGTACAAAATGACTGGTGTGGGTAAAAGTCTTGCATAGCAGTCTTATAATCCACAGTGCTCTCTGTACATTTACTATATAACATGACTACGAATCGTGGCACAGCTTATATCTTTTGTCAAACACAGTAACATTAGCAATGTCCCAGTCACAGCAATGCTCCCTTTGCCAAACAGAAGCAGCGCCTCTGGAGGCCCCATATGTAACTTTTCAAATGATGGATTGGACACACACGCAGTACATGTGCCAGAACACTCTGGTCTCTCTTAACCAGCAATCACAAGTGTTTTTTTTTTTTAATTTTTGTTTGTTTTTAAAGTGAGGTTCCGTCAAGTTCATGGTTTTTTTCACCGTGGTAGACTGAAGGACGGAAACGCACCCAGTGCAAACGAAGTTAAAAAGCTATTTTTCAGTATATGTTTCTTAGCAACAACTTCCATATAACATGAAAAAAGTGGAAAACTACAAACTATGTTTTTGTCTCTTTTTTTCAGTTTAAATGGTATGTGTACTCTCTTCACATTGTCTTTCTAGGTTGGCGCTCATGATTCAAGTATTTCAAGAGTGATATGTTCAATTTTTTGGATTCAATAAAACACAAACTGAAGTTATATAAGGGAGGCAACTATGTGCTCAGACAACGATCTGTCTGTGACCCACCTTCTCTCTCCATTTTTTTTCTCATTTCCTTTTTTTAATGTATTTATTGCAAGTTGAAAAAGGTCAAGTTAGTGCTGCTGCGGTTCCAAAAAAAGGTCACGAGGTCAGAGTTGAAATTCTAAGTTCAGACTGAATCTGACCCTCCTCCCAGAAGGTCACCAGGTAGTAAAGTGGTGGGACTGCCCATTCTGTGGCTATCTTCCACACTTGGAGCTCCCCACAGGCTTGAAGAATAGTTTGGAGGTCCCCATAAAGAAGCTCCAGAAAGGTCACCACCACCACTGTTGTTGCCACCACTACTCCACTGTCCAAGCCCTGTTGATCCACCGAAGAGATTTAATCCTGCTCCAACTGGATCTGTTTGGTTTTGTCCTGTTTCCATAGTCTGCCATCCAGCTGTTGGTACAGAAGGAGTTGGTGCAGGGGGCTGGGCTTGTGCCAAAAGTATCCGAACATCCTCGTCAGAAGCAAACTCAGCTAGAATGGTAGTGTTCCCCAGTACACACCTATGACAGTGTAAATAAAAATAAATAAATAATGATTACTACAGTTGCTTAAAGGAATTAGGCCTACAAATGCATACAAATAAAGTTTGAAAATGTTAGGAATTCTTAACACTAGTATACAGCTTTTTTATTCAATTTAGCTTACATGTGCAGTGCAGTCTGGGCTTTTGCTGCTTCTTGTTTGGTGCTGTATCGAATCAGTGCTGTACCCTGTGTCAGGTTCAGATGGAATGTCAGCAGTGGGCCATGCTGCATGCAGATGGTTCTCAAGGTGGAGCCATCAATCTATTGTAAACCAGAAACAACAAAAAAAATCAACTGCTTATAAAATATGTGAGGACAACAGCATGAATGATTCAGTACTGCTTATTTCTAACAGTAGTACAGACTTTGGCAGCATTTCTACACTTAAACTTAGCCACCAAGACCAATACTCTAAGTTGCCACATTCCAATATTTCAACAGCTATATCTCAACTGCTCTACAGTTTACAAGGAAGCCACTACCCTCAATACCTACAGGAGCCAGACTCTCAAACTCTGTTCAAATACTTTAACTTTCTTTATTGTCACAATCATTCTAGTATTTGGTCAACAGTACATAGTAATTTTACTTTACCAAGAATAAAACAAAGCCAAAACGTGAACGAAAATTCATTCAGTACCTACTCTCGCAAACTCTTCCACTTTTGTCATGAAAAAATAAGAATTAAATCTAAACACAACACGTGAATAGGAAATTCACCTCCAGTCTGGTCCCCATATCTCTGATAGACAGAGGCAGGCAGTATTTCCCAAACTAACAACGCCCCCCACCCCATAACCTCTAAAAACTTCCTAACATACCCCTTCCTAATAAATGCCCATGATACAGACGCACACAACTGCATTGGATTACATGGTTAGGGTTACACAGGAGCTGGTAGTCATTAGACTAGTACATAACTATGAACCTATGAAAAATTTTATAACCCAACAGAATCCATTGCCAAATCACTGCACAAAGCAAATTGGAAACACCACCTTTTACATCTGGTCCACATCACATAACTACTCTAGCAACATTTCTGAAAACTACAGCTCTACAACCCTATACAGAATAAATGAATACCAAAATAAATGCAACATGGATTACACACTTCACACAGAGTCACTACTGCAACCTTATCCACTGGAGGACAGATTGCAGTGCAAATGAATTAAACAGATGGTCAATGTCATCTTTGTGGTACGTTAACATTTTCAACACCATCAATCACAAACTCGCGACGACTTAGGGACTTAGACACTGGGTTATGAACACCCACTAAAGTGCCTCTCCAATGACTGCAAAATAGGAAGCTTACATTTTGAAGAATCCAGCATGTAGCACTAACGTTACACAATGTCTGGAATTTCAAGATGGAGTCTGACTGAGCATGCAGTACACTAATTAGAGCTCTCCCAGTGTAAAAAACAAAAATTCTGCAAAAAAGCCAATAAATGCTACTGATGTTGATTAATTTGGTTACTGGGCAGTGAGTGCAATGCCTGGATATAAAAAAAATAAATAAATGGGGAAAATGTGAAACAAAGTAGTAACAGTTTTGGCTGAGAATAACTTTGTGGCTGATGAGCAAGAAATAGATCAATTTGTATGCTTAGTGCAGGAGATGGTTTCCAGCAATTTAGAAGAAAAAAATAAACCACATGCATCCAAAAGTCTTAAAAGAGGGCATTAGCAAAACATAAAAGTCAAATGAAAAAAGGGTGGAAAAAAGTAACACTAACTGAACATTCATATGAAATGAACGATTTGCAGACATAAGAGACTAGCAAGTATAAAGGAAAGAATGGCATAAAATTTAGCTATATGGAAAGTACAGTTTTGCACCTACCATAAATGTAGATGGTTGAGTGTAAAAACTGCTGCAGTCATCACACTTAGGTTATCCTGCCGTCAGGCGGTCCCGCAGTCGGCCAGAGTTCCAAAGTCTTGGTCCAGCGTCGGTTGCTGTTGCCTCCTCCCTGATGTCAGTGCGACAGGGGTATAAAAGATGCAGCCGACGCCATTTTCTTCAGTTTTTCTTGCCCCAGATATCAGGTGCCCCCAAATAGGTAGGCAATTCAAATTGTTAGTAAAAAATACAAAAGCAAAGCAAACAACCATTTTTAGTTGCCAGCAAATACTCCCCCATAGGTAATAAAGGGTAGATGCCCTAGGTAAGTGCCAAAAAGTAATAGGGGAAGGAGGGAGGGTAACCTAGACTGCAGCAGTGTTTACACTCAAACATCTACATTTATGGTAGGTACAAAACTGTACCATGTTCATCATGTTACACTGCTGCAGTCATCACACTTGGGTGGAGTCCCAAAGCTGAGGTAGGAAGGCTGGATCTATAAAGCATTAGGGGTGGCTATAAGGCCCTGCAGTACAGCAGTGGTGAAGCCAGCTCTGGATTTGGAGTATAAAGGCAAATGGTAATGTTTGGTGAAAGTATGCACAGAACTCCATGTGGCTGCTTCCAAAATATCCTTGGTAGGTACTCCTCTGAGGTAGGCAGTTGCCCTGGTGGAGTGAGATCTGATGCTGCTAGGTACAGATTTCCCATGGTGGGTATAGCAGAAACGTATAGTGTCCTTTCCATTTTGAAATAGTCTGCTTTGAAATGGCTTTTCCCTGTGCTCCTGCAGCATATGCTACCAATAATTGTTCAGTTTTTCTGAAAGCTTTGGTTTTGTCCAAGTAGAAGCGTAACTGTCTGTGAATGTCCAAAGAATGTAGTAGTCTCTCCCCTTTGTTCTGTGGTTTTGGATAGAAAGTTGGCAAGTGAATAGTTTGGTTTACAGCCACACTTGATACCACCTTTGGCATAAACGTAGGGTTAGTTCGTAAAGACACCCTGTCCTGGTGGAAGATGAGGAAAGGTTCCACTGCCATTAGTGCCTGTAATTCTGAAACTCTTCGTGCTGATGTTATTGCCAGTAGCAGAGCAGTTTTCCAAGAGATGCATTTTAATTCTGCTGTGTTAGCTGGCTCAAAAGGTGGTAAAGTTAATTTTTCCAAAACAAAGTTGAGGACCCAAGTTGGTGTGGGTGCTCTACGGGGCGGTCTTATGTTTTTAGCCCCTCTGAGGTATTGTTTGAGCAAAGGATTAGAAAAAATTGGTGGATCCGTGTTGTAATGAGCAGCGATAGCTGAGGCGTGGATCTTGATGGATGAAAAAGAGAGGCCCTTGTCCAGCATCTTAGTTAAGTATTGCAGTATCTGAGGAATGTTTGGGACAAGAGGGTCAAGGCTGTGTGCTTGGTTCCAGGCACAGAATCTCTTCCATTTATCAGAGTATGCTTTCCTGGTGCTAGGCCTTCTGGCATCCAGAATGACATCCATAACAGCTTTGGAGAGAGGCATTGCTTGCTTGGCTAAGGAATTTTCCATGCAGCTAGATTTAAGGTCTTTAGCTGGCTGTGAAGTATCTGATTGTTGTGCTGTGTCAGCAGCTGTGGGATTTGAGGCAAAATCCAGGGTGGTTCTTGTGTTAAGTTCTTTAAGATTGGGTACCAGTGCTGGCGTGGCCAGTCTGGTGCAATCAGGATCATTTTTGGCTCTTCCTGCCTGGCTTTTATGAGTACCTTTGGAAGGAGAGGTAAAGGAGGGAAGGCGTATACTTGTAGTTTTTTCCAGCTGAATGAGAGTGCATCCACTTTCCATGCTTGTGAATGGTAGCTCCTTGTGCTGAATTTCTGTAATTGGCAGTTCTTTGGGGGAAGCAAACAGAACTATGACCGGTTCCACCATTTTTGTGTTATCATTCTGAATATTTGTGGGTTCAGTTCCCATTCGTGTGGGTCCATAATGTTTCTGCTTAGGTCGTCTGCCAGTGTGTTTTTCTCTCCTGGCAGGAATTGTGCTTGCAGATGAACTTGGTAGTTTAGAGCTGTGTTCCACAAGGTCATGGCTTGTCTGCAGAGGGGGTAGGAGTGTGTGCCCCCTTACTTGTTTATGTACCACATAACTGTGGTGTTGTCTGTCTTTAGTAGTAATTGCCCTGGATGCAGTAGGTCCTTGAAAGCTATAATAGCATTTTGTACAGCTAGCATCTCTTTTTGATTATGTGGAGATGTCTTTGCTCTGTGGGCCACTCGCCCTGGATACATTTTCCTGCCATGTGTGCTCCCCAAACGTAATCCGATGCATCTGTTGTCAGTGTTTGCCTGGCTGTGGGTTGAGTGAAAGGCTGTACCTTGTTGAGGTGACAAGCTTGTGCCCACCATCGTAACTCCTGTTGTAGGCAAGGAATTAGTGGTATAACTGTTTACAAACTTTGACAGTGTTGAGACCATACACTCTTTAGGTACCATTGTAGTTTCCTCATATGCAGTCTGGCATATGGAATTAGTAGTATGCAAGATGCCATGTAGCCCAAGGCCTGCAGAATTTTTCTTGCAGGGAGTTGGGTCTTTGTTGCCATTAATTGAAAGTATTGAGTCAGTTGTCCTTGCTTGTCTGGCGTGAGAAAAGCCATCTGGGCCGTTGTGTTCAAGCTGGCACCAAGGAATATTATCTGTTGTGTGGGCACTAGTTTTGATTTCTTTTCATTTACTGTGTACCCCAGGCAACTTAACTTTTTTACGTACGCCAGATGCTTTAGTAGAATGTCCTTGCTCTCTGCTTGAATCAGGCAGTCGTCCAGGTATGGATAAATTTAAATTCCTTTTTGCCTGCAAAATGCAATTACTGGTGCCAGGCACTTTGTGAAGACCCTGGGTGCAGTAGATAAGCCAAAGGGCAGTGCAGAGAATTGATAATTCAATGAACCAGCTAGAAACCTGAGGTGTCTTCTGCAGTTTTGTCTGATAAGGACATGCAGGTATGCCTCTTTGAGGTCCAATGTCACGAGCCAAGCTTTCTTGCCCAGCATGGGAAGAAGCTGCTGTAGTGTCAACATCTTGAATTTCGGTACATCCAGGTATGTGTTTAGTGTAGAAAGGTCCAGAATGGGTCTCCAGGCTTTGTCCTTTCTGGGAACCAGAAAGAGTCTTGAGTAAAATCCTTGTCCTTGCTCCTGTGGTGGTACCTTTTGAATAGCTCTCATGTCCATGAGTGCTGTAATTTGTCTTTGAGCCTCTGCCCATTGATTTGGTGGCAGATTTGGCATTCCTTTTAGCCTTGGCAGGGTGTGAAAATGGAACCTGTAACCTTCAGATACAATGTTGGGAACCCATTTGTCTTTGGTGATGCAATGCCAGTTGTGATAGAAAAGTGCCAGTTTTCCTCCTAAGGGGGCTGCCAAGAGAGAGCTGTTTGGCAGCTGTAGTGGAAAGTCATTGAGTCTGTTTTTTATAAGATTGAGGCCTGTCTTCTCCTTCTTTCTGGTCTGGTGTGCCCCACTGTTGAGGCCTGTAAGGGCCTTGTGTCTGACCTCTACCTCTTGGACGTCTGCATCTGCCCTTTTGAGGTCTGTCTGTGACTGGAAAGGACCAATTTTTTGTTGGCCAATTTCTGCTAAAACGAGGACGCTGAAAGTACAGTTTTGTACCTACCATAAATGTAGATGTTCGAGTGCTAATAAAGCTGCAGTCATAACAGATGGGTTCTCCTGCTGTCAGGTGGGTCCTCGGTCGGCCGAATTCCAAAGTCTAGGTCCAGCGTCGGTTGTCGTCACTTCTTCCCTGACGTCAGTGCGACAGGGGTATAAAGGAACCAGCCGATGCCATTTTCTTCAGTTTTTCTTGCCCCAGATGTTAGGTGCCCCCAGAAGGAAGGCAATACATAAATTTGTCTAATAATGCAGTGTAATATAATCAAAATACAGTAGTTGCAAGCAAATACATCATAAATGAATACCCCAATCAGGTTGTATGAGGATGTGCTAGCCTATAGGCCTGTCCCAAGAGGGGAAGGAGGGAGGGAAACCTGGACTACAGCTGTATTAGCACTCGAACATCTACATTTATGGTAGGTACAAAACTGTACTATGTTCATCGTGCATACAGCTGCAGTCATAACAGATGGGTAGAATCCCAAAGCTAAGAAAGGGGTGGTAGGCACTAGGTGAAACTAGGAGGAGCCAAAATGCCCTGCAAGACTGCAGTGGCAAAGCCTGCTCTAGATTTGGAGTATAATGGTAGGTTGTAGTGCTTGGAGAAGGTATGCACAGAACTCCAAGTGGCTGCTTCCAAAATATCCTTGGTAGGAACTCCTCTGAGGAAGGCTGCAGAGGTGGCTGTGGCCCTGGTGGAATGAGTTCTAATGCCTGTAGGTACAGTTTTGCCATGAAAGGAATAGCAAAAGCGTATGCAGTGGGCTATCCATTTTGAGATTGTCTTTTGGAAATTGGCTTTCCTTGAGCTCCTACTGCATAGGCCACAAAGAGCTGCTCTGATTTTCTGAAAGGCTTTGTTCTGTCCAAATAATAACGCAGTTGTCTGTGGATGTCCAAGGAATGTAGTAATCTCTCCCCTTTGTTTTGAGGATTAGGATAAAAAGTAGGTAAATGTATGGCCTGATTTAAAGCTACCCTGGATACCACTTTAGGCATAAAGGACGGGTTGGTTCGTAAGGAAACTCTGTCCTGATGGAAGATGATAAAAGGCTGGACAGCCATGAGAGCCTGTAGTTCTGAAACTCTACGAGCTGAGGTGATAGCCAGAAGGAAAGCTGTTGTCCAGGACAAATATTGCAAATCTGATGAGGCAGCTGGCTCAAAGGGAGGCAAGGTCAGTTTTTCCAGAATGAAATTAAGATCCTAAGCAGGTATTGGTGGTTTCCTTGGAGGTCTTAAATTCTTAGCCCCTCTGAGGAACTGTCTTAAGAGAGGATGAGAGAATAAAGGTGGATCAGTGTTGTACTCTGCAGAAATGGCTGAGGCATGGATTTTGATGGAGGAGAAAGAAAGTCCACTGCTTAGCAGTTCAGCCAAATATTGTAGTATTTGAGGTAAATTCAGTTTTCCAGGGTCCTGGCCCTTTTTCTCATTCCAGACACAAAAACGTTTCCATTTTGTGGAGTAAGCCTTTCTAGTTGATGGCCTTCTGGCCTCCAAAATGACATCCTGTACCTCCTTGGAGAGTAGGGCCTGCTGTGATGCTAAGGAATCTTCCATGCGGCTAGATTGAGTGTTTTTAGCTGACTGTGAAGAGTTTTGAAGCTGTGCTGAGTCAGAAGAAGAGGCATTACAGGCAGGGTCCATGGTGGGGAATGCGTCAGGCTCCTCAGGAGTGGGTACCAGTGTTGCCTTGGCCAGTCCGGAGCAATGAGGATCATCTTGGGTCTGTCTGCTCTGGTCTTCAGTAGAACTTTGGGCAGCAGAGGAAGAGGTGGGAAGGCATAAACTGTCATTGATGTCCAACTGAAAGATAGAGCGTCCACTCTCCAGGCCTTTGGCTGGAAGATCCTTGAGCAGAATTTTGTCAACTGATGATTTTTGTGGGAGGCAAAGAGAGCTATGTCTGGCCTTCCCCATTCTTGGATTATTTCTGTAAAAACTTTTGGATGCAACTTCCATTCGTGTGGATCTGTCATATTCCTGCTTAGGTTGTCTGCCAGCGTGTTTTCCTTGCCTGGCAAGCACTGTGCTTGTAGTTCCATTTGTAAGTCCATGGCCATGTTCCAAAGTGACATGGCCAGTCTGCATAGGGGGTAAGAATGTGTTCCTCCCTGCTTGTTTATGTACCACATAACTGTGGTGTTGTCCATTCTTATCAATAGTTGACCTGGTTGTAGAAGGTCCTTGAAAGCTATAACAGCATTTATTACTGCTAGCATTTCTTTTTGATTGATGTGAAGGTGCTTTTCTTTTTGGGATCATTTGCCCTGAATGCACCGATCTGTCATGTGCGCCCCCCCAGGTGTAGTCCGAGGCATCTGTTGTGATGACTTGATTTGCTTGAGGCTTGCTGAATGGAAGACCTGTGTTTGTTTGACATGCTTGAGCCCACCACAGAAATTCCTTTTGCAGACATGGAATTAGTGGTATTATTGTTTCCAAACTGTGGCTGTGTTGAGACCATATGTTTTTCAGGTACCATTGTAGTTTTCTCATATGCAGCTTTGCACATGGGATTAGTAAGATGCAAAATGCCATGAATCCCAGAGCCTGCAGGATTTTCCTTGCAGTCAGCCTGGTGCAATTTGCTAGTGTTCTGAAGTATTGAATTAGTTGCCCCTGCTTCTCTGGCGTGAGGTAGGCCATCTGGGTGTTTGTGTCCAAATTGGCACCCAGGAAAATTATCTTCCGAAAGGGTATTAGCCTTGATTTCTTTTTGTTGACTGTGTATCCCAGAGAGTTCAATAACATTATTACATAAGCCAGATGTTTCAGAAGAATGTGCTTGCTGTCCGCTTGGATCAGGCAGTCGTCCAAATAGGGATATATTTGTATCCCTTGAAGTCTGCAGTAGGTAATTACTGATGCCAGGCATTTCGCGAATACTCTGGGCGCAGTAGATAAGCCAAAGGGCAATGCAGAGAATTGATAATGGGTTGAACCTGCAAGAAATCTGAGGTACCTTCTGCAATTTTGTCTGATTGGGACATGCAGGTATGCCTCCTTGAGGTCCAATGTTACCAGCCAAGACTCCTTGTCCAGCATGGGAAGAAGTTGCTGTAGAGTGAGCATCTTGAATTTTGGTACGAGTAGAAATATGTTTAGGATGGATAGATCCAAACTAGGTCTCCAATCTTTTCCCTTCCTTGGCACCAGAAATAGCCTGGAATAAAAACCTTGACCTTGTTCGTGCGTAGGTACCTCTTGAATAGCTTTCATGTTTATGAGATCTGTAATTTGCCTTTGTGCCTCTGCCCTTTGATTGTGTGGCAGGTTTGGCATGCCTCTCATTTTTGGAAGGGTGTGAAAATGGAATTTGTAGCCTCTGTTTATAATGTCCAGGATCCATTTGTCCTTTGTGACAATATGCCAATTTTTTGGAAATAATGCCAGCTTTCCTCCTAAGGGGGCTGCCATTTGAGACCTGGTTGGCATGCAAAGGGGAAAGTCATTGGGTTTGCTTTCTGAAAGATTGCGAGTTGTCCTCACCACCTCTTTGTGTAGGAGCTTGCCATTGTCTGCCTCTATACGATCCTTGGGATTGTCCTCTGCCCCTCGGGCGCCTGTATCTGCCTCTTTGGGGTCTGTCTGTGGCAGGAAAGGACCAGTTTTTGGAAGGCCAATTTCTACTAAAACGTGGGGGTTGAACCTGTAGAAATTCTTTCACAGTTTGCATTGATTTAGCCTTTTCCTCCATTTTCCTTAATACCTCCTCAGCATTAGCACCAAATAGTACATCCTGTTGAAGAGGGTCGTCTAGTAATTTAGCTTTGACATGATCAGGCAAGGCTTGTTCCTTGAGCCAGGCATGCCTACGTATGACTGAACCTTAACAGCAGCTCTACACGAGGCCTCTAGAGCATCAAAACCACATTGTAAGGTATGCTTACCCACTTGTTCTGCACTATGCATCAAATCCTGCAACTCCTTCAAGTCTGGTTGTTCAGGTTGTGACATTTTACTTTTCAATTGTGATAACAAAAACTGTTGGTATTTTAGCATATGAAATTCACAGTTTAAGGCCCTCATGGATAAGGTAGTCGAGGTATATACCTTTTTTCCCCACCTTTCTAAGGATCTGGAATCTCTCGAAGGCAATGGATTTTTAGCAATGGAGGCCTTAACTCCCTTGGGGCCCTGTGAGATGGTTTCTGGGTCAGCAGCATGGCTTTTGTATAGAAATTGGTGTGAGTCAGGGACCCTGTAGTACCTGTCAGGCTTAACTGGAGCTGGAGGTAGAGAGTCCGGGTTAAGGCAGGCCTCCGAGTAAACATCACCTAGGATGTCCAAGACAGGAGGTATAGCCAGAGGCCTGTGCTGAGGAAGCAAGAGAAATTCCCTGAGCCTTTTCTTGGAATCTGAA
The DNA here is from genome assembly GCF_019279795.1 of Protopterus annectens. Taxonomy (NCBI): domain Eukaryota; kingdom Metazoa; phylum Chordata; order Ceratodontiformes; family Protopteridae; genus Protopterus; species Protopterus annectens. The sequence goes on along the minus strand of NC_056725.1, from coordinate 1,684,018,465 downwards.
TAATCCTGGCCTTCCCAGTGGAAGTGTTCACTTAAGGTATGCAAAGTTTCCCCAAATGAGTAATCCTCAGGGGGGGATACAGAAGGGATGGAATCCTCCGCATCAGAGTCTTCAAAAGGGGAGTAAGAATGTTCCTGATCATCAGAGTGCTCTGAAATAATGGAGCCCTGATCAGAGGAAGGGGAATCTTCCTCCACTCTAGGCCTTTTGTCCGGAGGGGGTTGAGAACCTCTGATAAGAGTAATTAAATCTTCAGCCATTTTAAGCATCTGTTTCTTAGGCATGGGGCCTGGAGATGGACCCTGAGTAGCTGGTCTCTTAGAGTGCATGGTTGCTTTGGACTTAGTGAAAGCCTTGATGGAGAAAGAGGAGGAAGGTCTGAAGACACCTTGAGTGGAGGTGGACCTGTCCATATTCTGAGTTTAAACGTCAAGAGTGGCTTCGGTATCTTTAGTCGGGGTGTGGGCCGAGGAGCCTGCGACCTCGGGCACAGGAGACACCGTCAAAGACAGGCCGTCGGTAGTCAGGGGCTGTGTAAGTGCCTCGCTGAGAACTGGACCACGTGTAGTCGGCTTTGGCGTGGTGTCGGTAGAGGCCATGGACCTCGTGTGTCGGTCCTTGTCTTTGCGTTTTTTTTTGACAAAACCGGAGTCGGAGTGTCTGACAACATAGTATAGTTAAATGCTTTCCCAAAATAATGCTGGGCGAACTCCGCCCGACGCTTAATAGTGCATTAGTTGAATGTAGCACAAAAGCGACAGACCGAGACGTCGTGGTCTGGGCCTAAACAAGGTATACAGCGGGAATGGAAATCCTTATGCGGTATTTGCTTCCCACAAGAAATACAATTATTAACTTTGTCTGACATCGGTCTGAGGCAAGAAAAGTTTCAACGGGTACTTAGCTTTTAAGAAGACTTCGGTTTCCAAATTTTCGTAATCTCAGGAGCTGGCCGACCGGCACTTGCGAACTGCTTCTGCTTCGGGCACCGCGCGGCAAGAAAGACTGAAGGAAATGGCTTCAGCTGGTTCCTTTATACCCCTGTCGCACTGACGTCAGGGAAGAAGCGACAACAACCGACGCCGGACCTAGACTTTGGAATTCGGCCGACCGAGGACCCGCCTGACGGCAGGAGAACCCATCTGTTATGACTGCAGCTGTATGCACGATGAACATCCTGTAAGAAATCTTTCACTGTTTGCATAGTTTTTGCCTTATCCTCCGTCTTCTTTAATACCTCCTCTGCCTTAACTCCAAAACAGCACATCCCGCTGCAAAGGTGCATCCACTAATTTTACCTTAACATGACCTGGTAATGTTTGTTCTTTTAACCAAGCATGCCTTCTAATGACAGAGCCTGTAACTGCTGCTCTACAGGAGGCCTCTAAGGAGTCAAACCCACATTCAAAGTATGTTTTCCCACTTGTTCAGCAGCATGCAATAAATCCTGCATTTCTTTTAAGTTAGGAGGATCTGAATCTGGAAGCATCTTTTGTTTCAACTGAGAAATCAAAAATTGCTGATATTTTAGCATGTGAAACTGGGAATTCAAGGCTCTCTTTGCTAAAGTTGCAGACGTATATACCTTCTTTCCCCATCTGTCTAAAGCTCTGGAATCTCTGTCAGAGGGAACTGTTTTTTTTGATGGTAAAGCCTTAATCTCTTTGGGTCCCTGAGAAATAGTTTCAGGGTCAGCAACTGGGCTTTTGTACAGAAACTTGTGAGAGTCAGGGACTCTGTAATATCTATCTGGTTTAACTGGGGCTGGGGGGTAAGGAGTCAGGGTTCAAACTGGATTCAGTGTACACATCATCCACAATGTCAAGAACTGGCGGGATAGCAAGGGGTCTGTGTTGAGGCAATAAAAGGAAGTCTCTGAGCCTTTTCTTGGATTCTGAATAATCCTGACCTTCCCAATGGAAATGCTCTCTCATGGTATGTAAGGTCTCCCCAAAGGAATAATCCTCAGGCGGAGAGGTTGACGGAATTGATTCCTCAGCATCAGAATCCTCATAAGGGGGTAAAGAATATCCTAGGTCCGAGGAAGAGTCATAGGAAATGGACACCTGGTCAGAAGATTCATAGTCTGCATCCTGTCTGGGTCTTTTATCAGGAGGGAGATGGGACCCCCTGATCAGGGTGATTAGGTCCTCGGCCATTTTTAGCATTTGTTTCTTAGGCATGAAAGCCTGTCCTGGAGAGAGTTGTGTCTGTTTCTTTGCTTTTAAGGGGGGCTTAGACTTAACAGAGGGTTTAATGGTTAACTGGGTAGGTCTGAAAACACCCTCTGTAACTCTGGATTGCTCAGCTACTTCAATTCCCTCAGTAGGTTTAGGATCGGTAAGCTGAAGGCCTAGTGCGTCCGAAGGCCCAGCCAGCTCCTCGTGGGAGTCGGATGCGGTCTGTGGTTCTGTGGAAGCGGTCGTCAGGGGCTGCATAGGCACCTCGTTGAAAACCGGCTAACCGGTGACCGGCCTAGAAGAGGCCTCGTCGTCAGTTTTGGGCCTCGGATGCCTTGCGCTTTTTATGCATTGCGGTTGTTGGAATTAACGACGGCATGGTGTAATTGAATTTTCTACCAAAATAATGTCGGGCAAAATCAAACCGATGTTTAATAGTGCGCTTGTTAAACCTAGCACAAAACCGACAACCAGTGACGTCGTGGTCAGGGCCTAGGCATGGAATACAATAGGAGTGGAAATCCTTATGAAGTATTTGTTTCCCACAAGAAATACAGTTATTAACTTTTACTGACATCGGTCTGAGGCAAGAAAAAGTTTCCCCAATGGGGTACTTAGCTTTTTTAGAAGACTTCGGTTCTGGATTCGGAATGAAAATCTCAGGAGTAGGCCGACCGACACTTGTGAACTGCTTCGGGCACCGCGCGGCAAGAAAGACTGAAGAAAATGGTGTTGGCTGCATCTTTTATACCCCTGTCGCACTGACGTCAGGGAGGAGGCAACAACAACAGACGCCGGACCAAGACTTTGGAACTCTGGCCAACTGCGGGACCGCTTGACGGCAGGATAACCCAAGTGTGATGACTGCAGCAGTGTAACACGAACATCTGTTTAAAACAAACAGAACTTGGAGAGAACACAGAAAGAGAACCGGAGGTTCTCTGCCAGCCCAGAGAAATTGGGGAGAAAAGAAGGCACAAAGAAAACTCTGGACTGGTATTCACATTAAGAACTATTGAGAGAACACATTACGTATGTTCCCCAAAGTTAGCCATTAAAAAATGGCTAAGATTAGTCTGGTGAAGATGCAAATGTACCAGCAGAAATAAATGCCACTAAGTAAAATATGACAAGAGGAAAGGTGATGAAAACATATTATTGCTGGAGCCTTCCTGTGCCCTGACAGAGCACTCTTCAAACTATCTGGAGATATACAGAGCTGAGTATATTTTTCTGGCACTTCAGAGTTGTGTACTGGTAATTGTTGTTTGACTAATTTTATATTGTTGCTGGCTGACTTCAGAGTTGTGCACTGTTTTTGCTTTACTGTATAGTTTTTCAGATCTCTGCTGAAGGTGTTGGTTTTCACATACCCACCCTCCTTATTCCTGTTTTGTTGTTTAAATTTGGAGGCTTTTGCAGTTGCCCTTCCCCACTGTAGATTTGATCTGGGACACTCCCCCCAGTCCCACCTCTTTACCTCATTCTACCTAACAGGCTCCTTCTGTACTTGTTTTTAGTCATCTTTAATTTAATTGCATTTGTTAAACTGTTTAGTCTAACATTGCTACATACTCAAGTGTGCTAGCTTGCACTGCATTTGAATTGTTTTTACTGCTGTTTTAGCTCCTTTTCTGTATATATATTTACAAAATACCTTTCCTGTAACTAGTGTAGTCCAGATTCAGATTTGCTGTATCCAGGACTGTATGTAAGCTTCTGAGCCCCCCAAGCTTTCTGTGTTGGAGGGAAGCCTTCTAGCTTATCAGTGGGAGTGGTAAGCACTAGGTAACCTATCTACCACATAAGGAGTGGTTCTAGCCCAGAAACTGTAATTATTGGCCATTTGGGCAGTTTTTCCATATCTCTCAACCTTCTGATTTAAAAGCCTGCATTTGCACTTGTTCCTGTAACTAGTTTAGTCCAGATACAGAGTCTTAGTTTTAGCACTTGAATTTGCTTATTCGTGATCAGCACTTGTAAGCACTAAATAACCTACTAATTACTACAGCACTCAACTTTCCTCATTACCTAGAGGAAAATAGTTTTGGTACTTACTTCCCTCACTTGCTTACAGAAAAACAGCTGTTGTACTCACTTTCCTCACTTATCTAGAGGAAAATAGTTTTTTATTCAGGCATGTCCAAGGGTCAAGCTCCCAGTGTTTTCTCCTGTCTATCTGATGAATCTGGGCATCTTGGGGCAATGCAGAAATTGCCTCATGTACACGGACAACCCTCTCCTACCACCCAACACTACAACCTGTGAGAGATGCACTTATCTAGCCAAACTGGAGGTAAATCTCTCTCCAATCAAGGCTGAACTTGGCAGTCAAGAGGAGAAGGTAAACACTTGCACCACACCACACATCACATAGTCTCACTAAATCTACAGCATCAAAATCCAGACATAGTAACACAAAAACATTTGCGGAGGCTCTCAATAATAATCTGTCTAAACAACAGAGACCTCGAAAGCAGAAATGCAAGCAACCTCCATCCCCCAACACAACCCAAATGACACATAGCCTGCAGACTCAAGTGTGCCACTCAACCACAGCCAAGAAGTCAAAAGAACATACCCAACACACTAGTCATAGGTGACTCTATAGTCAGGCACACTGATGTCACACTCACCAGGCTAAACAAGGAGAAGGTTACTGTCAAGCTGCCTGTCAGGTGCCAGGATCCGCCACATAACCCACGCAGTCAGGTCACTCCACAACATGTACAAATATGACTCTGTCATTGTCCATGTTGGTGTGAACGACCTGAGACATACCTCCCTGGATTACATGAAAAGAGACATGGAAGAGCTCTCCGATTCTGTAGCCCAGGCAGGTATGACCCTAGCCCTGATTAGCATTCTGCCATCACCCAGAATGATGTTGCAGTACAAAGACAAAATGATTGACTTCAACAATTGGCTAAGCTTCTGGTGCCATTCTAAAGGGATCCAGTATCTGTCTGTCTGAGATGACATGGTCGACAGACCACGATGCTTTGCCAAAGATGGCCTGCAACCGTCACCCCTGGGATTCCGGATACTGGCTAAGGTTCTTGCCACCCCTATAGTGCCTTTTTTAGGCAAGGTTCAAATGACAAATTCACCACCGTAACAGGAACAGGCAAGCAAAAACGGAGGGTGATGCTACTCAATGCTAGAAGTCTAAATCTCAAAATGCACTCACTCGAGGCACTCCTTAAAATGGAGAAAATCGATATCTGTGCAGTGACTGAGACCTGGTTCAAGGCTCCAGAGAGCACCCCTGCACTACCAGGCTATAACTCATACCACACTTTTCGGCCATGTAACCTGGACCGGAACACCAAAGGCAGAGGTGTGTCCATATTCATTAAGGATATCCACACCTCCAGGCTAGTTGCTCAGCATAATGCAGCCGAGGTTATCCAAGTGCAACTAACTCTGGGCAAGACTGCAATCCAAATTGTAGCTTGCTACAGATCACCCACCATGCCCCAGGATTCCCACTCCTCTTTTCTTGATGTACTGGAAAATATTAGGGTTCAACCAATCATCTTCTTCTTTCGGCTGTTCCCGTTAGGGGTCGCCACAGCAGATCACCTGCTTCCATTTCTTCCTGTCCTCTGCATCTTGCTCTGTCACACCAACCACCTGCATGTCCTCTCTCACCACATTCATAAACCTTATCTTAGGCCTTCCTCTTTTCCTGTTACCTGGTAGCTTCATCCTTAGCATCTTTTTCCCAATATACTCAACAACCCTCCTCAGCACATGTCCAAACCAACGTAATCGTGCCTCTCTGGCTTTGTCTCCAAACCTTCCAACCTGGGCTGACCCTCTAATATACTTATTCCTAATCCTGTCCACCCTCGTCACACCCAGTGCAAATCTTAACATCTTTAATTCTGCCACATCCAGCTCAAACTCCTGCCTTTTTGTCAATGCCACCGTCTCCAACCCATATAACATAGCTGGTCTCACTACCCTCTTGTAGACCTTCCCTTTCACTCTTACAGGTACTCGTCTGTCACAAATCACTCCTGACACTCTTCTCCACCCACTCCTACCTGCCTGTACTCTCTTCTTCACCTCTCTTCCACACTCGCCGTTACTCTCAACTATTGACCCCAAGTATTTAAACTCATCCACCTTCGCCACCTCTACTCCTTGCATCATCACCATTCCTCTATCCTCCCTCTCATTCACACACACATATTCTGTCTTAGTCCTGCTGACCTTCACTCCTCTTCTCTCTAGAGCATATCTCCATCTCTCCAGGGTCTCCTCCACCTGTTCCCTACTCTCACTACAGATCACAATGTCATCTGCAAACATCATAGTCCACGGGGACTCCTGTCTGATCTCGTCTGTCAACCTGTCCATCACCACTGCAAATAAGGGCTCAGAGCTGATCCTTGATGCAACCCCACCTCCATCTTAAACGCATCCGTCACTCCCACCGCAGACCTCACCGCTGTCACACTACCCTTGTACATATCCTGTACCACTCTTACATACTTTTCTGACACTCCTGACTTCCTCATACAATACCACAAACTCCTCTCTAGGCACCCTGTCATATGCTTTCTCTAAGTCTACAAAAACACAATGCAACTCCTTCCGACATTCTCTGTACTTCTCCATCAACACTCTCAGAGCAAAGATCGCATCTGTAGTGCTCTTTCCTGGCATGAAACCATACTGCTGATCACTAATCATCACGTCCCTTCTTAACCTTGCTTCCACAACTCTTTCCCATAACTTCATGCTGTGACTGATCACTTTTATCCCCCTGTAGTTACTACAGCTCTGCACATCACCCTTATTCTTAAAAATCGGTACCAAAACACTTTTTCTCCATTCCTCAGGCATCCTCTCACTTTTGGGCGATTTCAACTACCCCACCATTAACTGGGAAAACTACTCATGTACCAACTCCTTCACTCAACGCTTTCTGGAATTCATAAACTCCAATGCCCTGGATCAACTTATCCACACCCCCACCAGGGGCAACAATATCCTAGATATAGAAGTTATGTCCTTACCATAACGTTCCATGTGGAGTGTTCATCTCGCCATTGTTCTTACACATGGGTTCGGAGCCGATCCTCGGCTCCGTGTCGGCCGCTTGCAAGCTCTGCATCGAGAAGAAGCTCGAGACAATCTAATACCCACAATCCCCCTCTGCCTTTACCCCAGATCTAGTTTGCAAGCAAACCAGTCTCTAGAGAGAGCTCACTCATGTTTACATCACATATGCACAGAACTAAGAGTCTATATATATATATATATATATATATATATATAGACACATACACATATATATACATGTCAACTATGTACACAACAACTGCAAAGCAGAAGCAGAATGCCCCAGGCCAGGCACCAAAAAGTGACCGTTCTTCCTAAGGGCGGGAGGGTGGGAATGTAAGAACAAAGGCGAGATGAACACTCCACATGGAACGTTATGGTAAGGACATAACTTCTATATGTGATAGTGTTCAATCTCGCCATTTGTTCTTACACATGGGTAGCGTCCCTAGCTCCTTGTTCCTGAGGAACTCACGGAAGGACGTTCTTGAGCACAGTGGAACCAAAGGTTGCCCTGTCCCTAGAAACCTTGTCTACCTTATAATGAGAAATGAATGTATGTGGCTTAGACCAAGTAGCAGCCGCACAAATAGCGTCTAGTGGTAGGCGGGCTGCATGAGCCAGGGATGTAGACACTGACCTTGTGGAATGTCCTTTGGGTTTGTGCAAAAGAGTTTGATTTGAAGAATCATAGACATAGATTATACAATCCGTTAACCACTTAGAAAGAGTTCTTTTGGTAACCGCTAATCCTTTCCTGTTATCAGCAAAGGCCACAAAAGTTGATCAGTTTTCCTGTGATCTTTTGTTCTATCCAAGTAAAACCTCAGCTGTCTGTGAACATCTAATTTGTGCAACATATACTCCATTTTGTTGGAGTGATTCCTGAAGAAAGTGGGTAATTCAATGGACTGATTAATATTATTAATAGAACAAACTTTAGGGAGGAAGGATGAATTAGTTCAAGAGAAACTCTGTCAGAGTGAAAGATCAAATAAGGGTGCTTAATGGAGAGAGCTTGAAGTTCAGATACTCGCCTAGCGGATGTAATGGCTACCAAAAAGAGAGTCTTCCAAGACAAAAATTTCAATGGGCAAGAGGAGGCTGGTTCAAAGGGGGGGCAATATTAATTTAGATAACAACAAGTTTAGACTCCAAGGTGACGTAGGAGATCTAATTGGTGGTCTAATATGAAAAACTCCTTTTAAAAAGGCTTTACAAAGTCTGTGGGCCATAACAGGAGCCCCACATTCTTCCACATGGAAATTAGAAATGGCAGCCAATTGAACTCTTAATGTGGCAGGAGAAGCACCCTGATGGAACAAGTCTGTTAAAACTCTAATATTTTATTCAAAGGAGCTATAAAAGGATCCAATTGCTGTGTATTCGCCCAGAATACAAATCGCTTCCATTTACTAGAATATGTTTTAGTAGTGGAAGCTTTATGAGAAGCCACCAATATATTCTGAACTGCGGGCGAAAGAAGATCAGACCTGGCTAAGTTGGGAATTGGAGCAGCCAAACTGCTAGATGGAGGGACAAGAGCGCGGGATGGGGAGCCCCTGACGAGTGAGTCAATAGATCTGGCTCTGGGTCCAGGATCCAGGGTCCCCGAATGCAGTGTGTCTTCAGGCAGGGAAACCAAATTTGACGAGGCCAGAATGGGGCAATGAGGATTATTGTCCTGTGTAGGTTTCTGGCTTTCTGGAGAAACTTTGATATCAGGGGAAATGGAGGAAATGCGTACAGGAGTCCCGGGGCCAATCGTGAATCAGTGCGTCCCTGGGGACTTCCCTGGAGGGTAATAGGGCAAAGTAGCTCCTGCATTTGGCGTTCATTGGAGACGCAAACAGATCGCAGGAAGGCTGGCCCCATCGCGAAAAATCTTTTTCGCAATTGACTGTTTTAGGGACCACTCGTGCGGTAACAGAATTGCTCTGCTCAGCCTGTCGGCTATGACGTTGGATGACCCCGGGATGTGCGTTGCTATTAGAAAGTGACCCGTGGACTCCGCCCATTGCCAGATTCTCATGGCCTCTCTGCATAGCTGATAGGACTTGGTTCCCCCTTGCTTGTTTATGTACCAGACTACCGACATGTTGTCCGTCTGAACTGCAATAGTTCCCAGAGGAAGAAGGGGAGCAAAGTGTTGCAACGCTAGAAACACTGCCCTCAACTCTAGAACATTGATGTGCAGATTGTACTCCAAATTGGTCCATTCGCCTTGGACTGTCTGTCCCTGAAAGATGCCCCCCCACCCTATCAGGGAAGCGTCCGTGGTCACCGTAACTGTAGGCGTGGGTATCACAAATGGTCTCCCCTTGGAAAGGTTGCATGTTTGTAGCCACCATTTTAGGTGTGTTTTGCATGTGTTCATTATAAGAATCTCGTGTGTTAGAGGTAGTTGTTGGAACGACCATTGTGCAAACAGTAGCCATTGTAGGACTCTCATGTGCAGCCTTCCCAAGGGTATTGCAATAAGAGAAGCTGACATGAGTCCCAAAACCTTCAGTACCAGTTTTGCTGGGGATTTCCTGGACAAGAGAAGAAGACGATGTGAGTCTGAAGTGAAAGTATCCTTTCTGGAGGAAGTCTTAGAATTAACTGACGTGTGTTTAATTCCGCTCCTATGAACAAGATACTCTGTGATGGCTGAAGTAAGGATTTTCCGAAGTTTACGGAAATTCCTAGGTGAACACACAGTTGAAGAGTATAGTCTCTGGCCTGTAGTAGTTGACGCTGGGTGGTGGCAGAAAGGAGCCAGTCGTCCAGATACGGAAACACCTGGAATCCTTGGCGTCTCAAGTGAGACGCTACCACTGCCATGCATTTGGTGAAGACCCTGGGGGCTGAGGTCAGACCAAAGGGCAGGGCTTGAAATTGAAAGTGACTGGCCCCCAGCCGGAAGCGCAAATGATCTCTGGATGCCCTGGCCATTTTGATGTGGTAGTACGCATCCTTCAGATCTACTGAGCACATCCAGTCGTCCCTCTGTAAGAATGGAAGGATCGATTGAAGCGTGACCATTCAGAACTTTTCTTTCTTGACGAAGGTATTGAGATCGCTTAAGTCCAGAATGGGCCTCCAGTCCCCTGTTTTCTTTGGAACTAAAAAGAACCTTGAGTAAGTCCCGAATCCTTGCTGGTCCGCTGGGACTGGTTGGATGACTCTTTTTTCTAGCAGCTTTGAAATTTCTATAGCTGCTGGCTCTCGCAGATGGGGCGGTACATCTGGGAGTATTTTCTTTGGAATGGGATGGGATAGAAAGGGTATGTTGTAACCTCTGGTAACCACGCTTTTTACCCACTTGTCTGTAGTTATGTTTTGCCAGGCCTGAGGGTATAAAGCTGCGACCCCCGACTGCCTCCAGAGCAGGACAGTCGGGCCTCCTCTCAGGAGTGCTGGAAAGGTTTACCAGGGAGTGTATCCCTGTCACCTTGATGCTGGGGGCGCCCTCTGCCGCGAGGGCGACGTCTTCCACCTCTGCCCCTCCTCTGCCTCTAAAAGCGGCATCACCCTGTGTGCCTGGGAAAGATCCTTGGGGTTTTCGAAACCACATTTTTCCACCACGTTGCCCTTTGGGGTACGGTCTGGTTGGGGTGGAAAAACGGACTCCGACAGCAGACAGAGTCTTTCCCTCCTGTTCACACCGGGTAAGGGTCTCCTTTACTTTGGGGCCAAAGAGAGTGGCACCGTCAAATGGGGCGTTAGTAAAGGAAGACTTGAAGGCTTCCGCAAATGAACATAAGCGCATCCAGGATTGTCTGCGAAGAGCAATCGCTGAAGTCGCTGCCCTACTCGAACCTTCCCCTGCGTAAGAAATCAGCCTCATGGACGAGTTCACAATGGATGTAAGGGTATTAAGTTGCGCTGTCACTTTCTCTGAGACAGCAGCATCTGTAGTACCCTGGAGGGTATCTCCCAACTCTTTGACTAGATCCCTCTGTAGTCGTGTAAAATGGGTCAAATAGTTCAGGGATCGCATGGAGAAAGCCGCTGAACTAAAAATGCGCTTCCCGCACCTGTCCATAGTCCTAGAATCTTTATTAGGGGATGGACAGATGAGGAAGATTCCGACATCTCCTTTTTCGTGGCGCTGCCACCACCATAGCCCACTGGAACTCCTTTTGTTAAGTAGGTCTTGTCCTGAGGTGCAGTGATATACTTATTGGGTTTCCTTGGGACTGGTTCCACTGTGTCAGGAGCCTCCCACGCCCTTCGAGCAATAAGTTCCATTAATTCGTCAAGGCGGAGTGACCCAGGAGGAAGAAGGGCGAGCACCGAATGCCTTCAGCAAAACTGACTCATCCTCAGAAGGGGGAAGGGAGTGCCAGTCACCTCTCTGTTTCAGGATCTCCAATATGTCCGAAAAAGAGACATCTTCTGAAGGTGACTTAGGGACTCTTCTGACTCATCTAAGTCAGTATCGGATGTCAAGGATTCTTGTGGAGAATCCAAGTGTCTCCTCTTACACAATCTTTTCCTAGGGACTTCTTCGTGGGCAGCATCCGAAGAAGCCTCCGAGGAAGAGGGGCACCTCCAGGGGTGGCTGAGACACTGGTGCTCGACGCTTGGATGTGGCCGTGGGTGCAGAGGAGGATAACGGCCCTTTATGGGGAGGAGAGGTTGCTTCCACTGATGTGGTTGTCTGGGTAGACAACACCTTCCTCATTAGGTCGAACGCCCCCGGGTCCCGAATCAAAGAATCTCCCGGTTCAAGAAATGGGAAGAATCCCGAAACAGGCACGAAGGCATCGACCCGAGGACGGAGCCGAATCGATCCGCCGAGGCCCGAGGGAAGAGTCGGAACCGAAACGTCGGTTCGACTCTCTGCCCCGGAACCAAGGACAGATCGTCGGCTCCGAGACTCCGGTACCGGGTCCGACGGAGTCGAGGTGAGAGGAACAGACCGAGAAAAGGATGGTTCTGGACCCGAGGGCTCCACAATCAGAAGATCAACCTCTTCCGGCTCCAAAGACTGGACAGGTCTCGGAGGAGGAATGGATGGAGACAATGGGAGGCCTTCAAGTTTCGACACCAACTGGGTGGAAACTGAAATAAGTTTGGACAGGGCCGAATGCTCCAATAACTTCTGCACCACACGATCCACATCGACATCGGAGAGTTTGGAAGAAGAACGGGTCGAAGGAACCGAAGACGGAGCCGACCTCAATAAAGTCGATGGAGGGAGCTCCATCACCAGTTCCAAGACTCGAGGCTCAGGAACCGACACCAGTTGAACACTCGGCCCCAAAGTCTGTGGAACCGGTGATCTAACTTTACTCGAAGAGCTCGGAGCCGATGACTTGGGCTCCGACGTCTTCAATTCCTTCGAGGATTTCGATGCCTGGTCAGAAGCATCCAGAGCCTCCTGAAAGGAAGGTTTTAGTAATCCTCTGTCCATGAGTTTCCTGCGCCTATCTGTCATGACCCTCCCACTAAAAGAGTGACAGATTGAACAGTCCTCTTGTAAGTGGAGAGGGCCAAGGCAGTAGACACAGGAACTATGGTTGTCAGTCACTGACATTTTTTGGCCACACTGACAACGCTTAAAACCTGATTTCACTTTATCAGACATTTTACAAGTAAGATAAGAGTCAAGTCCAGTATAAGAGTCAAATCCGGTGAAAAAAAGTCAAATCCGATTTAAATGTCAAGTCCGGTTGTCAAATTTAAGTAGGGTTGGTAGGCCCCGAAAAACTCTAACCAATTAATAAACTTAACGGTACCGAGAATTCAACCTACTCATACACACATACACTCAGTATATCAAAAATTACTATTAGAACAAATTTTCCAATAAAATATAACAAAAATAAAGTTATATCTTATCTCAAGATGCTCGAGCTAGCTCCCAGCGATGCGAACGCAGCAGTGGCAAACTAGATCTGAGGTAAAGGCAGAGGGGGATTGTGGGTATTAGATTGTCTCGAGCTTCTTCTCGATGCAGAGCTTGCAAGCGGCCGACACGGAGCCGAGGATCGGCTCCGAACCCATGTGTAAGAACAAACGGCGAGATTGAACACTATCACATCTAGTCATTACCAACATGAGTGACCGGTGTTCCACACCTGAAGTCAACACCTCATTGGTCCGATCCGACCATAAGCTAATTAACCTAGATATCCACATCCTGCTCTCAACCCCCATTAAGGAAACCATGGTAAAAAATTTCTCCAAAGTCAACTTCATGCTTCTTAAGACAGAAGTGGTGAACTGCATGACACCCATGCAGATGGACAATACAGTTACGACTACTGAATCCTACACAAATGCACTTTATAAGCACTTGCATGAGTGCATGGATTGTGCTATCCCAAACAGAACCAAGACGCTATCCTCCATAAAAAAAGGAAGCCAATCTGGTGGTCCCCTGCCATAAACAAACTGTAACAGACGGAAGAAACTGTTGCAAAAGAGAGTAAAATCCCATGAGTGGGAGAGCTCCCTGGTCAGCCTCAGTAAGAAGCTGTGACTCCTGATAAAATCCTCCAAAGCTAGTTACGAAAACAAAATCGCCACTGATTCTAAAGACTACCACAAAGCATTCTGTAGCTATGTCAAGAATCTCAATGGCAACACTCAGATCTGCTCTGAGTTACAGCACAATGGCACTAAATATACAGAACCAACTGATATTGCTAAGATCCTGGCAGATAGGTTTAGTGCTAACTTTACCCCCCTCTCACCCCCTAAAGAGCCCATCTCTATACCGGAAGAATGCAAAGTTCCTGTAATCACAGCTGCACAGGTAAAAACCACACTCTCCAAAGCCAAGAACACAGCATCCATGGGACCAGACAACATCCCAGGTTGCGTTCTACACGAACTACAAAACAAACTGGCACCCCACCTAAGTACCATGTTCAATCATAGCCTCATTTCAGTGCACAGTGACGGTTATCCCACTCCACAAGGGGGGAGCCACCACGGACCCTGGGAACTACTGCCCCATTAGCCTGATGAGCCTGGTCTGCAAGGCCATGGAACGTATCATCATGGAACTTATAAACAAAGACATTGGTAATCTCTAAACTCTGGACCCCACCCAGTTCGGGTTTGTAAAAGGCAGATCATGTCTCCTAAACCTGATAGACTTCTTTGAAGCAGTCACCAAAGGTGTAGACAAGGGTAAGGTGGTTCACACAGCCTATCTAGATCTTGCCAAGGCTTTCGACACCATCCCCCACTCTGGAATTATAGATAAACTCACTAAACTAGGTATAAATCCCTATGTCACAAGATGGGTTGCCAACTGGCTCACTGACAGAACCCACACTGTGAAAGTAGCAGACTCCAAATCCGACTTCAAACCAGTAACAAGTGGAGTATCACAGGGTTCAGTCCTGGGTCCTCTCCTGTTTGGAATCTACTTCTTTGAAGTACAGGCTAACACAGAAGGTCTTTGGCTAACAAAGTTTGCAGATGACTGCAAACTAGGAGCCATAATCAAAACTCCTAATGATGTGGACATCCTACAAAAGGGCCTCACTGAGACATATGCCTGGTGTCAAAGCCATGGCCTCAAACTCAATGCCAAAAAGTGCATTGTCATCCCCATTGGTAAAAACTCTGTACCCATGAACTACAACATAGGCATGAACTACAACATAGGCGGTAGTATACTTAACACCAAAAGTGTGATAAGAGACCTTGGGACACAGGTGGACAGTAGTCTCTCCTTTGATAATCACACCATCACAGCAGTCAGGAAATCCTTCTACATGGCACACCTCATCACAAAAGGTTTCTCATCCAGAAAAAGAGAGGTCATTGTTCCCCACTACTCATCATTCATTAGACCCATTATAGAGTACAACGCCCCTTTTGGTATGTACCTCACAAGACATCTACAACAACTGGAAAGGCCACAGAAATACCTCACAAAGAGGATTACCGACCTCAAACAGATGCCCTACGCAGACAGTCTCAAAAAACTCTGCTTTACTCTGTCGCATATCGCCTACTCAGAGGTGATCTCTGCCTAACATACAAAGCTATGTCAAACCCAGAGCTGTTGGACATGCTCCACTTAAAGAAATCCCAATCCCTCTGAGCTACACACTCTAGGGACCTAAACCTTGTCACCACAATAAACAGAACATGCCGGAGGGATAGATTCCTGTCCCAAAGACTTCCCATACTCTGGAATAAACTGTCTATGTCAAACAAAGCTCCTCATTAGCACTCTTCAAGAAAAATCTTGATGATTGGATAGGAAATAGGAAATTCACCCCGGGGATCACCTCTGTGGCTCTGCTCGACAGTGGCACAGGAAAATACCTTTTTGGCTGGGCTTGTATAGGCCCCAGGGCCGACAGCCTAGTACCTACCTATGAACACCAGAGTTTTCATGGAAAATGACTACTCTTATACACGGGTTAAAAAAAAAAAAGTAAATTAATTGCATTAATAAGAGGATGTTGCAAAGCTGGAACTGGACTCAAGTTGTTATATCTAGTAGTTTAGAATTTTTCCTGTAGGGTCAAAGATGTACATGGAAGCACAGCATGCAGTGGAGGGGATAAAGTTCAGTCAACAGAAAACAAACCACAAAGGATTCCGCTTCTCAGCCTTCTTCCAGTATATTGGCACAGGGAAAAATCACAGTGAAATAATTTCCATTGTTTCAAAGAAAAATATATGAGAGAGACAGAGAAACCCAGGAACTGATCAAATCATATGCTAACGCAGAGAGATGGTGAAGATCAAGAGCAAGATGGAAGACAGTGAACTTTAAAAACAAAAAGTAGGCAAACTGCAAATTTATTTCATAATATTTTGACTAATTACTTGTACAGTTACAGCATAAGACACAGCAAAGCAAGGAAGTTTGAACCATGGTGACTGTGTTAAATTAATGAGAAAACGTAAGTATCAGTCTCACGTGCGTTTTAGCTGCACAAAAAAGGATGGAAGACAAAGTGACTAAGTAGAGTAATTTTCATTTCTGAAAAGGGTTAGAAACTGTATGCTATCTTTGTAAAAATACAACAGAGAGTATAATAAGTATTGTAATAGTCCTGGGTGTGACAAGGATGATTTGAGAGCTGGAGTAAGAAAGTAATCAATAAAATGTGTAACAAGCCACAAATTACATTGTATACACAAGGACAGGAGAGGAGAGGAAAATAAGAAGTTATGTCTTACCATAACGATCCATGTGAATTGTTCATCTCGCCTTTGTTCTTACACACGGGTTCGGAGCCGATTCTCGGCTCCGAGTCGGCCGCATAACTAGCTCGCATCTTCGAGAAAGCTCGAGGCACAGTAATATCCCATGATCCTCCGGTGCTAACCCTCAGATCTAGTTTGCTATACCAGAAGAATCCCTCTTATAAATGTGTCTAAAACACTTATGAACAGATACTACAAATTGTCTGGAACCCTACTGCCAGGTAGAGGATAAAAGATGCCATTACTGATGTTAATAACATGCCAACCAAACCTAGAAAAAGCTGAAAAGGAATCTAATTGAAAACCGTTCTCCCAGACCGTAGGACGGGGGATGGAGGGGGGGAATGTAAGAACAAAGGCGAGATGAACAATTCACATGGATCGTTATGGTAAGACATAACTTCTCAATGTGAAATTGTTCAATCTCGCCGTTTGTTCTTACACACGGGTAGCGTCCCTAGCTCCTTTTTCCCGGGTGGTTCAAGGGAGAACATTCCTGAGTACAGTGGAACCAAACGTCGCCCTGTCCCTGGAGCTCTTGTCTAGCTTGTAGTGGGCGATAAAGGTATGTGGTTTTGCCCAAGTTGCCGCTGCACAAATGGTATCTAAGGGCAAACGAGCGGTATGGGCTGAAGAGGTAGCAATCGCCCTTGTAGAATGAGCTCTGGGTTTGAAAGGGAGTTGCTGTTTGGATTCAGCATATACGAAATTTATGCAATCTGAGAGCCATTTGGATAAGGTAACCATCGTTACTGCCTGTCCTTTTCTTTGGTCAGCATATGAGACAAATAGTTGATCTGACTTTCTGTACTCTTTTGTCCTATGCAAGTAAAATCTTAGTTGTCTGCGAACGTCCAACTTGTGCAATGTGTATTCCAGCTTATTGGAATGATTTTTAAAGAAGGTAGGCAGTTCAATAGATTGACTGATGTTCTGAATCGAACAAACCTTCGGAAGGAAGGACGGATTGGTGCGCAAGGTTACTCTATCCGGATGAAAAATCATGTACGGGGGTCGGATAGATAGAGCCTGTAACTCTGAAACTCTTCTAGCGGAAGTGATGGCAACCAGGAAAAGTGTTTTCCACGAAAGAAATTTTAACGGAGTTGTGGTTGCTGGTTCAAAAGGGGCAACATGAGTTGTGACAGCATGAGATTAAGATTCCAAGGTGCTATTGGATTACGAAAAGGGGGATGGAGATGAAAAGTACCTTTCATAAAGGCTTTACAAAGCCTGTGGGACATAAGAGAACCATCCTTACGGCCAATATGAAAATTGGATATAGCGGCCAGTTGAACCCTTATAGTGGATGTTGATGCTCCTTCTTGAAAAAGTGAGGTGAGGAAATCTAGTATCTTGTGTACTGGGGCCCCGAATGGATCTATACCTTGTTTGGAGGCCCAGTGCGCAAAACGGTTCCATTTGTTGATGTACAATTTTCTTGTAGATGGTTTGTGAGAAGATACAATAATTTGTTGTACTGCAGGAGATAGTAACTCCGACCTGGCTAAGATGGGAAGCGGAGCAGCCAAGCTGCCAGTTTGAGGGACTTGAGGAAGGTGTGAGGAACTCCCGACGAATGTGTCAACAGGTCTGGCTCCGGGTCCAGTATCCATGGTTCCTCCACTTGATGGGATTGAAGGAAAGGAAACCAGATTTGTCGAGGCCAGGCCTCTGGGTATAAAGCCAAGCGACCCCCGACTGCCTCCAGAGTAGGACAGCCGGGCCTGCACTCAGGAGTGCTGGAAGGGTTTTCCAGAGAAGGTCTCTCTGTCACCCTGATTTTGCGGACCCCCTCTGCCGGCTGGGCGGCATCTTCCGTTTCTTCCCCCTCCTCTGCCTCTGGAGGAGGCGCACTTTGGGTGTGATGAAAAGATCCCAGAGTCTTTCGGAACCACATCTTTCCTCCTCGTTGCCCTTTAGGGTAGGGTCTAGATGGAACGGAAAAATAGACCCCTACGGCAGACAGGGTCTTCCCTTCTTGTTCACACCTCGTGAGAGTCTCCTTTACTTTGGGCCCAAACAGGGAGGCACCATCAAAGGGGGCATTGGCAAAGGAAGAATAAAAGGCTTCTGCAAAGGAGCATAAGCGCAACCAGGATTGTCTTCTCAGGGCAATCGCTGAAGCTGCCACTCTACTCGATCCTTCGGCTGCGTATGAAATCAGCCTCATGGACGAGTTGACTATGGAATTTAGGGTGTTAAGTTGCGCTGTCACTTTCTCGGCGACAGCAGCATCTGTGTGTCCCTGGAGAGTATCTCCTAATTCCTTAATGAGATCTCTTTGTAAACGTGTGAAATGCGTAAGGTAGTTGAGCGATCGGATGGAAAAAGTCGCCGAACTAAATATGCGCTTCCCATATCTGTCCATTGTCCTAGAATCCTTATTAGGAGGATGGACAGAGGAAGATGATTCAGACATCTCTTTCTTAGTGGTGGTCGCCGCCACCACCATAGTGTCTACGGGAACTCCTTTTGTAAGATAGGCTTTATCTTGGGGAGCCGTCATGTATTTGTTGGGTTTACGAGGGACTGGTTTCCACTGTATCAGGTGTTTCCCAAGCCCTCCGAGCTACTAGATCCATGAGATCGTCAAAGGGTGGAGTCACCCAGGAGGTAGAAGGTTGAGTCCCAAATGCCTTCAGTAAAACCGATTCATCTGCAGAAGGGGTAATGGTTTGCCAGTCCCCTCTTTGCTTCAGGATTTCCAAAATGTCTGCAAAAGAGACATCCTCAGAGGTGGACCGTGGGGACCCTTCTGTTTCATCTAAATCGGTATCAGATGTAAGAGATTCCTGTGGGGAATCTATGTGCCTCCTCTTGCACAGTCGTTTCCTCGGAACATCCTCAGTGGGAGCTTCTGGGGATGCATCTGAGGAACCAGAGTCTCCCTGTGGGGACTTCTGAGGCATTGGGTCTCGACGCTTGGTAGGTACCGAAGGCACAGAAGCAGAACACGGACCTTTTGGGGAAGGAGATAAAGATACCGATGAAGTATGTGTCTGATCCGACAAGACCTTCCTCATGATGTCAAATGCACCGGTGTCCCGACCCGAAGATCCGACCCAATCCGAAGAAGGAGGTCGTTTCTCCGGAATCGGAACCACGGGCTCCGACACCGAGGACGGATCCAAACTGATCTGAGCCGAGGCACCGAGAGGAAGAGTCGGAACCGAAATCTCGGTTCGTATCCCCCCCGGAACCCAGGAAAGATGTTCGGCTCCGAGACTCTCCGGCTGGTTCCGAAGGAGTCGAGGTCAACGGAGCCGATAGCACTACTGGAGGCTTAAGCACCGAGGGCTCTACAATCATCGGTTCTTCGACTCCTAACACCGATGACTCGACGGGTCTCGGAGGAGGAAGTGTAGAGGGAACTGGAATAGCTTCGAGTTTCGAAACCAGCTGGGACGAAACTTCGATTAATTTTGACAAAGCCGAGTTCTCCATAAGCTTCTGTACCACTCGGTCCACATCGGAGTCGGAAATTGGCCTCGAAGAACGGGTCGGAGGGATCGAAGCCGTCACCGAGCGAAGGATAGTGGACGGTGGTACCTCTGATACCGGCTCCAAGACCTGAGCCTCGTGGAGAGATAAGGTCTCGACACCCAGCACCGAAGTCATAGGAGCTGGTGTCCGAATCTGAAAAGAGGTGCTCGGAGCCGATGACTTGGGCTCCGACACTCTTGAAGACTTCGACCCCTTTGAAGACTTCGAAACCTGTTCAGCCTTGTCCAGGGCCTCCTGAAACTCAGGTTTGATCAAACCTCTGTCCACCAACTTCCTGCGTCTTTCCAGCATGACCCTCCCACTAAAGGAATGACAGATGGAACAGTCTTCCTGCAAGTGGAGAGGGCCAAGACAGTAGACGCAGGATGAATGGTTGTCAGTAATGGACATCTTCTGTCCACACTGACACCTTTTAAAACCACTTTTGGTCTTTTCTGACATTTTTTAAGTGGAAAAAAAGACAGCACTATATAGAAAATGTTCTACACTACAATATAAGAGATATATATATATAAATGTAAAACACACCACAGCACACTAAGATATATATTTTTGTGAAAAAATAGAAAAAGTTAACTTTTTAAATACTGTAAATTCTTACAGACAAAAACGGCCTAAGGCCCTTACTAAGAATTTTTAGGTAACAAACTACCTAAACTAGTCAAACAAATACTATATAATAAAACTATCAAATGCTATGATAAAGATTATAAGAAATATAAAAAATTATCCATATATAACAAGAAAAAATAGTAAAATTTCTACTGGCCCGAGCCTCTCGATGCGATCTGCTGCTAGCTAACTAGATCTGGGGGTTGGCACCGGAGGATCATGGGATATTACTGTGCCTTGAGCTTTCTCGAAGATGCGAGCTAGTGATGCGGCCGACTCGGAGCCGAGGATTGGCTCCGAACCTGTGTGTAAGAACAAACGGCGAGATTGAACAATTTCACATTGCCATGTAAAATGAATCTGCATGTGAAGTTGTGGCTGCTGGGGATGGATGTTCTTTTCTCAAGACCTAAATTAGGCAAAGCATTTGCTAAGGTTACTCTTTCCACATGGTTATCGGACTGTATTTCCTTTGTCTACAATTAAAAGAAATGGTCCCTACAGTCTAAATAAAACTAAAGCTCACTCCACATGGGCAATGTCACGTCAATAGCCTTTACTAGTACATTCCCTATTGATATTTGTGCTTGGTCAACAGTTCACACTTTTGTCTCTCATTACAAGCTGGATGTATAGTCAAGACCACATTCTTCTTTTGGCTTCACCATTCTCAGGAATATCCTTCCTTGACACTACCCAGGTTAACAACAAAAAAAAAAAAAAAAAACTTTGTTATCTGTCCCATGTGCTGATCTAGATAAAAATAGACAATAATGGATATAAAAGTTAGGTACTTAACATAACTATGGATCCATGTTGTCTGTTTTTCATCCAGTTCAACCTCCCTCCAAAGTGACATGAACTGGCTTCTGGTCACCAGGTAGTTTTCTTATACAGCACGTCTGTGAGCACTCCTAACAGACCGCCTTCCAAGCCTACTTTTTTACCTGTATGCTAGGTTTGGACTTTAATGTAATTGCTATAAATTAATTTAGTGGGACAAACTTGAACTGAGATACTAGGGTGAAGTTGAAGGAATTATGGGTTGCCCTGGATCTGAGAACATTCAAAATCAGTGCAGAAGTCAGAGCCAACAACTCATGTGTTGAACTGGACAAAACAGACAACACTAGATCAAACAGCTATAAGGTTAGTTTATTAGTCAAAAACTTGTCAGGAGCTAGCAAAAATTAAAATGTCAATAAATGTATGCAGATAATTTTCTATGATGGGGAGATGAGAGAGAGAGAGAGCACTTAGAATAACCATAAGAAAATTATGCTCTGTACCATGAACAACCTCAGATTTTTTGGTAGATAAAGCCTGTGCAAGCTTCCACAGAGCAGAAACATCAGCTTCCAGCTGAAAAAGCTGCACTTTTTTTTATTTTCCTTTTTCTGTGTATATGGTAGGTGGGGATATGTTGTGAACTGAAATATTTGGGGGAGAAGGTAACAAATTTTGTTTATATGTAAAAGCTGTACCTGCCAACTGCATGTGTGTTTATATAACTTACCACATGTAACATTAAGAGCAAAACAAATGCCAAGCATTATAAGTAACATTATAAGTACAGCGATGTTTAACTACTACAATGGTTTTACACTCAAGATTAACATGGAATGTCACACAAAATATTATATCCATAAAGCAGAAAGTATTCTAACAACTAAGCCAACACGGGAATGGAGAAAGGAGATTCTGCCGATAGGGATTGACTGCAATTAGGGATATAGACAACAGGCAAGAGGGGGCTGGAATTTTTTGGAGCAAAGGAACCAAGGTATTGGGAGCAAATAACTAGAGAGGGAAAGATGATAAAATGGGAGGATGCCAAGAATTTATTTGGACTGCAGGTTAGAGATTGCCCTCCCTATCGAGGATTGATATTAGAGTACAGGCAAAGAGAAAGAAATTGGGAAGTCCTAAATGAAAGACGAGCACTAGTAGAGTTTTTAGTAGAATCTAGAACAGAAGCTGCAATTAAAAAAGGAATAATTAGTAGAGTTTATAAAATATTGCACGATAACTATAAAAATCAATCAGAGAAGATTAGAAAGCACTGGGAAGAGACTGGATAAGCAACTCACAAAGAAACAATACGAGGATATATGTATGTCTCCCAAATATGCAACAAAATAGAGAAGACAGGATTTTTTCTTGGAAATGTTTACATAGATATTTTTACACTCCAAGTAGACTCTAGAGAATTTTTCCTCAGGTAGACAGCAAATGTTGGGAGGTGTGACAGGGAAGAAAGGTACTTGGGAACATTTTCTGGGAGTGCAGTGAGTTGGCAGACTTAGAATTTCCTGCAGGATGCACTGTTGGAGATGATGGGTGGGCAGATTGGCGTGATGAGGGAGATGACTTTTCTGAGGTATGATACATAATCAGAATTGCCTAGACATAAGGCCTTGCGGTCTCTAATTATGGTGGCTGCCAAAAAAGCAATTATTAGAAAATGGAAATCAAAATCTAAACGGACTACATTAGAAGTAGTGAATATAGTAACAGTGATAAAACAACTGGAACTGAGATCTTTAGAAAAAGGTAGCCACAAACTACGTAAGAAAAAAATTGGAATCAATTTTGGAAACAATACATACAGGGGAGGAATGAAGTTTAAAATAAGACTAGGATACAGATGCAGGCTAATAAAGCAAAGGGTAGCTACTGGTGCTTTCCCACACATTAACTGAAGAGAAGAATTTAAGGACAGGTTAAAGTCACAAATTAATAGGTGCCATGACAGATCGCAACTGCTCCTGAAGGCACCCTTGAGACAAGTTAAAAAAATGATATAAAAAAAACAGTACAAATGAGGGAGCATGGAAATGGGAAATGTTTTAGAAGGGTTGGCAAAGTTAAATTTCCACAGAATAAAAACAGAAATCTTTCATAGCAGGAAGAACAGCTGTAGAGTGCTTGTGAAAATAAGTGAGCATTCAAAAAACATACGAGTTTAGAAAACTGCTGATAACCAGCTATTTTCTGAAAATAATCCTAGATAGCAGAAAAATTTTAGTGCAAGTACTAAAGTAACAGAAAAAATAGAAAAGTAAGAGAAATTCACGGGGACCTCCATGACAATAATAGCTAAAGATCCTGAGGAGGTAATGGAAATATAGGCTGATGTTAGAGCATAAAGGAGCTTAAGTGTCAATAGTTAGTACAGACAAAAAAATAAAAAACTGACATTTCTACAGAAGTTTGGAAGTTGGGAGGAGAAAAATTTATAAAAACTTTAAAGGCATCATTCACTAACGCACAAAAGAGGAAAAATGTGCCGCCTCCAGTATCCTGGCAGAAAACAGTGGTAGCAGTTATTGCCTGGGGGCGGTCCCACATACCTGATGTTGAACAGACCAATTTCTATTCTAAATCATGATCATGAACTGCTTACATATGTATTAGCTACCAGAAAAGCAAAACTGCTACCAAAACTGATAGCCCTGGGTTAATATAGATATGTAAAAAAGGAGACAAAGGTTCGATAATACTAACAGAATAATGATGATTCCGAAGGAATCAACTTAAAATGTCATTGTCGGTGAGCTGCAATGCACAGAAAGCATTCAAAAAGGTCTCTTAGGATTTTATGTCGAGACCAATGGCAGTATTTGCATTTCCCAACAAAATATATGAAGGATCAGCGGCAGGAAAAAAGGAGGTGGGAAGGGTACTATCAGGCAAACTGAGTTTTACAGTAGGAACCAAGTAGCAATGTCCTCTTTGTTCTCTATTTGCCTTCCACTTTGAGTGTTATGAGTACCTGAGGTTTGGATGTCTGGATCTTGGCAGTCTCAGGACCAAAGGACTAGCCATTTTGTTCACAGGTCTAACCCATGGAGGGAGAAGTACCACTCAATGGTAACGCTACTAAAAATGTCAAAATTTCTTGGGAAGGAGCTTGTTGTGAAGGTGGGGACTCAAACGCATTGCTCTCAGCAGCCTCTTCAGTCACCTGTGAAACAGTATTCAGCTGTAATGCATTTGGAGAAAAAAAAAAGAGGCTTGGCTTTCAATGGAAGCTTAGTTATGTTCGTAATATTAAGATGACAACAATGGGCTGAACGGACTGAAAACCATGTTACTAACACCAAAGTTGACGATATGCCTACTGGCCAATAAATTCAGCTCAAACTTTACCCCTCTCTCTCTCCGTCCATCTCTCATGAAATATATGAAACAAACTTGCTGGCATCAATCACAAAAGACCAACTCCTGGTAGCTACAGTGGAGAGTCAATTATCCAAATGCTGATTATTAGAAACATCAATTATTCGAATGCAGCCTTCCAAAGTTTTTTGGTAAGAAAAATCAAAGTTGAATATGTAAATCCTATACTTACAGTAAAGAGTTGATTATCCAAATTAATTGGGGCCTAGGGTAGTTCGGATAATCAAACGTATAACTGAACTGGATGAAAACCTTTTCTAAAATCTTGTTTTTTCTGCACTAAGGAAAAAAAGTTATGTACTCACCATAAAATTCCATGTTTGTTGTCCTTGATCTCACCTTCCTTCTTGCTGACTGGTTGGGTTCGGAGCCGATCCTCGGCTCCTACTCAGCCGTATACTATAGCCCGAGAGCTTTTACCGGCTCGAGGCTAGCCCCTAGCCCAACATGCCTAACGGTAGTTACCCAGATCTCGTTTGTGATAACCCAACACTAGACTAGGCAAGTACAAAATTACTATATTTTACATACAAGAGAACACCTGCATATAAAGGTGTAAATAATCAGCAAAGAGAAAGAAAGGGAGTTTAAGGCTAACCATCTGGTATGGTAAAGGGAAACTCAGCCAGTGAAGCCAATGAAAAGAATGCCTCTCGATCCTCCTGGAAGGGGGAAGGAGGGTGGGATGCAAGAAGGAAAGCGAGATCAAGGACAACAAACATGGAACCTTATGGTGAGTACATAACTTCTTTATGTTATCTTGTCCCTATCTCACCTTCGTTCTTGCTGGCTGGGACTGCGTCCGCAACACCTGTTTCTTGGGTGACTCACTGGAAAAAAACTCTTCAGGACTGTGGAACCAAAGGATGCCCTGTTCCGGGAGGCCACATCTACTTTGTAATGAGTGATAAAAGTATGAGGATTAGTCCATGTAGCTGCAGCACAGATAAGAGTCTAAAGGCAATTTGGCTTGAAAAGCAATAGAGGTAGCCAAGACCCTAGTTGAGTGCCCTCTAATGTTTCCTGGAAGTTTTTTGCTCCTCAAATCATAGATGTAGATGAGAGTGTCTTAAAGCCACTTATATAAGGTCACTTTTGAGACTGAACAACCTTTCTTATTCTCTGCAAAGGATATAAACAATTGGTCGGATTTTCTGAAGTCCTTGGTCCTGTGGAAATAAAAACGTAATTGTCTACGAATGTCCAGTTGATGGAGCTTATACTCTGCCTTGTTGCCATGACTGGGGAATAATACAGGAAGCTATATGGATTGATTCAAACTGTACCCTGAACACGTTTTGTAAGAAAGAGGGGTTGGTTCTGACAGAAACTCTATCTTTGTGGAAAATCATGTACAGGGGATGAACAGATAAGGCCTGTAATTCTGAAACCCTCCTAGCTGAGATAATAGCAGTTAAAAAAAGGGTCTTCCATGTCAAAAATTTCAGAGGACAAGAAGCAGCTGGCTCAAAGGGGGGAAGAATCAGAGCTTCAAACTAAATTTAGGTCCCGGGGGGTGGGGGTGGGGGTTCTCTTACTGGAGTTCTTAAGAGGACAGTACCTCTTAGGAATGCTTTACATAGCCTATGGGACATCATGTTAGAACCCATTTCTCCCCATGGAAATTAGATATGGCAGCCAGCTGAACCCAGACAGTAGCTGCAGCTGCTCCTCAATCAAAAGTTTCAGCAAGAAATTCGAGAATCTTTGAAATGGGTTCAGTAAAGGGATCAATCTCGTTCTTGTTTTCCCAACAAGGGAACCTCTTCAATTTACTAGCATAAAGTTTTCTGGTAGTGGGTTTATGGGAGGAAATCAAAATGTGTTGAACTGCCGGGGAAATATCAGGAAGCCTGGCTAAGACCGGAAGTGGAGAAACCAAGCTGTCAGCTTGAGAGCTTGCATGGAAAGCTGACTGATGCATCAAGAGATCTGGAACTGGGTCTGGGATCCAAGGCTTCCCCTGCAGATGAGGCCAAAGAAATGGGAACTATATCTGATGAGGTCAGTGTGGGGCAATGAGGATTAACTTGCAACCCAATGACTATGCTTTCTGAAGACCCTTGGGGATCAGAGGGAATGGTGGAAAGGCATAAAGCAGTCCTGGGGGCCAATCATGAACAAGTGCATCCCTTGTTGAGGGGGGTGGCAAAAAGATTTCAGCATGGCTGGCCCCATTTGCGAAAAATCAAGTCTGCAACTTCCTGTTTCAGGGACCACTCGTGAGGCATCAGAATCGCTCTGCTGAGCTTGTCCGCTATCACGCTGGATTTCCCCGAGATGTACATTGCGATCAGAAAACATTGGGAAGACATCATCCATTGCCATACTCATACAGCCTCTCGACACAAGGGCTAAGACCTGGTTCTGCCCTGTTTGTTGATGTACCATACTACAGACAATGCCTGTCTGTAGGTAGCATGTCTTGAAGTGCTTGCAACGCCAGAAGCACCGCTTTCACCTCTAGGACACTGATGTGCAAGTGGTACTTGTGTTGCTGCCAAGTCCCTTGAACAGTCTGTCCCAGATAATGCCCCCCCACCCTATCTAGGAAGCGTCTGTGGTCACTGTGGCTACAAGTCTGTATCATGGTCTGCCCATGGTTGCCAGAGGGGAGTGAAGCAAGCATTCTAAATTCTTCTTGCAGGACTCAGCTATTAAAATCTGATGTGACATTGGTAAATCCTGGAATGACCACTGAGCAAAAAGGAGCCACTGCAGAATTCTCATGTAGAAACACGCAATAGGGACCAGAGTAATTGCTGCAGTCATTGAACCCAAGATTTTGAGGGCAAATCTTGCCTGAATTCTCTTGTTTGCCATAAGGATTGAAAGTTGATGACGTATGGTTGACACCCTTTCCTGAGGCAGTCTTGCTATCATGGCCCTTGTGTCTAAATCTGCCCCTATAAATGTATTATGCTGACAAGACAACAAGGCAGACTTTTCATAGTTTATGGTCATGCCTAGTTGTGTACAAGTGTGAATTGTGGAGTCCCGTGCCTTGATTAGCTGATGCTCAGTGGTGGCAGCGAGGAGCCAGTCATCTAGATATGGAAACACCCAGAATCCTAGATGCGTCAGGTGAGCCGTAACTACTGCCATGCATTTGAACACCCTGGGGGCTGTGGTGAGACCAAAGGACAGAGCTCTGAACTGGTAATGACTGGCTCCCAGCCGGAAGCATAGATACCTCCTGGATCGCCGATCCATTTTTATGTGGTAGTACACATCCTGGAGATCGATAGATCACATCCAATTGTCCTGACCCAAAAAGGGAAGAATGGACTACTGCAGTGTTACCATCTGGAACTTTGTTTTCTTGACCGATTTGTTCAGCCTGCTGAGATCCAAAATGGACCTACTGTCCCCTGTCTTTTTTGGAACTAAAACGAACCTAGAGTAAGTGCCGGATTCGATTTGGTCTGTGGGGAGTTCCTGGGTGGCTCTTTTTTCTAGCAAGCTTTGAGCTTACAGGTTTGCTTGATCCTGAAGACTGGGTGGAACACCTGGGATTGACTGTTGTTTTCTTGTAAGGGGTGGTTGGGAGAAGGGAATTTTGTAACCCCTGGATATTATCGATAGTACTCATGTATCTTCTGTGATTGTCTGCCAGGCTTTTGGGTACAAGGATAATCTGCCCCCGACTGCCTCCAGAAGTGGACAGTTGCGCCTCCTTTCAGGAGCGCTGGACGGGCTTACCAGAGAAGGTATTTCTGTCTTCTGTTGTATCCCCCTCTGCCCCTGGGGGAAAAATCTCCAAGTGTGTCAGGCAGAACTCCCTGGGATTTCTGGAACCACATCTTCTTGCTCTTCTGACCTTTAGGATAAGGTCTAGAGGGAGCGGAAAAAACGTACTCCCACTTCAGAGAGAATTTTGCCATCCCGTTCACACCTGATAAGAGTCTCTTTTACCTGAGGCCTGAACAGCGACGAGCCGTCAAAGGGGGTGTTGGTAAAGGAGGACTTAAAGGGCTTCGCAAATTGACAAAGGCACATCCAGGAGTGTCTCTGCAAGGCAACTCCTGTGCCTGCTGCCCTACTCGCTCCATCTGCTGCATAAGAGATCAGCCGCATGGAGGAGTTAACTACAGAAGTCAAGGTTGCAAGCTGTGAAGCTGCCTTGCCCACAGCTCCCTCAGCTGTAGGATCCTATAGGGTATCTCCCAACTCCTTTAGGAGATCCCTCTGAAGGGGTGTAAATTGGGGCAAATAATTCAGTGACCTGAGAGTAAAGGCCACTGAAGAAAACATACGCTTCCCATACCTGTCTATTGTATGGGACTCTCTGTTCGGCAGATGGACAGAAGAATAAGTCTCCACTAGTTCTTTCTTGGTGGCTGCTGTCACCACCATAGCATCAACAGGCATGCCCTTAGATAGAAAAAGCTTATTGTCTGGAGCAGTTATGAATTTATTGGGTCTCCTTGGAACTGGTTCCACAGTCTTTGGACAGCTCCACGCCCTCCGACTCACTAAGGCCAAAAAGTGGGTCAAAAGGCAGAGACACCCAAGAGGTGAAGGGTCAGGAACAAAATGCATCCAGGTACACAGACTCTTCCTCAGAAGGGCCAAAGGATTTCAAGTCACCCCTCTGCCTAAGGATTTCGAGGATGTCTGAAAATGAGACATCCTCAGAGGGGGACCATGGAAACCCTTCTGAGTCCTCCAAGTCCGTGTCTGATGTCATGGACTCAGGGTGCTCTGGGGAGGTTTCAGAAGAGGTGGGGTCACCCAATGGGGCGCCCTGGAGCATGGGTTCCCTATGCTTGGGGGGGGGGGTTCGGAGGAAGACACCGGCACCGAAGGAGCCAATGGAGTCGAGGGTGGAGTGGTCTCAGAGGACAGCACACTCCTTATCACTTCGAAGGCACTGCGGTCCCGGCCCGAAATAATCTCCGGCTCCAAAGAGCCTGGTAATCTCCTCTGAACCGAGGGCTATGGTTCAGAGGCCGATGTATGAGCTGAGCTCACCTGCACCAAAGCCCCGACAGGGAGAGTAGGGTCGATACCACTCATCCCCTTGGAGCCAACAAGAGAGCATCGGCCCTCAGATCCCTCGATAGACTGGGGTATCGAGGAGATTGGAGTGGAAGTCGGAATCAAGAGACCAGGGTAATCGGAACCGAGGGTTCCACCACCACAACTTCCAAGCACTCTGGCTCTGAACTCAAGAGAGTTGGAGGAGGAATCTATAATGGTGTGGGTTGGGCTGTCGGCACCACTTCTTTATGGGCTGGGCTCAATAATAATTTAGCTAATGCTGGTGTCTTGAGAAGCCTCTTCACCACCCTCTCCACATTATCATCTGAAAGACTCCAGGATGACCGAGAGGAATGAGTGGAAGACTGATGACTGCCTGCCACAGATTGCAAGAGCGGAGATTGTGGAACAGACTGCACCGATTCCAGAGAGGGAGAGGTTCTCTTGTGAGTCCTGACTGGCTCCGAGACTACTGATGCAGCCACCGGAGAAAGAGCCTTGTTGGAACGAACACTCAGATCTGACAATCCTGAAGATTTGTCATTTGCTTTGGATGACTCAGATATCGGAGCTGACTAGGACGATGGCTTAGTGGACTTGCCCTGTTTTTTTGCTGGCTGAGTCCCCTCAGTAGACGCATTGAAGGAGCCCTTAAATAAGCCTTACAAAATCAGCTTATTTTTTCTCTTTTGCAGGACCCGTGAACTGAAGGCATGGCATCTAGAGCATGAGTCCTGCAGGTGAACAGCCGCTAAGCAACATGCAGAGCTCGTATGCCCATCCATAAGGGACATCTTTGGGCAGCACGTGTCACACTTCTTAAAACCTGAAAGTTTTGACTCTTTAGTGGAATCCTTAGACATAGTATGAGACCAATGCTATCAATTAACAACAAGGAGATTAACAATGCACCAGTTAACTGACAAAAAAACTAGTTTAACGACAGACAAACTTTTCTACTTTTTTTTGAAAGGAAGGAGGGAAGGGGGAGAGCCTCTAAGCTAAAACGGCGAACTCCCTCAACCGAGGAGAGCCTCTAACTTAAACGGCTGCTCCTAGAAAAGAAGAAAAAAGGGAAAAGCCCTCTAACTAAACACAGGGCTGAAAGAAAGAAGAACCCTCTACGTTAAACGGGTTCGCAAAGACAAGGTAGGCCTAAAGGAAACCGATGGCCACAACAACAACAATAAAAGCAACAGAAGGTTAGAAAGAACACTAACCTATGAAGAAAAACACTCAATATCTAACAAAATATTTAACCAAATGTTTGAATATAGACGAAAAGAAAAACATTTGGCCTGAGGCAGTATTTAGCAATCTCGACGCTGCAAGCGGCAAACGAGATCTGGGTAACTACCGCTAGGCATGTTGGGATAGGAGCTAGCCTCGAGCCAGTAAAAGCTCTTGAGCTATAGTATATGGCCGAGTCGGAGCCGAGGATCGGCTCCAAAACCAACCAGCCAGCAAGACCGAAGGTAAGACAGGGACAACATAACATCATACTTTTCAACCATTCAGCGATTCCAGTGGACAATAAAGAATATTTTAACACACAAGCAGGCTACAAGCTCAAAAACACGCACACGGGAATATGAATAATATTTACATATTCAGACCTTACGATTTTTCCTACCCGAAAACTTTGGAAGGCTGTGATTGGATAACTGACGTTTTGGATAATTGATGTTCATATAACTGACTCTCTACTGTATTTGCTTGTGTGTGTGTTTTTTGAGCTTGTAGCTCACTCATGTGAAAAATATTCTTGATTGTCCACTGGAATCACTGAATAGTTGAAAAGCATGCAGAAAAAAAAACAAGATTTTTGCAGTTTTATCTGGTTCAATGTATGTTTGATTATCCGAACTACCCTAGGTCTTAATTAGTTCAGATAATCAACTCTCGACTGTATATATTAAAAGTAAAAAAAATAATGCCTCAATGGGTCCTGACAATATCCTACAATGCATCTTGAACAGCATGAAGTGAGGTTTAGCAATACCCCTAACAAAACTGTTCAGTCTTAGCCTCCATATGCATTTTGAACCAAGTGAACTAAGAACAGAAACAGTTGTTCCCCTATAAAAGGGGGGGACATGGGCAATTAAAGACTCATAAGTCTGACCAGCTTCATATGCAAAGCATTTTCATGGAATTAGTCAGGAAAGTCATAGGGAGCCTTCAAATACTAGATCCATCTCACGGATTCATCAAAGTCAGGTCATGCTTTTTTAACCTGGTGGATTTTTATGAAAAGCAATGGATGAAGTTAAAATGGTACACACCACTTACTTCAACTTGGCAAAGACTTTTTACATAATCTCCCAGTCAGGCACAGTATAAAAGCTTAAGCTATGAATAAATCTCTGTCACCAACTGGATTGCCAACTACCTCACAGAGAGGATGCAGGAGATCAAAATAAGGGGATGCTACCTCCACAAAAAGACCAGTCAAGTCCCCCAGGGTTCAGTACTGGGACCGTTTTTGTTCAGCCTCTACTTCTCACAAGTAAACGCCAAAACCAAGGGTTCTGGCTAACTATGTTTGCAGATGACTACAATCTAGGAACAGCGATTGCATCCTTAAAAGAGTCAGCTATCCTACAGGAAGGCTTGTCCCAAACAAATAAATGGAGCCTGACACATGTACTAAAGTGAAACACCAAAAAATGCTTTATCATCTCATTTAGAAACTTGACTCCCCCAAGGAACTATCACAATACAACACACTCCTAAGAGTTGACCAAGAAGTTTGGGATTTGGGAACTTATGTGGGCACTATCCTAACTTTTGACCAGCATGTGTCCACTGTGGTAAGGAAGTCCTTCCATGTTGCACAGCTCATAAACAAGGGGATTACTTCTAGATCCAAGCATGCTGCTGTACCCCTTTATTTAGCTCTCATTAGGCCAGTCACAGAGTATAATGCCCCTTTTGACATTCTCTGTCCAGGCACATGCAACAAATGGAATGCCCACAGAGATACTTTACAAAAAGGATACAAAACCTAAACAAGAAATCCTACATGGACCACCTCAAACTCTATCACTACATATGGTCTCTTAGAAAACGCTAAGATGTGACCAGTGTCTAGCATACAAGGCATCCTCCAACCTGATACTGATACACTTACTTCACATGCTCAAGTCAAATGGTGCCAGTAATGCTTTATCCATGGATCTAAACCTCTTCGGTAATGTTAAAAGAATGATTTGGAGAGACAGGCATATCTTTCAGGAATATCAGTGCTCTGGAACAGACTGCCCCCCCCCCCCCCAAAAAAAAAATCTATGTAAAACAAAGCTCAATCCCTGACAACTTTCAAAGGTCACTCGGATCAATGGATGGGAAATATGAAATTTATCCCAGGACTCCACCTTTAACTACTAATGGACAAAGGCAACTCCTAAATGCTTTTCGTATGAGTCCACTCCAAATATCTATGTTTTGATCTAGTAATTATTAGTAGAGTAACATATAAATATAGATCTTGGAAAGGGTTAGGTGAATCCAAACTAAGGAGATAGGCTAATTTTAAGCACTAAATGGGATAACTGACTTGGCTTAAAATGGATTGCAAGGGCAGATGGTCTATGAACTTAAGCGGTTACCCAACTGTCTGCCTTCAGAAGGGCTATCACAAATGGGTCAACAACTCGCACAGGGACACAGCTGATCTTCCAGTTCTAAATGGAGTATCTATACCTACTTGCTCTTTTCTTCCAAACTCTTTTACTACAACTTTTCTAGGTCTCTCCATTTTTACAGTACTTGTTCTTTCTATCTGATTCCTTATATTTTGTTTTAATGCTCAGAACTGGCTGACTTGTTCAACTGTTTGAGGATGGACTGAAGCCCTTTGTCCCAGCACCAAATTTCCTATGCACCAACAAAGGTTCTTAAGGTACTGTGTATTGCTTTAGCAGAGTTCGTTTTACTAAACATTCCTGTAAGCTCAAAACTGGTCACATCAAGACTTTTTACAAGATAAAACATGTACATTAAAAATAATCCCTTGAGTATACTTGTCTCCCATAAACACACTGGCTAATGATGTCTCCAGAAAAAGTAATCAACAAAAGGAAAGACTCCCAAAATATCACATTTGACCAAAAAAAAAATGCTAAACAATCATAAGGAAAAGGTAACTGCTTATACAGGGTGGCTCATCACATCTGAACTTTGCCTAGAGGTCAGTAGCTGACTGACTTGATTGAGGCAGGGAACAATTAACTTCTGACAAAAAAAGAATGCATGGTACTTGGATACTTTTGTTTTCTCTGATTTGCAAAAGTGTATCAATTCCACTCCAGCCTGAGCCTGAAAATGATCTGTGGTGATCAGTGTTTTACTCTGGTTATTAAATGGAAATTAACACATGGAGATGTCTTGTGCAATGATTTGGCCACCATGCTCAACATTCATGTAAACAATCTGCAAAGATAAAATGGAAGTACCTTGACAGGAAGTGATATCCATCCACTGAGAATCAAATAAATTGTGCATGCAAGCTGAAGACATTGCTGTGTTAAAAGGTGGTAGCAGGTAAAAGGTTCTCTGAATAATCACCATCCATAAACCCAATGCACAGTACGTGCTCACTGAAGCTAAGAAGTTCAGAACCAAACAGAAGTCTATCATACCCTTCAGAACCAAAAAATGAAAAGCTGAAGCAGAACTCCTGCATCCCTTTCAGGATTGCACTTTGGTTCTGCCCCAACTGCTCTACAGAGACAACTTCATCTCTTACTAGAACTCTTTCTGGGAAAAAGACAAGAGCTCTAACATGGTGCGAACAGTGACTATATCCAAAACTCATAGCTCCTTTGCAATGTTTTTCAAACTAGGGCAAACTAAGAAAAACCCTTGGTCAAAATGCCAGTCCAAGGCCACAGTCCAGCCTTAGCCAGCACTTGGGGAGACCACATGATGCTTCAACAACTCCCTCCGTTAATGAGGAGATCTTCTCCTGTTTTGGAGTCGAGTGGGACAGACAACGATGGGACTGAAGGGTAATCACAAAAGTGTTTCAAACTGATAAGAACCTGCTTCTTTTTCAAGAGACTGCATACCAGATCCCGAGAAGAATAGCTAAAGAATACCACACTGATGAAAGGGCAACTCAGGGTGAAATGTATGAAATTCTCCAAAAGGGAGGATATCCTCCGTCAAGCCATCCTGCACAGAACCTAGAACCTTAGCTATAGCACCTTCACAGTCAAAACTGCAGCATGCTACATGGAAGCTCACACTGGAAGCCACAGACAGCCCTAAGCTCTTGTTACCCAAGTACAGACTAAGGAAGGAATGTACAGCTATATTACTGCAGTAGACTTAGCTATATGGGTTGTAGTCTGCGTAGGACAGAACAGCTGGCCAGCTTCCAGCTTAAGGGCAGCTTCCAAGTGCCCAAACCATCAGTCAGCTTGAGGTGAGATGACTAAAAAGTCAGGTTTTGTTCCAAGCCCTTCACAGTTTTCATCCCAAAAGAGAGAGAGAGGGAGGTTGAGATCTGAAAGTGACAGGTCAATACTACAAGCATAAGTGTCCACAATCTAGCATAAACACATTGAAAGGTAAGGGGGATGGAGGGAGGAAGTGGCGATTGCAGCAGTGATCATTCAAAAATCTACTGTTAACGGTAAGTTTACTTAGACAACTGTACCATGTTCATCACACTGATCACTGCTGCAGTAGCCTTAGCTAAATGGGTAGATTACCCTAGCATATCACATTTGGGAGGTGGAAGGAGAACAGTCCAGGAGCCCCTGGAGAATGGTCCTAGCATAGCCTGATCTAGATCTAGAGAAGGAATCAAGCTTATAGTGTTTTGTAAAAGTATGTAAAGAGGACCAAGTTGTTGTTGCTGCTAGAATACTTCTAGAATCCAATCCTTACAAAAAGCTACAGATGAAGCCAAGGCCCTGGTAAAGTGGGCTTTGACCCTGCCTACAACAGTTTAGTTGTGGTGAGTATAACAAAAGGTAATAGCCTTAGACACCATCTGGAAATGGTCTGTTTTGACACAGGTTATCCCCTTCTATCCTTCACAAGAAATGAACAATTGATCAAAGATTTAGTTTTGTCAAGATAGTACCAGAGTTGTCTGTGGACATCCAAGGCATGCAGTATCCTTTCTCATTTTTAGGCTCAGGAAAGAAAACTGGGAGATGGATAGTTTGGCTTAAAGTAAACTTGCATACCACTTTAGGCATAAAAGAAGGATTAGTTCTCAAAGAAAGTACAGTTCTGTAAAATCTTGCCATGTACATGTCCTTCTTATCACTGTTGCAGTAGTCTTTACAATAGAGATTCCATGCCAAGGGTAGCCCGATGTCTGGCCAGTATACCAAAGCCTTTAGTTTTTAATGAATGTAAACTGCCTGAACTTCAGTGGTTGAAGAGTGGACAGGATGGGATGGATGAGAGACCCTGTGTCTTGTGTAAGGAGGTTCACCCTGTGAGATAACCTGACAGCTAGATCCCAAAGCTGAAGAGCTACTCTACACAGGAGATAAGATCTTATCCACCCCTTGCTTGTTGATGTACCACATCACTGTGGCATTGTCTGTGAAGACACTGATGGGCCCTGGAAGGGAGAGTGTGTGAAGAGCATTGAGAAGGGCTCTCATCTCATTTGATATTGATGTAGACTTCCTTTTGTTGGAGACCACAGACCTGCACTTTCTGAGGACCAAAGGAGGTCTCTCATCCCATATCTGGGACATCTGTAAAGAGTTCCTGAGAGGGGAATGAAGGTTGAAAAGGAAGCCCTGGATTGATGGACGACAACTGATGACTCCACCACTGACGTTACAGCTTGAGACAGAGGAGAAGGGGAACTAGAAAATCCAAAGGAAGAGAATGTTGAAGCCAGACAGACTTTAGGAACTGAAGCTTGGCCACAGGAAGCATGGGGATGGCAAGCCATGTAACCCAGAGCCCTTAGAAACTCCCTGGCCATAATGACGTACAGAGGAAGAAGGGATTGAAAGAATGCAATCAGGGCTAAAGCCTTGGTGGTGGCAGAGACACCTACACTGGAATCATCTGAAGCCTGCACCCTGGAAAAACATAATCCTGAGAAGGATTCAAGAAAGAGATTTGGAAATTTACTGTAAATCCCAGGTTTTGCAGGGGACGAACTGCAAAGTGAAGATGCTGAAGTAAAATGTCTGGAGAAGAAGCCTGAACAAGCAAGTTGCTCAGGCAAGGAAAGATCTGAATTCCACTTAACCTGCAAAAAGCAATCAGAGAAGTGAGGCATTTGGTAAAGCCCCTTGAGGCAGTAGAGAGGCCAAATGGCAAAGCAGAGAACTGAAAATGCAAGGAAGCAACACAGAAACAAACTTCCTGAAAGGGGGATGAATTGGGATATGGAGATAGGCATCCTTGAGATACAGGGAAACCAGAAAAACATGAAGAAGAGGAGAAAAAGTTTGAAGGGATAACATCCAGAAGGAACCTTCAAAAAAGGTATTTAGCTGAGAGAGACCCAAAATGGTGCTCCAGGTGCATTCTTTTCTGAGGACCAAAAACATTCGGGACTAAAACCCCTTCCAACTTTGAGGAGCTGGAACTTCCTGAATTCTCCCCTGAGAAAACAGGTCCTGAAGCACCTGTGTAAAAAAGGGCAGCTGTTCCTGAGGAGGCTGGGAAATGCCCAAAAAGGGAGAAGAGATTTCCACACCATATAATACCCTTGGTGGATAAAAGATAAAACCCAGGAATCTTGGAGTTAGCTTTAACCAAACAGGAAAGGACAGGGAAAGTGGAGAGAGAGAAGAATGTGACTGAGAAGAGAGGGGCAAGGATAGTCAGCACATTGTTTGTCAGGAAAAGGAAGCTCCTGAGCTGAAGGAGTTTTTGTAGACTGAGCAGGAGGTGCCCTACTACAAACCCTTTTTACCTTGGGGTTGGGCGAAACAGTCTGCGGACAAAGGCAAGTTTATTAGGGTAATTTATTTGAAAATTGGAAACATGTGAAACAAAAATACATTTCAAATCCTTTAAAGCATTCCCCTTTTCCTGAAGAACTGAACAGTCTGGTGGCAGCAGCAGCACCAAAAAGATGTTTGTTATCTAGAGGAGCATCCATCAACTTAGCCTTAATATCATTAGGCAAAGGTTGAAGTCTAAGCCAGAATACTTTAACACAGCACCAAAAGCAGGAGCTCTAGACAAGGCATCAGCTGCTTCACAGGTGCATTTAACAGAATGGTGAGCAACCTAAGAAGTCGGCCCTTGCAAAGAGAAAGATGAAGCCCTCCCCTCAGTCATGAAGATTAGAAATAATCTGACAAGCCCGAAAGAGAACAATACCTGGTCATATGGGTCTGGCAGTTTACAGCTCTAAAGGCCAAAGCAGCAGTATACACTTTCTTACCCAACCACTACACAGTTCTGGTGTCCTTGTCAGAAACCAATTGTGGGTAAACGCATAAGATGAGATGTACTTGCTAAACAACTAAATCCATAGATTGTGGCTTCACTGCGAATGCTACTGAAGACCCAGAATCAACTAAAAAAGATACAAAGGATTTGTCGGTGCCAAGCTGTTGAAGGTCTATGTTGCCTTAGTCCCCTTGTAGATGAAATTGTAACAGTTAACCTTTTTGCATTTTAAGCTGAAAGATAGCTTCGAAAATCACTAACACAAACCCCACGTAATCAAGTTGCTTTGAACAAATCAGGACGTAAGTGTGTAATTCATCTGGCTTCGAAAGGATCAGGGTGTACTCGTGTAGTTCATCTGCTTCGAATAAATCAGGACATAGGCGTGTACGTCCTGATTTATCCAAAGCAACTTCATTACTTGGAATCTGTGTTAGTGATTTTTGAAGCTGTCTTGTAGCTTAAATGCAAAACAGTTAACTGTTACAATTTAGTCTACAAGGGGACTTGGACAACATAGATCTTCAACAGCTTGGCACCGACGAATCCTTTGTATCATCTTTAGTTGTCCTTGTCAGAGGGAAGCAACTTTGCAGAAGCCAAACATTTAGAGGGCTTATCAGAAGAAACAGAAGGGTCAGCAGAGAGGGACCTATAAAGAAATTTGCAATCCTTAGGCACCTTATAAAATCCATCATTTTTTTTAATAGCAGGGACAGGGAGTCAGGAACCATAGAAGCTGTGGAAAAAGTATCCAAAAAGGCAGCAAGAACAGAAGGGACAGCAGAGGGCCTAGGAGACTCCATTTCAAGAAGCTAATAGTACATTTTCTGAACATTAGAGACCTGAGCACAATCACATGTAAAAAAAAAAAAAAAATCCATCATACAGGAAATTGTGTCACCAAAAGAAATCTCCTCAAAAGGAGATCCTAGACTAATAGAGTCCTCTTCCTCAGAGCCATAATCCAAGGCACAGGGAATATGAGAGGAATAGGTTATGGATTCTTCATCAGAATCCACATCCTCATCGAGGAGAAACCTGCTCCCAAGGCCTCTTTAATAGGGGTAGAAAATCAAGAGAGAGCAGGAACAGAGACTCCCTGAGGAGGCTTCACAGCCATAAGGGCATTAAACAGACCATGAGTG
Source organism: Protopterus annectens (assembly GCF_019279795.1). Taxonomy (NCBI): domain Eukaryota; kingdom Metazoa; phylum Chordata; order Ceratodontiformes; family Protopteridae; genus Protopterus; species Protopterus annectens. Next base: position 1,683,979,206 of record NC_056725.1, on the reverse strand, counting down.
AAATTTCGCCATTTACTCTGAGGATCTTTGGGAGCAGGAGAAAGATGCTTAGTTTTTTGCTTTTTCTTTACAGGGACATCAGTCCTAAAGATCTTAGGAGGCTTTGACCCCTGATGGCACTCTACATAAGCATAGTAGGTATCTCTTCTCTCACCAAGACCTGAGGTACATCCCTAGGCCCTTCGGAAATAATCAGCAGCGGTCCCCCCTGAACATCTGAAGCGGACGTCTGCAAGGCCTCCATGGATGTGTGAGAAGTCGAATCCATGCTGGCCTCCAAAGTAGTTGTGGCAGAGGAACCTGACTGAAAAATCAGGTAGTCCTTCGGGCTTTCACTAACCTCGAGAAATGTCCGAAGTTGGTACAACAGAAGAATCTGACCAAGCTTTCTTGGTCGTCTTCACAGATGGCTGACCATCGGGCCGGGAAGATTCCTCCTGTTAAAGGAAGGGAGAAGGAGAGACCTGGATTTAAGTATATTTGTTGTCTTCATCAAGTTATTTCCTTCTGACAAACCTCACCCACTGGGATTTGAAAAGAAAGAAAGTTGGTGCTAGGATCAAAGGGACTTCAGATACCATTGTATCTTTCTCATGTGGAATCTTGCCAGGGGTATCATGAGAATCACAGATGCCATGAGACCCAAAATCCTGAGGTATTCCCTTGCAGTGACTTACGTCCGAGTGGAAAACCTTACAAATAGATCTACATACAGATCTATTTTTTCTGTGAAAGAAAAGCTCTTTAAACTAAGGTGTTTCAGACACCCCAAGGAACAATTCTGTGTGAATGAATCAGAAAAGACTTTTGAATGTTCTCCTGGAACCCCAGCTTGTCTTAGCTCCATTTAGAAATGGTTTGCTTAGAAATAGCCTTGCCCTGGGCTCCAGGGGCAAAGCTGACGAATAGCTGTGGTGATTTCCAAAGGTCTTTAGTCCTGTCCAAGTAAAACCTGAGCTGTCTATGCATATCAAGAGAATGTAGGATTCTTTCACCTCTATTTCGAATTAGGAAAGAAGGTAGGAAGGTGTATGGACTGATTAAGAGTCAGGCTAGAAACCACATTAGGCATAAAGGAGGGGTTGGTTCTCAGAGAGACCCTATCTGTATGGAAAATAAGAAGAGACTCCAAAGCCATCAAAGCATGCAGCTCCAAAACCCTCCTTGCTGAAGTTATAGCCAAGAGGAAGGCAGTCTTCCATGAGAGAAACTTTAAATATGCAGTGGCAGCTGGCTCAAAAGGAGGAAGAGTGAGTTTCTCTAGAACAAAATTAAGATCCCAGGCTGGAGTAGGTGCCCTTCTGGGTGGTTTTAAGTTGCAAGCACCTCTGAGAAACATTTTCATCAGAGGATGAGACAAATGGGTTGTTCAAAAGAACAATGAGCAGAAATGGCTGAAGCATGGATCTTGATAGAGGAAAAAGAAAGACAACCCTGAATCAAATCAGCCAGGTATTCCAGGATCAGAGGAAGGGTAGGCTGAGAAGAAGATTCCCCTCTAGCCTGCATCCAAAGAGAGAATCTTTCCCATTTGCCAGCATAAGACTTCCTAGTGCTAGGCCTCCTGGCCTCCCTCAGCACGGCGACCACCTGCTGGGAAAGGAAAGAAGAAAAGGATGGAGTCATACAATGAGCCATGCTGCCAAATGGAGAGACTGAAGATGAGGATGTAGAATGTTTCCCCCTTCCTGAACCAAAAGATCTGGCTTCAGAGGAAGATGCCAAGGAGGAAATTGGGACAGACTGTGAAGCAGTGGATACCAATGCTGCCTGGGCTACTCCAGAGCTATGAGAATAGTCCTTGGTTGTTCGTCCCTGATCTTCAATAATACTCTGGGAAGAAGAAGAAGAGGAGGGAAGGCAAACTGACAGCAGTGTCCAAGGGAAGGACAGAGCATCCACTTTCCAGGCTCTGCTGTGATGCTGTCTGGTGCAAAAAAGAGGTAGAAGATGGTTATCTGGAGAGTAGAAAAGATCCACTTGAGGAGTGCCCCAATGCTGAATGATGCTGTAAAAAACTGCTCTGTTCAGCTCCCTCTCGTGAGGATCCAGGGTCTGTCTGCTCAACTGGTCTGCCAAAACATTGAGCCTTCCTGGAAGAAACTGAGCTGGGAGATGCAGGCCCGGGAATGCTGCTATGGACCAAAGACTCATGCTCTGTCTGCACAGGAGGTAAGAAAGAGTCCCTCCCTGCTTGTTAATGTACCACATGACTGTGGTGTTGTCTGTCCTAACAAGCAGAGTCCCTGGAGAAAGAAGATGCTTGACAGCTGGTAAGACCTGCTGGACTGCCATCAACTCCTTTAAATTTATGTGCAGGTGCATCTGCTGGGCATTCCAACTTCCCTGTATGCATCTGCTATCCAGGTGAGCTCCCCAGGTGTAGTCCTATGCATCTGTAATACGAACTTGAGTGGCCAGGGGTGGGTGAAAAAGCATGCCTTTATTCTGTAGACAGGCTGTTGCCCACCATAGAAACTATGTCTGCAGACATGGAAGCAAAGGAATTATCACATCCAGGTCCTGTGTGTGTTGACACCAAATGTTCTTGAGGTACCACTGCAATTTCCTCATATCCAGTCTTGCATATGGAATCATGAGAATGCAAGAGGCCATGAATCCCAGAGCTTGCAGGTATTTCCTTGCAGGGAGCTGGGACAGGCTTGCCAAGTCCTTGAAGTAAACTGAAAGAGTTGTCTGCTTCTCCTGGGTGAGATATATCATCTGGGAGGCTGTGTTCAGACTCGCTCCCAGGAATGTTATCTCTTTGGATGGCACCATTTTTGATTTTTTCACGTTGAGAGTGTAACCCAGGGAAGAGAGAAGAGTCTTTACGCTTTCTAGAGCCTTTAACAGCTGTTTCTTAGAATTTGTTTCAATTAGACAGTCGTCCAAGTATGGATAAATCTGAATTTTCCTCTCCCTGCAAAAAGCAATGACTGGAGCCAGGCACTTTGTGAAAACTCTGGGAGCAGTAGATAAGCCAAAGGGCAGCACAGAGAATTGATAATGTTGCTTGCCCACCCTGACACGAAGGTATTGCCTGCAACTTTCCCTGATAGGGATGTGCAGATAAGCTTCTTTGAGATCCAACATTACCAGCCAGGAATCCTTTTCTAACATTGGCAGCAACTGATGCAGAGTGAGCATTTTGAATTTTGGAATTATCAAGAAAAAGTTCTGGATGGATAGATCTAGGATAGGACACCAGGTGCCTTCTTTTTTTGGAACTAGGAAAAGTCTGAAATAGAAACCCTGGCCTACCTGCTGAGAAAGAACTGATTCTATTGTTCCCAGACTTAACAGAGACAACATTTGCTTTTCTACTTCTGCCCTTTGGTTTGGAGGAGCATCCGGGAATCCTTTGGGTACTGGAAAGGTGTGGAAAGAAAACTTGTGTCCTAGAGATACAGTTCTGAGTCCCCATTTGTCGTCCGTGATGGTGGCCCAGACATTTGTAAAAAGGGCCAACCTTCCACCTAAAGGACTCTCCGGGCAGGCAAGAACAGGCAGAAGTTGGACAGAGTCATTGAGAATGTTTAGATTGAGATACAGGCTTAGAACTTCCCGCCTTGGAAGAGGAAGCCTGCCAATGTTTAGACCTTTGAGGGGCAGCCACCTGTCCCCTAGAAGATTTGTAACCTCTAGTCCTAGAATGGCTGTGTCTGCTGGTATCAGGGAACGTCCAACTCTTAGAAGGGTAATTCCTGCTAAAGCGAGGAGGCTGAACTTGCAGAAAGTCTTTAACTGTCTGCATAGACTTGGCCTTGTCTTCCATCTTCTTGAGCACTTCCTCTTCTTTGCTGCCAAATAGACTGTCCTTATTGCAAAGGTACATCTAAAAGCTTAGCTTTGACAGGCTCTGGTAGGGGCTGCTCCCTGAACCAAGCGTACCTTCTAATAACAGAGCCAGTAGCTGTAGCCCTACAGGAGGCTTCTAGAATGTCAAAACCACAATGTAATGAAAGTTTATTGACACGACTGGCAGAATTCAGCAAATCCTGCATATTCTTACTCTCCGCCTACTGAGGCACACTTGCTATCCTAGACTTAATAGCTTCCAAGCTGTGCTCCTGGTACTTCAGCATATGAAAAAGACAATTAGTAGTCCTAATAGCAAGAGTGGCAGAGGTATAAACCTTTTTACCCCACCTATTTAGGTTCCTAGATTCCCTGTCAGAAGGAACAGGATTTTTATTAACAGTGGCCTTAACTCCTTTAGGGCCTTGAGAAATAACCTCTGGATCAGCCAACGGATTCCTGAAAAGAAACAAATGAGAATCAGGGACTCTATAGTACCTGTCAGGTTTCCTGGGAGCAGGAGGAACTGAATTTGGAGTCAAGGAATTTTCCAGAAAAACATCAACCACTTCCATCACAGGTGGAATAGCCAAAGGCTTATGCTGAGGCAAATCCAAAAACTCCCTAATCCTTTTCTTAGAAAGGGGATAATCCTGACTTTCCAATTTAAAATGTTCCCTGAGAGTATTTAAAGTATGACCAAAAGAGAAATCTTCTGGAGAAGAAGCAGAAGGGATGGACTCCTCTGCGTCTGAATCCTCAAAAGGAGAGAAAGCTTGAGAAACTTCAACAGAAATGCCAGAAGTATCAGAACCCAAAAAGGACAAAGCCTCAGGAGAGACATCCCTACACCTCTTTTTGAAGGAGGAGGCTGTGAACCCCTAATAAGAGTCAAAAGGTCATCAGCCATTTTAACCATTTGAGAATGAGGGGAACGAGAGGAAACTGGAGCCTGCTTCTTCACAGGCTTACGACTGGAAGATTTACCTGCAAGTCTAAAGGACTCGGGAGGCCTGACAACCACCAAAGTTGCAGCTGAAGTCGTCGGTATGAGCTTGCTGTCTGAACGAAGAACGGAGGTCTCGGACACCGGAGTCAGCTTTGCGGCTCCAGATCCAGCTGAAGAGGCAACAGGCGAAAGTCAGAAGGCAAAATGGAAGCCGGAGGCCTAGGGGCCTCTGAAATGGTCTCAACAGAGACCTGCGGTTGAAAAATCTGTGGGCTGCAGGGGCTGCAAAGGCGCCTCACTGGCTATCGCATGACTGACAACCAACTTATCATCATCCGAGGACTTGACCTTCGGAAGCCTGTCGCGGTCCTTATCCTTGCATTTCTTGGGGATATCCGAAGCGTGAAGACCGGCAGACACCATACCGACAAACTTAGGCCAAACTCCAAAATGCTTAGCTAAAAACTTAGACCGACGACGAATAGTACGCAGATTAAAGGAAGCGCAGAGATCATAATTAGGAACGTTGTGGTCAAGGCCTAAACAAATAATACAATAGGAATGAAAATCTCTATGGGGAATCTGCTTTCCACAGGTAAGACAATTATTAACCTTTTCTGACATTCATTAAGGCAAGAAAAGAGGATCAAAATAAAAAAGTAAAGTTAAACTCAAACCCTGTACCAGCAACACGAATCAATGAAGGCAGTCCTAGGTGTAGTGTAAGTTCCACCAATAATTCCACAACCAGCTCGAACCAAATGTAGTTTATTCCAAAAATCAGCAAGCAGACAAATGGACAGGATTAAGCGCTTTCGTCTCCTATCCGGAGACCTCTTCAGAATCAATATTAAAAGGAGTCAGCGCTTTTTATAACACTACCACTCACAATGTTTATCACCAATAAAACAATTAATTAATTAAATAATAAACAATTAAGAAACAATTAAGAAATCCCTATCTTAAAGATGTATCTCATCCTATGTACACAGTGGTATATATTGAACAAAATGCCTCACAGTAGATACCTGATACTAATCAACTAGGTTAAGACAATATGTATAAGTATTAAAATATATATGTAATATAAATATATGAATGTATAAATATATTATAAATATTTTAAATATTAAAATGTTTAAAATGTATAAAAGATATATGCAATAGTATAAGCGAATAAAAAATATATGCAGTTGTACAAGTGAAAATTGTATACAATTATGTATAAATAAATAAATATACATATGTGTGTATGTATAAAAAATGTATAAGAAATAGAATGGCATATATAAAAATGTAAAAAATATATGTAAAAATCTTTGAACTATTATATACATGAAAATAGAAATAATGTCAAATGTATGAATAAATGAATAGGTATACATTGCTAGTGTTGTATATACCACTGTGTACATAGGATGAGATATATCTTTAAGATAGGGATTTCTTAATTGTTTATTATTTAATTAATTAATTGTTTTATTGGTGATAAACATTGTGAGTGGTAGTGTTATAAAAAGCGCTGCCTCCTTTTAATATTGATTCTGAAGAGGTCTCCGGATAGGAGAAGAAAGCGCTTAATCCTGTCTATTTGTCTGCTTGCTGATTTTTGGAATAAACTACATTTGGCTCGAGCTGGTTGTGGAATTATTGGTGGAACTTACACTACACCTAGGACTGCCTTCATTGATTCGTGTTGCTGGTACAGGGGTTGAAGAAAAGAGGATCCCCAACGGGGTACTTAGCTGTAGCCAACTTAAACTTTGTAGTCGGAAACAAAAAAGGTAAACTGCTGACCGGCACTTGTGCAAGAAATGCTTCTGTTTCGGGCTCCATGGCAAGGAAGAATGAGGAAGTGACATTGGCTGCCTCCTTTTGTATCGGACGCCTTGACGTCCTTTACAACCGATGACAACTGACGTCATTTTTATTTACCTTTGTATTCTGGCTGATTGAGGGCTACCGGGAGCCGGATAACCCATTGGTTAGGACTGCAACAGTGAAACACGATGAACATCTGTAAGTCATTTAAGCAATGGCAACTGGCTGTATGGATCAACATTGCTGAAGCAGGCATACAAATTGAAAAATCTCATAGGACAGCTTGAAGTCCAGGTAAGGGCAGTGACAGGCAACCTAGACAAATACTGGTCTGCTTTGCCACATATGATTTTAAGGAGACAATTTTTATTGCAATTATGGCATCCTGGACAAACTATTATGTTTGGGAGATAGAAGGCTCTTCGTGGTCCATGATTTCTCTGCACTAACCAGAAAGAGAAAGGCTGCCTTCATCTTGATACACAGGATTTATAAGCAAAAAGGGCTACAGTTCAAATTGCTTTATCCTGCTATTGTACGTGTTTTTACTCAGGGCAGTCCTAAATGTTTTGAAATACCAGAACAGGCAATGAGAGTCCTAAGTCCTATCGATGGAAGTAAAAAGGGGAGGAAAGTAAAAACCGTGGACTGGAAGAGCAGGAATCAGGCAAGATACAAGGCAGAAGGAGGTGGGCCCTACTCCCAAAAATGTTTTTCCCCTTATTAAAAAAGTACAAAATAATGCAAGAGAGGGTGGAGATAACTGCAGTTGTTGTAACAACAGGACCCAGAAATAGTAAATAAACATTAATATACCTACAAGGGCCTGTTTAAAGCACGTGGTAAGTGTGGCAGTTATTAATGGAGACATACATGGGCTTCAGCCTTATGTTTAAATCAATTGACAGAGGCAGGGGGAGAAGTTTGTGTTTAAGACTATAATTATGAGTTTAAATGCACCATTTACATTAAATGGAACCAAGGAGCCTAAACAGCAGAAGATGACCAAAAAAATTATAAAAAAAAGTTTGAAACGAGCTCTCATAATTTTCAGTTTTACTATTACAAGAACAAATAATGTATAAACTTGTGGAAGTTTAGCTTTAAGTTTTTCATTTATGGGGTATTTTATTTTGGTTGAAGCACTGAATCAGTATTTAGTAATTATGTCACCACAAGCAGGGGGGGGGGGGGGGGGCTCAATTAAAAGATGGATAAATGTAAACACTTTTACTTTTTTACTAAATGGCAGATAAAGTTGAACTATACTGTTGGCTTGGGAATAACTGGAAAACATATGGGAGAGAGTGATGGTTAGAAGAAAAGCTACGATAAAATCTCAAACACGATAAACTGTGGTAGATTTCTGTTTTAGCACTGGATATTGTTTCCACAGCATATAATAATGCAGCACGTTGTACTAGCAATTAGATATATTAATATTAGGAAATCTGTCCTTTTATTTTGTAAGCTATGGTGAAGTGCTGAGTGTCTGTCTTGAAGGGAATATGACAAAGGTTAGTAAAAGCTTATTAGATGGACTAGATTTTCTTATGTAACATGGGAGCAGCTAAGGCAAGAGGGTCTCCAGTAGCAACTAACTGCTCCGACACATTGTATGGGGACAGTGAGGCATCTCTTGTAAGCACTGAGAGTATTACCCCACTTCCAAGGAATGGGTTACTATGTCAACAGTTTGAAAGGGGGAAGTGTTAAACTATTTGCTGAGGATTATATTTTACTGATGCATTTGTTAATAACGTTTAGAAAAATACACACATATAAAGGGAAGGCTTTGCAGACTGAAATGATGATCAAAAATAACAGTGGCCTGAAAGGGGAGAGCCAAGGATGAGGAGGAAGAGGGGACAAAGGGGATGAAGAGGGACAAAGGGGAGGATGAGTAGGAAGATGCGCAAGTTGAGATTTAAAATTTAATGACTTAAATGTTACGGTGAATAACTATCACAACTTGGAATGTGAAAAGGTTAACCAACCAGTAAAACAGGAAAGGATAGTAGGCTTGATGTGAAGAGAGCAAATTCCAGATAGAGACACTGAAAGAGATGCATATGGATAGAAAAGAACACATTAAAGTGCAGAGGAGCGGCTATAAGTTAACGCAATCTTCGGTTCGCAAGGCAAGGAAGAGGGGAGTTATAATATTGTCTGCTAAAATCTTGCCACTAAAAGCGGCGGCTACACTAGAAGTGGAGAATGAGTGTTTGGCTGTGTAGAAAGGGATATGCTTGGGGAATAAGATCAACTTTGACTCCATTTACACAAACCCAGGGCAGAGTGGAAAGTCACAAGGGATTTTGTAATGAGAATCATGTACTTTACTGGAGGGGATTTTGATGATGGCTGGAGACCAGAAAAAAAGTTATGTACTCACCATCGCATTCCATCTGTGCTGACCATTTTCATTCTTCATCAGTTGGGTTTGGATCTGATCCTTGGATACGACTCGGCCACTTCTTCCTGATCACAGAACACAAACTCTCGAGCTCCTCCTTTTACCCACAATGTCCCAGGCACCTAACATACCTCAGATCTTGTTTGCTGCCAACACATTTATAGAGCAGTGAAAAATAAGAAAAGAATGGAAGCTGGGGTTCAAACAAGGAACAGAGTTTCCTCCAATACCCTTCAATCTTTCCAGGAGTAAAACAAGGAGGGGGTGGAAAGTTGAAGAATGAAAATGGGACAACACAACTGGAACGTTATGGTGAGTACATAACTTTTTTAACTGATGTTGTCATTTTCATTCATTCCTCAACAGTTGGGACAGAGTCCCCAACTAACTAAATCCTGGGAGGACTCTATGGAAGGATATTCTGGAGCACAGCTGAGCCAAAGGCTGCTCTTACCCTAGAGACCAGATCCAAGTTGTAATGAGCAATAAAGGTATGAGGATTAGCCCAATTTGCAGTTGCACAAATATCATCAAGGAAGTTCTAGACAAAAAAGCTGACAGTCACCACAGACCTCATGAAATAGGCTGTTGGAAGCTTTTGGTAAAGGCAAGCTCACTTTCTCATAAACAAAGGTAATACAATCAGTCAACCATCTGGCCAAAGCTACTTTAGATAGTGGTTTGCCTAGTTCTGAAGAAAAGGAAACAATTGTTCAGATTTTCTCAACTCTGGTTCTGTGAAGGTAGAAATGGAACTGTCTCGTGGCCATATAAAAGATGGCAACATATATTCTCCTATGTTTGAAAAATTAGGAAAGAAGACTGGGAGGTTGATGAACTGATTAATATTAGATTCTGACACCACCTTTGGTAAAAAGGAAGGATTGGTTCGTAGATAAACCTTATTTAATTTTTCTCAAGGATAAGGAGGTGTAGAAGACCGTGCTTGAAGTTCAGACACTCTTTGGCAGAAGTGATAGCAAGTAGGAAAACAGTTTTCTAGGTAAAAACTTCAGATCAGATTTAGCGGACGGTTCGAAAAGGGGTTGAGTCAAGGCCTGAAGAAAAATATTTAAATCCCAAAGAGTCGTAGGATCCTTTAAAGGAGGTCTGAGTACGTAGGTTCTTCTAAAAAAAGGCTTTACAAAGCTTGGAGTAAGCTGAAGTAGAATTATTTACTCATATATGAAAGCTGGAAATGGCTGCTAATTGTACTCTGATAGTTGAGGAGAGAGCACCTTCACTGAAGATTGTAGCTAAAAAGTCAAGAACCTTAGAAATCAGTGCTGAGAAGGGGTCTAATTATTTCTATGGAGCCAAAAAACAAATCTTTTCCATTTACTTTATTTTTCCAGTGTAAGCTTTATGGGAAGACAAAATAATTTGATGGAAGGGAGAGGACAGCCTGGGCTGTCTAGCAATCAATGGAACTGGAGAAACAATGCAATCAACTTGAGGTCTGAAATGTCCAGATGAATCATGCCTGTTGGGAGAGACAGTAGGTCTGGAGTTGGATTCAAAATCCATGGCAGATGAGCCCAAAGGAAGGGAAACCAGGTCTGATGAAGCCAGTAAGGAGCAATGAGAATGACTGTGCTCTTCAATCAATATACATCCTGGAGAAATTTGGGAATGAAGGGTAATTGGGGGGAGGTAAGTGCAAAGGAGACCAGAGGACCAGGCATGAAGTAGTGTGTGTCCCTTGGGGACTCCACTCCCCCATCAGGGGGGGGGGGGGAATCAGGGCAAAGAACTTACTGCACTTGTTGAGGGGAGATGCAAAAAGATTGCAGCATGGTTGGCCCCACTGATGGAAAATCATCTTCACCATCTTCGCCACCTTGATACTGAGAGTCCACTTGTGAGGCATCAGTATGGAACTTCTTAACTTGTATGCAATCATGCTGGACTTCCCGGGATATGCATTGCTATAAGAAAGTGACTGGAGGAGATTCATCCATTACCATACTCTCAGCTTCTCAACAAAGGTGGTAAAATCTGGATCCCCCTTGCTTGCAGACATACCAGACACAGACATACTGTCCATCTGAATCACAGATTGCAATACTAGGACGACACCTTTTATTTCCAGGACACTGACATGCGTGATGGCCTCTTCAGGTGATGATGTACCTTGGACAGTCTTTCCCAAGGAGTACCCCCCATCAGACCTGAGAGGCATCCGTGGTCACTGTGGCCTTGGGCTGAGGGAGAACAAAGGGATGGACTTTGTGTATTTTATTGCAATGGATCCACCAGAGGATGCTAGTCTTGCAAGCTTGAGTCATCTTGACTGACCCAGACAATATGGGTTGGAGAATAGACCATTGTGTTGAGAGTGTCCATTGAAGGATTCTCATATGGAACCTGACCAGCAGTACAAGGGTGACTACCGCTGACATAAATCGTAAAGCTTGGAGTATCAAATGGGTGGAGAGAGAAGAATTCTGAACAATCTTTTTGACCTGGAACTGAACAGTTTGAATCAGAGACAGAGGAAGAGAAGCTATTTGATTGACTGTATTGAAAGAAGCAGTGATGAATTCCAGAGTTTGAGCTGGATTGAGATGAAAATTGTAGTAATGGATGGATATCTCCTGAGGAGAGCACAGTCCCTTGCTTGAATTAGTTGATGCCTGGTTGGAGCAGTCAGGAGCCAGTTCAGGCATGGAAACACTTGGAATCCCAGCAGTCTCAGGTGGGATGCAACGACTGTCATACACTTGGTAAACACCCTGGGGGCTGTGGTGAGACCAAAGGGCAGTGCTCTGAATTGGTAATGACCGTGTCCCAAACGGAAGTGTAGATATCTTCTGGATCATCTGTTCATTTTGATGTGATAGCAACATCCTGAAGATCTACCAAGCATATTCAGTCATCCTTGTGCAGAAACGGCAGAATGGATTGAACTGTGACCATATGGAACTTTGTATGCTGAACCGAATGATTTAGTTTGCGGACACCCAGTCCAGTCTTTTTTGGCATTAAAAAGAATCCTGAATAAGTTAGACTCTCTCTGGTCTCGGGGGACCTCTTGGATGACTTTTTTTTTAGCAGCTTGTTTACTTCTAGTGCTGCTGCTTTTCCTCTGACTGGGTGGAACATCAGGGATTTTCCTTGAAACTGATGGAGGGGAATGGGGAAAGTACAGTTGTGTACACTTACCATAAATGTAGATGTTCGAGTGTATTCACTGTTGCAGTCATCATATTTGGGTTATCTGCTTGCAGTAGCCCTCAGTCGGCCTGATTATCAAAGTCTTGGGTCCTGCGTTGGTTGTTGTCTCATCTTCCGTGATTGTCAGGTAGTCAGGGGTATAAAGCATGCAGCCGACACCATTACATCAGTTTTTCATGCCCCAGATGTCAAGTGCCCCCATAATGGGAAGCAATTATATATACACAAGGTTATACCTCCAACAAAAAAGCAAATACACCAAAAAGCTTTTAAGCATAGTAAAGAAGGATAGCGGTATAGCCAAAAGAAGTCAGGGGACTGGTGGGAGGATAATCAGGGCTGCAACAGTGAATACACTCGAGCATCTACATTTATGGTAAGTGTACACAACTGTACTATGTTCTTCGTGTTTCACTGTTGCAGTCATCACATTTGGGTAGATTCCCAAAGCTAAGGATGGGAGGAGGAATTTAGATAGCATTAGGACCAGCTATAAGGCCCTGCAAGACTGCAGTGGCAAAGCCAGCTCTGGATTTAGAGAAAATTGACAAATGGCAATGCTTAGTGAAAGTATGAACAGAACTCCAGGTAGCAGCTTCTAGGATGTCCCTGGCATGGACACCTCTGAGAAAGGCTGCAGAGGTAGATGCAGCCCTGGTTGAGTGTAGTCTTTATCCCCTGTGGGATAGGTTTTCCATGGTGCTTATAGCAGAAATGAATGCAATGGCCTATCCATTTAGAAATGGTTTGCTTTGAAATGGCCTTTCCCTCTACCCCTGCAGCAAATGCCACCAGCAGTTGTTCAGATTTCCTTTGAGGTTTAGTCCTGTCCAAGTAAAATCTAATTTTTCTGTGCACATCTAAGGAGTGCAGTATCCGTTCCCCTTTGTTCTGTGGCTTAGAAAAGAAGGTTGGCAAATGAATGGACTGATTAAGAGCCACACTGGATACTACCTTGGGCATGAAGGAGGGATCGGTCCTGAGGGACACCCTGTCCACATGAAAGATGATGAAAGGCTCCACTGCCATAAGGGCCTGTAATTCAGATACCCTTCTTGTTGAAGTGATTGCTAAAAGGAAGGTTGTTTTCCAAGAAAGGAATTTTAAATCTGCACTTGCAGCTGGCTCAAAAGGAGGTAGAGTGAGTTTTTCCAATACAAAGTTAAGGTCCCAGGCAGGAGTTTGGGCTCTCCTGGGTGGCCTAAGTTTTTGGTCCCTCTGAGGAACTGCTTGAGCAGTGGATGAGAAAAGAGGTGTGGTTCTGTGTTGTAATGAGCTGAAATGGCTGAGGCATGAATTTTGAAGGAGGAAAAAGAAAGGTCCTTGGTGAAGCATCTCAGTTAAGTATTGAAGAATCTGAGGTAAATTGGGCACTGCTGTCTCCATCCCTTGAGTTTGGTTCCAGGCACAGAATCTTTTCCATTTTTCAGCATAAGATTTTCTAGTACTAGGCCTCCTTGCCTCCAAAATGACATTCAGCACTTGTTTACTGAAGGATGAGGTTAGGTAATTAACCAGGCTGCCAAGTTCAGGGTTTGAAATTGAGTATGCAGAATCTGGCCTTCCTGCTGCGACAGCAGGGTAGGGGTTTGAGGCAGGTGCCATGAAGCCAGCAGTGACACACTGCACAAGAGGGGGTACCAGTGTTGGCGTGGTCAGTCTGGTGCAATCAGTATCATCCTTGGTTTGTCCTGTTTGATCTTTAGTAGTACTCTGGAGAGGAGAGGCAGAGGAGGAAAGGCATAAACTCATTTTCCATCTGAAGGACAGGGCATCCACTTTCCAAGCTTATTTGTGGAGAGTCCCTGTGCAGACTTTGTCCAACTGGTAGATCTGGGGGGAGGCAAACAGGTCTATATCCGGGTTACCCCATTTGTTTATCAACATGTTGAAAGTCTTTGGTTCCAGTTTCCACTCGTGTGGGTCCATGAAATTTCTGCTTAGTTCGTCTGCCAGTGTATTTAGTTTTCCTGGCAGGAATTGAGCCTGTAGATGAAATTGGTAGCTCAAGGCTGTGTTCCACAGGACCATGGCTAGTCTGCAGAGGGGGTATGAATGGGTACCCCCCTGCTTATGTACCACATAACAGTGGTGTTGTCCGTCTTTACCATTAATTGTCCTGGAAGAATGTGGTCCTTGAAGGCTGTCAGAGAATTCTGTACAGCTAACATTTCTTTTTGATTGATATGCAGGTGCATTTGACTTGGGTTCCATTTGTCCTGAATGCACTTCCCTGTCAGGTGAGCCCCTCATGCATAGTCTGATATGTCTGTGGTTAGGGTGGCAGGGAGTAGAGTGAATGGTAGTCCCTTATTTTGGTGGCAGGCCTCTGCCCAAAGGAATTCTAACTGTAGGCAAGGTATGATAGGAATCACTGTTTCTAGATCCTTTGAATGTTGACACCATAGGCTTTTTAGATACCATTGTAGTTTTCTAATACACAGTCTTGCATACGGAATTAGGAGAATGCAGGAGGCCATGAACCCCAAGGTTTGCAGTACTTGCCTTGCAGATAACAAGGATTTGTGGCCATTAGTTTGAAGTAAGTTGTCAGTTTCTCTGGCGTGAGGAAAGCCATCTGGGAAGTTGTGTTCAAGCTTGCTCCCAGGAATATAATTTGTTGACAGGGTACAAGATGTGATTTATTTTCGTTTACGGTGTACCCCAGACAAGTTAATACCTTTTGTACAAATGCCAGATGATTCAAAAGTATGTCCTGGCTTTCTGCCTGAATTAGACAATCATCCAGGTAGGGTATATTTGAATATTTCTTTGCCTGCAAAATGCAATGACTGGAGCTAGGCACTTTGTGAATACCCTGGGCACAGTAGATAAGCCAAAGGGCAGTGCAGAGAAAGTACAGTTTTGTACCTACCATAAATGTAGATGTTCGAGTGTATTCACTGCTGCAGTCATTACACTTGGGTTATCCTGCCATCAGGCGGTCCCGCAGTCGATCAGAGTTCCAAAGTCTTGGTCCAGCGTCGGTTGCTGTCGCTTCTTCCCTGACGTCAGTGCGTCAGGGGTATACAAGATGCAGCCGACGCCATTTTCTTCAGTTTTTCTTGCCCCAGATGTCAGGTGCCCCCAAATAGGTAGTCAATACATACTGCTAATAAAACATACAAAAAAAGTAAAACCAAAACCTTCAGTTACCAACAAATACACCACATAGGTAGTATAGGGTAGAAAGGTATAGATAAGTCCCAGCTAAGCAAGAGGGGATGGAGGGAGGGTAACCTGGACTGCAGCAGTGAAAACACTCGAACATCTACATTTATGGTAGGTACAAAACTGTACTATGCTCATCATGTTTCACTGCTGCAGTCATTACACTTGGGTTGAATCCCAAAGCTGAGGAAGGGTGGCTGGTTCTATAGAGGATTTGGGGTGGCTATGAGGCCCTGCAGCACTGCAGTGGCAAAGCCAGCTCTGGATTTAGAATAAAGAGGCAAGTGATAATGTTTGGTAAAGGTGTGCACTGAACTCCAAGTTGCAGCTTCCAGGATATCTTTGATAGGTACTCCTCTAAGGTAGGCAGTTGAAGTGGCTGTTGCCCTGGTGGAATGTGGCCTAATGTTGCTAGGTACAGTTTTCCCATGCTGTGTGTAGCAGAAATGGATACAGTGCCCTATCCACTTTGAAATGGTCTGCTTTGAAATAGCCTTTTCCTGTGATCCTGCAGCATATGCTACAAACAATTGCTCAGTTTTCCTGACAGCTTTTGTTTTGTCCAAGTAGAAACTTAGCTGTCTGTGTATGCCCAATGAATGCAGAAGTCTCTCCCCTTTATTCTGGGGATTTGGATAAAAAGTTGGCAAGTGAATAGTTTGGTTAAGTGCCACACTGGATACCACCTTTGGCATAAATGAAGGGTTTGTTCTTAAAGAAACCCTGTCTTGGTGAAAAATGATGAAAGGCTCCACTGCCATTAGTGCCTGTAACTCTGAGATTCTTCGTGCTGAGGTTATTGCCAGAAGCAGAGCAGTTTTCCATGACACACATTTTAATTCTGCTGAATTGGCTGGCTCAAAAGGTGGTAAAGTTAGTTTTTCCAAGACAAAATTGAGGTCCCAAGTTGGTGTTGGTACTCTCCGGGGCAGTCTTATGTTTTTAGCCCCTCTGAGGTACTGTTTTAGCAATGGATGAGAGAAAATAGGAGGATCTGTGTTGTAAAGAGCCGAGATGGTAGAGGCGTGGATCTTAATGGATGAAAAGGATAGGCCTTTGTCCAGCATCTCAGTTAAGTATTGTAATATCTGTGGAATATTTGGGACAAGAGGGTCAAAGCTTTGAGCCTGGTTCCAGGCACAGAATCTCTTCCACTTTTCTGAATAAGATTTCCTGGTGCTAGGCCTCCTGGCCTCCAAAATGACATCCATAACAGATTTAGAGAGAGAGGTGTTGTCTGCTGGACTAAGGAATCTGCCATGCAGCCAGGTTTAAGGTTTTGAGCTGGCTGTGCAGGATCTGATTGTTTTGTTGAGTCAGAAGATGCAGAGTTTGAGGTAAAATCCATGGTGGGCCTTGAGCTAAGTTCTTTAAGATTGGGTACCAGTGCTGGCGTGGCCAGACTGGGGCAATCAGGATCATCTGTGGTTTTTCTTGTCTGGCTTTTAGGAGTACCTTTGAAAGGAGAGGCAGTGGTGGGAAGGCATAAACGTTTAGGCTTTTCCAGCTGAATGAGAGAGCAACCACTTTCCATGCTTGTGTGTGATAAGTCCTTGTGCAGAATTTCTGTAGTTAGCAATTCATTGGGGAGGCAAAAAGATCTATGTCTGGGCACCCCCATTTTTGCATTTTGCATGCTGAATACTTGTGGATTTAATTTCCACTCGCTAGGATCCATGGTGTTTCTGCTTAAGTCGTCTGCCAGAGTATTTTTCTTCCCTGGCAGGAATTGTGCTTGCAGATGAACTTGATAGGTTAGAGCTGTGTTCCACAAGGTCATGGCTTGTCTGCATAGGGGATAAGAATTAGTGCCCCCTTGCTTATGTACCACATAACTGTGGTGTTGTCTGTCTTTAATAATAGTTGTCCTGGATGCAGAAGGTCCTTGAAGGCTTAGGGCATTTTGTACAGCTAACATCTCTTTTTGATTGATATGAAGATGCATTTGGTCTGCGGCCCACTTGCCCTGAATACATTTTCCTGCCATGTGTGCTCCCCAGGCGTAATCCAAAGCATCTGTTGTTAGTGTCTGCCTGGCTGTGTTTAGAGTGAAAGGCTGTCCCTTGTTGAGGTGACATGCCTGTGCCCACCATCGAAACTCCTGTTGTAGGCAGGGAATTAGTGGTATTACTGCTTCCAAACTGTGACAGTGTTGAGTCCAAATACTTTTTAGGTACCATTGTAATTTCCTCATATGCAGTCTGGCATATGGTATTAGTAGTATGCAGGATGCCATGAATCCCAACGCCTGCAGAATTTTTCTTGCAGGGAGCTGGGCTTTTGTTGCCATCAATTGAAAGTATTGAGTCAGTTGTCCTTGCTCGTCTGGCGTGAGATAAGCCATCTGGGCTGTTGTATTTAAGCTGGCACCCAGGAATATTATCTCTTGTGAGGGCACTAGTTTTGACTTCTTTTTGTTTACTGTGTACCCCAGGCAAATTAGCAACCTTTTTACAAACGCCAGATGCTTTAGAAGAATGTCCTTGCTCTCTGCTTGAATAAGGCAGTCATCCAAGTATGGATATATTTGAATTCCTTTTTGTCTGCAAAATGCAATTACTGGTGCCAGGCACTTTGAGAAGACCCTGGGCGCAGGAGATAAGCCAAAAGGCAGTGCAGAGAATTGGTAATGCATTGAACCAGCTATGAATCTGAGATATCTTCTGCAATTTTGTCTGATAGGGACATGCAGGTATGCCTCGTTGAGGTCCAAAGTAACAAGGCAAGCCTTCTTGCCCAGCATGTGAAGAAGCTGCTGTAGTGTCAACATTTTGAATTTCGGAACATCCAGGTAAGTATTTAGAGTAGAAAGGTCTAGTATGGGCCTCCAGGCTTTGTCCTTTCTTGCACCAGGAAAAGTCTTGAGTAAAATCCTTGTCCTTGTTCCTGTTGTGGCACTTTTTGAATAGCTCTCATGTCCATGAGGGCTGTAATTTGTTTTTGTGCCTTTGCCCATTGATTTGGTGGCAGGTCTGGCATTCCTTTTAGCCTTGGTAGAGTGTGAAAGTGGAACCTGTAACCTTGAGACACAATATTCAGAACCCATTTGTCTTGGGTGATTATATGCCAATTTTGTGAAAAAAAGTGCTAGTTTTCCCCCTAAGGGAGCTGCCAAAAGGTAAGTGCTTGGCATTCGAAGGGGGGAGTCATTGGGACTGTTTCCTATAAGGTTGCGACTTGTCTTCACCTCCTTTTAGGGTTGAAGCACCCCACTGTCGTGGTCTGTAAGAGCCTTGGGGCTGAGATCTGCCTCTTGGGTGTCTGTATCTGCCTCTTTGTGGTCTGTCTGACACTGGAAAGGACCAATTCTTTGAAGGCCAATTTCTGCTAAATCGAGGTGGCTGTACCTGTAAGAAATCCTTCACTGTTTGCATAGATTTTGCCTTATCCTCCATTTTCTTTAATACCTCTTCTGCCTTAACACCAAACAAAATATCCTGCTGTAAAGGAGCATCCAATAATTTTGCCTTAACATGATCAGGTAAACCTTGTTCTTTTAACCAAGCATGCCTTCGAATCACAGATCCTGTAACTGCTGCTCTACAAGAAGCCTCTAATGAATCAAAACCACATTGCAGAGTATGTTTTCCCACTTGTTCAGCTGCATGCAATAAATCCTGCATTTCCTTACAGTCAGGATGTTCTGCACTTGTAAGCATTTTCTGTTTTAACAGAGACATTAAATATTGTTGGTATTTAAGCATGTGAAACTGGCAATTTAAAGCTCTCACTGCTAACGTTGCAGAAATGTAAACTTTCTTCCCCCATCTGTCTAATGCTCTAGAATCCCTGTCAGAGGGAACTGGATTTTTAGCTGTGGAAGCCTTTACCCCTTTGGGACCCTGGGAAATAGTTTCTGGGTCAGCAACAGGGTTTTTATAAAGAAATTTGTGAGAGTCAGGGACTCTGTAGTACCTGTCTGGCTTGACTGGAGCAGGGGGCAAAGAATCATGATTTAAACTGGATTCAGAGAACACATCATCCACAATATCCAACACTGGCGGAATAGCAAGGGGCCTGTGCTGAGGCAATAAAAGAAAGTCTCTGAGCCTTTTCTTGGATTCTGAGTAATCCTGGCCTTCCCAATGGAAATGCTCCCTCATGGTATGTAAAGTTTCCCCAAAAGAGTAATCCTCAGGAGGAGAGGCTGAAGGAATTGATTCTTCAGCATCAGAGTCCTCATAGGGGGGTAAAGAGTATCCCTGGTCTGAAGAGGAATCGAAAGAAATGGAAACCTGGTCAGAGGAGTCATAGTCTGTATCCTGCCTAGGCCTTTTATCAGGAGGGGGATGGGAACCCCTGATCAGAGTAATTAAGTATTCGGCCATTTTGAGCATGTGTTTTTTAGGCATGGAGGCCTGTCCAGGTGAATGCTGTACTTGCTTCTTTGTCTCTAATGGAGTTTTAGACTTGGCTGTAGTTTTTAAGGTAAGCTGTGAAGGTCTGAAAACACCCTCAGAAGCCGTTGCCTGCTCAGCGGCTCCAGACCCATCTGAGGGGTTAGTTTCCGTAGGCCCAACACCTTGAGTTTCCAGAGGCCTAGACATCTCCACGTGGGAGTCGGAGGCGGTCTGTGGCTCTGAGGTAGCGGGTGTCAGGGGCTGCGAAAACGCCTCACTGAGAACCGGCGACTGGTTTAGAAGAGGCTTCATCATCAGTTTTGGGCCTCGGATGCCTGTCCTTATCCTTGTCTTTGCGTTTTTTGTGTATTCCATCGTCGGTTGTTCCGAAGGCATGGTATAATTAAACCTTCGGCCAAAGTAATGGCGAGCAAAGTCAAACCGACTTTTAATAGTGCGCTTGTTAAATCTATCACAAAACCGACAACTAGTGACGTCGTGGTCTGGGCCTAGGCATGGACTACAGTAAGAATGGAAATCCTTATGAGGTATTTGCTTCCCACAAGAAATACAATTATTAACTTTTACTGACATCGGTCTGAGGCAAGAAAAAGTTTCCCCAACGAGGTACTTAGCTTTATTGAAGACTTCGGTTCTGAAATTCAAACTGAAAATCTCAGGAGTCGGCCGACCGGCACTTATGAACTGCTTTTGCTTCGGGCACCGCGCAGCAAGAAAGACTGAGGAAAATGGCATCGGCTGCATCTTATATACCCCTGGTGCACTGACGTCAGGGAAGAAGCGACAGCAACCGACGCCGGACCAAGACTTTGGAACTCTGGCCGACTGCGGGACCGCCTGACAGCAGGATAACCCAAGTGTAATGACTGCAGCAGTGAAACACTATGAACATCTGATAGTGCATGTAGCCTGCTTTGAAGCGTAGGTATCTTCTGTAAGACTCCCTGATTGGGATGTGCAGGTGGGCTTCCTTTAAATCCAGTGTTGCCAACCAGGCATCCTTGCCTAGCATAGAAAGCAACTGGTGAAGAGTTAGCATCTTGAATCTTGGGATCACCAAAAAAGTGTTTAGGATAGAAAGGTCCAGGATAGGATGCCATGAGTTGTCTTTTCTGGGTACCAGGAAAAGCCTTGAGTAGAAACATTGTCCCTTTTCCACTTCTGGTACAGTTTGAATAGCGCTTATGCTTAAGAGAGAGAGAGAAAATACTTGCTTTTGAGCCTCTTCCCACTGACTTGGGGTTAGATCTGGCCAACCGTTTGGGGTTGGTAACGTGTGGAAGTGAAATCTGTATCCTTGGGAAACTATATTTAAAACCCATTTGTCCTGGGTAATGAGTTCCCAGTTTTTTGCCTGCACAGCAATCTTTCCCCCTAAAGGAGCAGTCAGTGGAGAAGTGCTGGGAAGTTTTAAAGTTAAGTCATCGAGATAGCTTACCATAGGGGGGAGTCTTACTACTCCCTGATTTGGATGTGGGAGGCCCCACTGCTTAGTCCTGTGTGCACCCTGCGGCTGAAGCCTGTGTGTTCTGCTGGTTCTGGGTTTGGACTGAAAAGGCCTGGAAGAGGCAGGAAAGGACCAATTCTTAGAGGGCCAATGCCTACTAAATCTTGGTGGCTGTACTTGTAGGAAATCTTTAACAGTTTGCATAGATTTAGATTTTTCCTCCATCTTTTTATGTACTACTTCTGCTTTGTTGCCAAACAGGCGGTCCTGATTTAAGGGAGCATCCAACAATTTAGCTTTAACATAGTCTGGCAAGGACTGCTCCTTAAGCCAAGCATGCCTTCTAAGTACAGACCAAGTGACAGCAGCTCTGCAAGATGCCTCTAGTGAATCAAAACCACTTTGCAAAGTACGTTTTCCAACTTGTTCAGCAGAATGCATTAAATCCTGTAAATCCTTATTTTCAGCAGAGTCAGGAATCAACATAATTTTCTGTTTAAGCAATCCAATAATATGCTGCTGATACTTTAACATATGAAACTGGCAGTTTAAGGCCCCAATGGCCAAGGTTGCAGAAGTGTATACCTTCTTACCCCATCTATTCAGCACCCTGGAATCTCTTTCAGAGGGGGTAGGATTTTTGGCAGTAGTAACCTTAATGCCCTTGGGTCCCTGTGAAATGGTCTCAGGATCCGCAGTAGGATTTTTGAAGAGGAACTTGCGAGAGTCAGGAACCCTGTAATATCTATCAGGTTTTGTGGGAGCAGGAGGTAGAGAGTCAGGGGCCAAGCTAGATTCCGAGAAGGCATCATCAACAATGTCTAGTACAGGAGGGATAGATAAAGGCCTGTGCTGGGGCAGGAGTAAGAAATCCCCAAGCCTCTTTTTAGAATCAGAGTAATCTTGTCTTTCCCAGCAAAAATGCTCCCTAAGAGTATGCAAGGTTTCACCAAAAGAGAAATCCTCTTGGGGAGGGGGGGGGGGCAGAGGGCATAGAATCCTCTGCATCAAAATCCTCATAGGTAGATAAGGGTAAATCCTGGTCATCAGAGGAAACAGAAATTTCAGAATCCTGATCAGAAATATCATAAGCAAATTCAGTCCTAGGTCTCTTAGAGGTGGGAAGGTTGGCTACCCCTGACTAAAGTAATAAGGTCTTCAGCCATTCTTATCATTTGTTTTTTAGGCATAAAGGCCTGACCAAGCGGTCTGGGTGTCGGTTTTCTAGGCATGGTTCAAGTTTTAGGCCTTGAAGAGGAAGATGGCATCAGTTTAATATACAAGTCAGGAGGCCTGAATACACCCTCAGAAGCCGGTGCCTGCACAGCGGCTCCGGACCCATCCAAGGTAGAGACATCCACAGGTTCCATAGTTGAAGCATCTCGCGGCATACCAGACTCTGAATGGGTCTCAGTAGAGGCCTGCGATTCTGAAGTAGTGGGTATCAGGGGCTGCGAAAGTGCCTCACTGAGTACCGGCGAACTGGCGACTAGCTTAGGAGAAGCGTCGTCGGCAGCTTTGGACCTAGGCGGCCTGTCTCTGTCTTAATGTCAGTAGTCGAGTGGCTTACTGAAGACATATCTGGATAATTGAACAGAGTACCAAAATATTTAGAAGTGTAAATATATCGAAGACGAATAGTTCGTTGTTAAAATAAGGCACAAAACCGACAGTGAGGTACGTCGTGGTCAGGGCCTAGGCAAGGAATACAGTATGAATGAAAATCTTTGTGAGGTATTTGCTTTCCACAAGAAATACAATTATTGACTTTTACTGACATCTGTTTAGAGCAAGAAAAAGTTTCCCCAACGGGGTATTTAGCTTTTAGTTGAAGACTTCAGTTTTGAAACTCGAAAACAAAAATTTCAGGAGTCGGCCGACCGGTACTTGCGAACTGCTTCTACTTCAGGCACCGCACAGCAAGAAAGACTGATGTAATGGCATCGGCTGCATGCTTTATACCCCTGACTACCTGTCGTCACGGAAGATGA
This sequence comes from Protopterus annectens, assembly GCF_019279795.1. Taxonomy (NCBI): domain Eukaryota; kingdom Metazoa; phylum Chordata; order Ceratodontiformes; family Protopteridae; genus Protopterus; species Protopterus annectens. The sequence goes on along the minus strand of NC_056725.1, from coordinate 1,683,956,072 downwards.
GACAGCAACCGACGCAGGACCCAAGACTTATAATCAGGCCAACTGAGGGCTACTGCAAGCAGATAACCCAAATGTGATGACTGCAACAGTGAAACACGAAGAACATCTGGTATGATGTAACCCCTGTTTATTAGCCTCCGCACCCCATGAATATTTTGTAATTTCTAACCAGACTCTCTGGTACAGAGACAGACACCCCCCCCCCCCCCCACAACTGCCTCCAGAGATGGACAGTAGAGCTTCCTTTCAGGAGTGCTGACAGGATCTGTCCTAGAAGGAATCTCTGGAAACTTGATTATGCAGATCACCTCTGCAGCAGGGATGGCATCTTCCATTTGAATTCCCCCCTCTACCACTGGAGAAACTTACTCCACATGGACCTTGAAAGGGACCCAGGCATTTCTTGAACCACATTGTGAGGAAAGTACAGTTTTGTACCTACCATAAATGTAGATGTTCGAGTGCTAATACAGCTGCAGTAATCACAGAGGGGTTCTCTGCCGTCAGGCGGTCCCTCGGTCGGCCGAATTCCAAAGTCTTGGTCCGGCGTCAGTTGTCGTCGCTTTCTCTTCTGACGTCAGTGAGGCCAGAGTATATAAGACACAGCCGACGCCATGTTCTTCAGTCTTTCTTGCCCCAGATGTCAGGTGCCCCCAGAAGGAAGGCAATACATAAATTATGCTTATATGTGTATACATGCAATGCAATATAATCCAAAAACAGTGGTTGCAAGCAAATAAACCATAGAAGGATAACCCAGTCTGGTTGTATGAAGAGGTTATTAGGCCCCATGCCTTTATCAAGTGGGGAAGGAGGGAGGGAAACCTGTACTGCAGCTGTATTAGCACTCGAACATCTACATTTATGGTAGGTACAAAACTGTACTATGTTCATCGTGCATATAGCTGCAGTAATCACAGATGGGTAGAGTCCCAAAGCTACGCACAGGGTGGTAGGTACTAAGAGGAACTGGGTTGAGCCAGAATGCCCTGCAAAACAGCAGTGGCAAAGCCTGCTCTGGTTCTGGAATATAAAGGCAGGTGGTAGTGTTTTGTGAAGGTATGTACAGAACTCCAAGTGGCTGCCTCCAGAATATCTTTGGTAGGAACTCCTCTGAGGAAGGCTGTAGAGGTAGCTGTGGCCCTGGTGAAGTGTGATCTGATACCTGTAGGAACAGATTTCTCATGATAGGAATAACAAAACCGTATGCAGTGGCCTATCCGCTTTGAAATAGTCTGCTTGGAAACTGGCTTCCCTTGAGCCCCTACAGCATAGGACACAAAGAGTTGTTCTGATTTCCTGAAGGGCTTTGTTCTATCCAAGTAGTAACGTAGCTGCCTATGGATGTCTAAAGAATGTAGCAGCCTTTCCCCTTTATTTTGAGGATTGGGGTAAAAGGTAGGAAGGTGTATGGCTTGATTTAAAGTTACCCTGGACACCACTTTAGGCATAAATGATGGATTGGTACGAAGGGAAACCCTGTCCTGATGGAAAATGAGAAAGGGCTGCACTGCATGACCATGAGGGCCTGTAGTTCCGAAACTCTACGAGCTGAAGTGATAGCCAGAAGGAAGGCAGTTTTCCAGGACAAATATTGCAAATCTGTTGAGGCAGCTGGTTCAAAAGGAGGCAATGTTAATTTTTCTAGTATGTAATTAAGATCCCAGGCTGGTATTGGTTGTTTCCTTGGTGGTCTAATATTCTTAGCCCCTCTGAGGAACTGGCGTAAGAGTGGGTGAGAAAATAAAGGAGGATCCGTGTTGTATTCTGCAGAAATAGCTGAGGCATGGATTTTTATGGAAGAAAATGAAAGTCCACTGTTCAGCAGCTCAGCTAGATACTGTAATACCTGAGGCAAGTTCAGTTTTCTAGGGTCCTGGCCTTTTTTCTCATTCCAAGAACAAAACCGCTTCCATTTTGCGGAGTAAGCTTTTCTAGTAGATGGCCTTCTGGCCTCCAAAATGACATCCTGCACCTCCTTGGAGAGTAGGGTCTTTTGTGGTGTTAAGGAATTTTCCATGCAGCAAGACTGAGTGTTTTCAGCTGACTGTGGAGAGTTTTGTAGCTGTGCTGAGTCAGCAGAAGAGACATTAGAGGCAGGGACCAGGGAGGAGTATGTGTTAGGCTCCTCAGCAGTGGCTACCAGTGTTGCCGTGGCCAAACTGGAGCAATCAGTATCATCTTCGGTCTGTCTGCTCTTGCTTTCAAAAGTACCTTGGGCAGAAGAGGCAGAGGTGGGAATGCGTAAACTGTCAATGCTGTCCAACTGAATGAAAGTGCGTCCACTCTCCAGGCCTTTGGATGAAAGGTCCTTGAACAAAACGTTTCCAATTGATGATTCCTGTGGGAGGCAAAAAGATCTATGTCTGGCCTCCCCCACACTTGGGTTATTTCTGTAAACACCTGAGGATGTAACTTCCATTCGTGTGGATCTGTCATATTTCTGCTTAAATTGTCTGCCAGCGTGTTTTCCAATCCTGGCAGGTACTGGGCTTGAAGTTCGATTTGCCATTCCAGAGCCAAGTTCCAAAGAGTCATGGCTAGTCTGCACAAGGGGTATGAATGTGTTCCTCCTTGTTTATGTACCACATTACTGTGGTGTTGTCTGTTCTTATCAGTAATTGCCCTGGATGCAGGAAGTCCTTGAAAGCTGTAATTGCATTTATTACTGCTAGCATTTCTTTTTGATTGATGTGAAGGTGCTTTTCTTTTTGGGACCATATGCCCTGGATGCACCTGTCCGTCATGTGCGCCCCCCCATGCATAATCTGAGGTGTCTGTTGTGATGACTTGCTTTGCTTGAGGCTTGCAGAATGGGAGGCCTGTGTTTGCTTGACATGCTTGGGCCCACCATAGAAATTCCTTTTGCAAACGTGATTATTGGTATTATTGTTTCTAAACTGTGACTGTGTTGAGACCATAGGTTTTTTTAAGTACCATTGACGTTTCCTCATATGCAGCTTTGCACATGGGATTAAAAGAACGCAAGATGCCATGAATCCCAGAGCCTGCAGGATTTTCCTTGCAGTAAGCCTGGTACTTTTTGCTAGTATTTTGAAGTAATGAGATAGTTGCCCCTGTTTTTCTGGCGTAAGATAGGCCATCTGGGTGTTTGTGTCCAAATTGGCACCCAGGAAAGTTATTTTCTGAGATGGTGTTAGTCTTGATTTCTCTTTGTTGATTGTGCATCCCAGAGAATGCAGTAACCTTGTCACATATGCCAGATGTTCCAGAAGTATGTGTTTGCTGTCCGCTTGGATCAGGCAGTCGTCCAAATAAGGGTAAATTTGTATCCCTTGAAGTCTGCAGTAGGCAATCACTGATGCCAGGCACTTTGTGAATACTCTGGGCGCAGTAGATAAGCCAAAGGGCAATGCAGAGAATTGATAGTGGATTGAACCTGCAAGAAATCCGAGGTATCTTCTGCAGCTTTGTCTGATTGGGACATGCAGGTATGCCTCCTTGAGGTCCAATGTTACCAGCCAAAACTCCTTGCCCAGCATGGGAAGAAGCTGCTGTAATGTGAGCATCTTGAATTTTGGTATGAGTAGAAATGTGTTTAGGATGGATAAGTCCAAAATGGGTCTCCAGTCGGTTCCTTTCCTTGGTACCAGAAAAAGCCTTGAATAAAAACCTTGACCTTGTTCGTGAGTAGGTACCTCTTGAATAGCTCTCATGCTTATGAGCTTTGAAATTTGTAGTTGTGCCTCTGCCCTTTGATTCTGTGGCAGGTTTGGCATGCCTCTCATTTTTGGAAGAGTGTGAAAATGAAATTTGTAGCCTCTGTTTATAATGTCCAGGATCCATTTGTCTGTTGTGACAATATGCCAATTGGCTGCAAATAATGCTAGCTTTCCTCCCAAAGGTGCTGCCAGCTGGGACGTGCTTGGCATGAAAATGAGGGAGTCATTGGGTTTGCTTCCTGTATTGTTGTGCACTGTCCTCGCCACCTCTTGGTGCTGGAGTTTGCCACTGTCTTCCTCTATATGATCCTTGTGATTGCCCTCTGCCCCTTGTGCGTCTGTATCTACCTCTTTGGGGCTTGTCAGTGGCTGGAAAGGACCAGTTTTTTGAAGGCCAATTTCTGCTAAAACGTGGTGGTTGGACCTGTAAAAAGGCTCTGACAGTTTGCATAGATTTGGCTTTTTCTTCCATTTTCCGTAGTATCTCCTCAGCATTAGTACCAAACAGCACATCCCTTTGTAAAGGAGCATCTAGAAGTTTAGCTTTGACATGATCAGGCAAGTTTTGTTCTCTAGGCCAGGCAAGTCTGCGAATGACTGATCCTGTAGCAGCCGCTCTACTTGAAGCCTCTAGTGCATCATAACCACATTGTAAGGTGTGTTTACCCACTTGTTCTGCACTATGCATCATATCCTGTAACTCCTTTAAATCTGGTTGTTCAGGTTGAGACATTTTTTCCCTTAATTGTGATAACAGGAACTGTTGATATTTAAGCATATGAAACTGACAATTTAAGGCCCTCATGGCTAGGGTGGCCGAGGTATATACCTATTTACCCCACCTTTCTAAAGACATTGACTCCCTTTCTGCTGGAAGTGGATTCTTGGCAGTGGAGGCCTTCAATCCCTTGGGGCCTTGTGAAATGGTTTCAGGGTCAGCATTATGACTTTTGAAGAGAAATTGGTGAGAGATGGGTACTCTGTAATACCTATCAGGTTTCACTGGTGCAGGAGGCAGAGAATCCGGGTTAAGGCAAGCCTCCGAATAAACATCATCAAGTATGTCCAAAACAGGGGGCATCGCCAGAGGTCTGTGTTGAGGTAACAAAAGAAATTCCCTAAGCCTTTTCTTAGAATCTGAAAAGTCTTGGCCTTCCCAATGGAAGTGTTCCCTCAAGGTGTGCAAGGTTTCCCCAAAGGAAAAATCCTCAGGAGGAGATACAGAAGGGATGGACTGTTCTGCATCCAAATCCTCAAAAGGGGAGTAAGAGTGTTCCTCTGCATCAGAATGTTCTGATAAAATGGATCCCTGATCAGAAGAGGGAGAATCTTCCTCCACTCTGGGTCTCTTGGCTGGAGGGGGGTGAGAACCTCTGATAAGAGTAATTAAATCCTCAGCCATTTTAAGCATTTGTTTTTTAGGCATAGGACGTGGAGATGGGCCCTGTGCAACAGGCCTTTTGGGGTGCCTGGCTGTTTTGGATTTAGTAAAGGCCTTAATGGAAAAAGAAGATGAGGGTCTGAAGACACCATGGGTGGAAGTGGACCTATCCACATTAGTAGGCTCAACATTAGCAGAGGCTTCGGTGGTTGTAGTCTGGGAAAGGGCCGAGGTCCCAGCGGTCTCGGGTACAGAGGACACCGCCAAAGGAGTGTCGTCGGTAGTCAGGGACTGCAAAGGCGTCTCGCTGAGAACCGGACCACGTGTAGCCTGTTTTGGCGTGGTGTCGGCAGGGACCGCGGGCCTCGCGTGTCGGTCCTTTTCCTTGCGTTTTTTGGACAAAACGGTAGTCGGAGTGTCCAACGACATTTTATAATCAAAAGCTTTACCGGAATAGTGTTGGGCGAACTCCGCCCGACGCTTAATAGTGCGTTTATTGAAGGTAGCGCAAAAGCGACAGCCCGAGACGTCGTGGTCTGGGCCTAAGCAAGGTATGCAGAGGGAATGGAAATCCTTATGCGGTATTTGCTTCCCACAAGAAATACAAGTATTAACTTTTTCTGACATCGGTCTGAGGCAAGAAAAGTTTCCCCAACGGGGTACTTAGCTTTAATGAAGACTTCGGTTTCCAAAATTTTCGTAATTCAGGAGCTGGCCGACCGGCACTTGCGAACTGCTTCTGCTTCGGGCACCGCGCGGCAAAAAAGACTGAAGAACATGGTGTCGGCTGTGTCTTACATACTCTGGCCTCACTGACGTCAGAAGAGAAAGCGACGACAACCGACGCCGGACCAAGACTTTGGAATTCGGCCGACCGAAGGACCGCCTGACGGCAGAGAACTCCTCTGTGATTACTGCAGCTGTATGCACGATGAACATAAGTACAGTTGTGTACACTTACCATAAATGTAGATGTCCGAGTGTCTTCACTGTTGCAGTCATGACTGTAGGGTTCTCCCCTGCCGGCAGGCAGTCCTCGGTCGGCCAGAATCCCAAAGTCTGGGTCTGGCGTTGGCTGCTCAGCCATGCTCCCTGATGTCAGAGCGCCAGGAATACAAAGCTGACAGCCGACGCCATGTTCTCCAGTTTTTCTTGCCCCGGATGTCAGGTGTTCCAAAATGAGTAAGATCCCATACCCCTTGCAAATACAACTCAGAAGAAGGGTGAAGAAGGGAACCACACAAAGAAAAAATAAGAGGGGACAGGAGGGAGGGTAACCCAGGCTGCAACAGTGAAGACACTCGAACATCTACATTTATGGTAAGTGTACACAACTGTACTATGTTCATCGTGTTTCACTGTTGCAGTCATGACTGTAGGGTTGAATCCCAAAGCAGAATAAAAGGGAGGTGGTCATAAAGTAGAGGGGGCGGCTAAAAGGCCCTGCAAGACTGTAGAAGCAAAGCCTGCCCTAGACTTACAGTAGAGAGGTAGATTGTAGTGCTTGGAAAAAGTAGGCACTGAACTCCAAGTTGCAGCTTCCAAAATGTCTTTGGTAGGAACTCCCCTGAGGAAGGCAGCTGAAGTGGCAGCAGCTCTGGTAGAGTGAGTCCTTATACTCCCTGGGATTTGCTTTCCATGGTGTGAATAGCAAAATCTGATTACATGAGCAATCCATTTAGAAATGGTCTGTTTTGAAATGGCTTTACCTTGGGAACTTGAAGCATAAGAAACACAATTGCTCTGATTTTCTGATGTCCTTGGTTCTGTCCAGGTAAAAACGTAGTTGTCTGTGTACATCAAAGGAATGCAAGATCCTTCCCCCCTTATTTTGAGGACTGGGGAAAAAAGTTGGCAAGTGAACAGTTTGATTTAAAGCCACTTTGGAAACCACCTTAGGCATGAAAGTAGGATTAGTCCTTAAAGACACACTGTCTTGATGAAAAATAATATAAGGTTCCACAGCCATGAGAGCTTGCAACTCCGAAACTCTCCTGGCAGAGGTCAGAGCTAACAGGATAGCTGTCTTCCAAAATAAAAACTTGATGTCAGAAGTGGCAGCAGGCTCAAAAGGAGGTAAGGTGAGTTTTTCCAAAACATAGTTGAGATCCCAAGCAGGAATGGGTGGAGATCTAGGGGGCCTAAGTTCTTAGCTCCTCTGAGAAACTGTTTCATGAGCTGGTGGGAAAAGATTGGAGGGTCTGTATTATAATGAGCAGAGATAGCAGAGGCATGTATCTTTATGGAAGAGAAAGAGAGATCCTTATGTAAGAGATCTGTCAGGTAAAGCAAAATCAGAGGAATGTTAGGAATAAGAGGATCTGAATCCTGAGCCTGCATCCAGGAGCAAAATCTTTTCCATTTTCCTGCATAAGGTTTCCTAGTGCTAGGACGTCTGGCTTCTAAAATGACATCCATAACCTGCTTGGGTAGGCGAGAATGAATCATGGACCCTGGATTAACCAGGCCACCAGGCTGAGAGTTTTGACATGGAGTGCAGAACCTGACCCTGGTGTTGGGACAGAAGGTTCAGAGTCTGTGGTAATACCCAAGGGGGCTCCAGACAAAGGTTTTTCAGTGTTGGGTACCAAAACTGTCGAGGCCAATTTGGGGCCAGCAAAATTATCATCTTGGGCTTGTCCTACTCGATCTTTAATAACACCCGTGGAAGAAGAGGTAGAGGCGGGAAGGCATACCCCGAGAGGTTTCTCCAACTGAATGATAGTGCATCCACTTTCCAAGCTAGTTTGTGGAATGTCCTGGTGCAAAAAATCTGTAATTGATGATTGAGATGGGATGCAAAGAGGTCTATGTGAGGACATCCCCAGACTGCTGTAATCATCTTGAATATTTCGGTGTTCAGCATCCATTCGTGTGGGTCCGACAGGTTTCTGCTCAGACTGTCTGCCAGGAAGTTTTGCTTCCCTGGTAGAAACTGAGCTTGAAGGTCCAGTTTGCAAGCTAGAGCTGTGTTATATAGATTCATGGCTAGTCTGCAAAGGGGATAGGAATGAGATCCCCCTTGCTTGTTTATATACCACATAACTGTGGTGTTGTCTGTCCGTATCAGTAGCTGTCCTGGTTGTAGAAGATTCCTGAAAGCCAATAGAACGTTCTGAACGGCTAACATTTCCTTTAAATTGATATGCAGGTGCTTCTGATCCTTTGTCCAAAGGCCCTGCAGACAGTTGCCTGAAAATGGGCTCCCCATGCATAATCTGAAGCGTCCGTGGTTAGTATCTGAGTGGCTGGAGGCAGACTGAAGGATTTTCCGTTGTTTAGAGTGCATGCCTTGGACCACCAAAGGAATTCCTTTTGAAGACAAGGCAGGACAGTTATCTGTATGTCTAAACTGTGGCAATGCTGAGACCATACACTTCTTAGGTATCACTGTATTTTCCTCATATGTAGTCTTGCATATGGTACGAGAAGGATGCAGGAGGCCATGTAACCCAAAGCCTGCAGGAATTTCCTTGCAGATAGCTGAGTTAATGTTGCCAAGGTTTTGAAAGTTGAAGCCAGCTGTAATTGTTTTTCGTATGTCAGAAATGCCATCTGGGTTGTTGTGTTTAGAAGAGCACCCAGAAAAGTTATCTGTTGTGAGGGTGTCAAATTTGACTTTTTTATGTTTACAGTGAATCCCAGGAACTTGAGAAGATTCTGAACAAATTCTAGATGCTGGAGTAAGACATCCCTGCTGTCTGCCTGAATAAGACAGTCGTCCAGATAAGGGTAAATTTGAATTCCCTTGAGTCTGCAATACGGTACTACTGGAGCCAGGCATTTGGTGAAGACCCTGGGCGCAGTAGACAATCCAAAGGGCAGCGCAGAGAACTGAAAGTGCCTCGATCCGGCCTTGAACCTGAGGTATTTTCTGCATTCCTGCCTGATGGGAATGTGTAAGTATGCCTCCTTTAAATCCAAAGTTACCATCCATGCATTTTTGGTCAGCATTGGAAGTAGCTGCTGTAGAGTAAGCATCTTGAATTTTGGTATCTCAAGGAAAGTGTTCAAGACTGACAGAATCCAGAATGGGTCTCCATGAATTTTGCTTTCTGGGGACTAGAAAGAGCCTTGAGTAAAAACCTTGTCCCATCTCTGAGAGTGGAACCAGTTCTATGGCTTTCATAGCCAAGAGAGCTTCCACCTGGTTTAAGGCCTCTAACCATTGATGTTTTGGAAGATCCGGCCATCTGCTTGGTCTTGGAAGGGTATGAAAATGGAATTTGTAACATCTTGAAACCACACCCAGAACCCACTTGTCTTGGGTTATATGAGTCCAATTTAGGTGAAAAAGAGAAAGTTTTCCTCCGAGAAGGGCTTCCAGGCAAGAAGTTCCTGCAGCCCAACAGAGGGAGTCATTGAGCCTGTTTTCTATGAGCTTGTGACCTGTCCTCTCCTCCCCTAGGGGTGGAAGCAGTCCACTGTCTTGGTCTATAAGAGGCTTGTGTTTGAGGCCTACCTCGGGAGCGTCTGTATCTACCCCTCTGAGGCCTGTCTGAATTGGGAAAGGACCAATTTTTTGTAGGCCAATTCCTACTAAATCTGGGTGGCTGTACTTGTAAGAAATCTTTAACCGTTTGCATGGATTTTGCCTTGTCCTCCATCTTCTTTATCACCTCTTCAGCCTTAGGTCCAAACAAAACATTATGCTGAACCAGAGAGCATCCAATAACTTAGCTTTTACTTGATCTGGCAAGTTTTGTTCCTTTAACCAAGCATGCCTTCTAATGACTGTGCCAGAGGCAGCAGCCCTACAAGAAGCCTCCAAAGCATCAAATCCACAGTGTAAACCATGCTTCCCAACTTGTTCAGTGGCATGCATTAAGTCATGTAATTCCTTATGATCTGCACAGGCGGAAATGGAAGTTATCTTTTGTTTCAAAACAGACAGAAGAAATTGCTGGTATTTCAGCATATGAAATTGACAGTTTAAAGCCCTAATAGATAAAGTAGCAGAAGTGTACACTTTTTTGCCCCATCTTTCTAAAGATCTGGAATCCTTCTCAATGGGAATGGGGTTTTTAGCAGAAGCGGCCTTAACCCCCTTAGGACCCTGAGAAATGGTTTCAGGATCAGCAGTAGGATTCTTGTATAAAAACTGGTGGGAATCAGGAAACCTATAATACCTGTCTGGCTTAACAGGAGCTGGAGGAAGAGAGTCTGGAGTTAAGTTAGCCTCCGAAAAAGCATCATCCACAATATCCAAAATAGGAGGGATAGCCATGGGGACTATGTTGGGGAAGAAGAAGAAAATCCCCAAGTCTTTTCTTAGATTCCGAGTACTCCTGTCCTTCCCAGTGAAAATGTTCCCTCACTTCATGTAAAGTTTCCCCAAAAGAGAAATCCTCAGGGGGAGAAGCTGAAGGAATGGATTCCTCAGCATCAGAATCCTCATAAGGAGGGAAAGAATACTCCTGGTCAGAAGAAGAAACTGGAGAAACAGAAGCCTGATCAGAGGAGTCATAATACACTTCCTGCCTAGGCCTTTTATCAGGAGGGGGAAGTGAACCCCTAATCATAGTAAGTAAGTCCTCCGCCATCTTAAGTAACTGTTTCTGAGACTTGGGTGCCGGATCAGAAGAGGCCTGGGCTGTAGTCTTTGAAACAACTAAGAAATGCTACTAAGAAAGATACTCTTACAGACAAAAAGGAATATTACCTACACCTTCAACAATCCACTCAACATACCCCTCAAAAGTTCTGGTCAAGTATTAACACACTTCTTAAACCAGGACATCCTACTACTCCTACCCCTTCAGGCTTTAACCTTAACAATTCCACCCAGATCACTGATGCCTTTAACACTTATTTTACAGAAGTCATTCAAACCCTGGCCAATTCATTACCCTCATCCACAGTTAACTTGACAAATACCCATAGCACCTCCTTGAATGCCTTTCACCTTCAACCTGTAGCTACATCTCTTATTCACAAACTTCTCAAAAAACTTAAACCTTGTACTCCATCCGCTGATCTACTACCATCAGAATATCTACAAATTGCTGCAGAAGCTATAGACTACCCCATATCCATACTTATTAATAGGACTATCTCTGAGGGGAAAATTCCTACCATATGGAAAATATCTCATATAATTCCATTACATAAAGGTGGCTCCTCTACTGAATTCTCAAACTTTCGACCTATTGCCTTACTCTCCCCAGTAGCAAAGATTATGGAAAGATGCATTCACAAACAATTTCTTAACTATCTTCTACAAAACAGATTACTAGCCAATTGTCAACATGGCTTCAGACCTTCCCATAGCACAACAACTGCCCTACTCTCTTTCACAGACACCATAAATAACAATAAATACAACAATCTTTTATCCTCTGCTCTATTTCTTGACTTGTCAAAAGCTTTTGACATGGTTAACCATAACATACTTCTTGATAAACTAAATCAATATTCTCTTGGCTCACAAGCACTTCAATGGTTTAGGAGCTATCTCCAAAACAGACAACAAGCAGTGCTATGGGAAAACACCCTTTCTTCCTTACTACCAGTAAACATTGGAGTTCCTCAAGGCTCTATTCTAGGTCCCCTTCTTTTTTCTTTATTTATAAATGACCTACACATGAATACACCTCAAGCCATCTGCATTCAGTACGCTGATGACTCAACTTTAATCTGTTCTGCTAATAATGTCTCCTCCCTCCAGTCCCTCACCCAAACAGTCTTCCACAATGTAGAAAAGTGGTTTATGGAGCACTCCCTTCTTCTTAATGCCAAAAAAACAAAACTTCTTCTCTTCACTCCTACTCACAAATCCTCCACACCTTTCTTTACCATCTCCTCTAACAATGCTACTTGTATCAACCCAGATATGACCACACGCCTACTAGGTGTAACTATTGATAACCGTCTTAATTTTGATGACCATATTAACAACACCATTAAATCAGTTAACAAAAAAATAGGTTCTCTCTACAGAATTAAACCCTTTCTTACAGCGGCAGCTAGAAAGACCATTGCCCAAACCCACCTGATCTCTACCCTTTTCTATGCCACTGCTATATATACTAACTTATCTAAGAATAACCTGACCAAACTCTCTACCTGTTATAATAGTATATCTAGATTCATCTCTGCCACTCCCTTTAGAACTCACCATTGTCTCAACCTCTTGCAACTTGATTGGTTAGAACTAAATAATCACTTACTCTATCAGCAACTACTTATAGTTCATAAGTCACTTCACTACCCAGAAGCTACCCCAAGCCTTACAAAACTTATCTCACCTTATAAGAACCTAGCTACTCTACGCTCTGCTAATAAACTTCTAGTAGCCTCTACTAAATCATACAATAAAGCTGGTGACTCATTATTTGCAAACTCTGTTGGGAAAATCTGGAATCAGCTCCCTCAAGAAATAACTAACCTTAACTCCACACCCCTATTCAAAAAACAGATCAAAGAATATCTTAAAACTCAGTGGCTTTGTCCTTGTACTAATCCTGACTGAAATTACTTCTCCCTCACTCCTTCCTTCCCTCTCTATCCCCTAACTGTCCCTCTAAATTATATAACTATTTGATGCCAGTTACTTCTTTTATATTATATTTAATACATTTTGTTTTATCTTCCTTCTGCATGTTTTACCATCTTGTGATATTTTTCTTATAAGTTATTATTTTGTAAACTTTAGTATGTTGCATACTCAAAATTTATATTGTTAACCAGCTCTGTTTGGTTAACTTGCCTTGTGCTTGCTAACTGTTCATTTTTTTTTCTCTTACTTTATTACACAAGCCTACCATTGTATTTTGTAATTTGCTTTGCTTTTTTTGATGTACATTGTTTTCTTATTTCATGAATTTTGGAGCTTTTCTCCCCGGGCCTCTACTGAAAACAGATATATGTCCAGCTAGACTAGCCCGGTCAACAAATGTAAAATAAAATAAAAATAAAATAAATAAAAAATTTGGAAGGAGTCTTTGTCTTTGCCTTTATTAGAAGTTGAGTAGGCCTGAAAACCCCTTCGGAAGCCGGTACCTGCACAGCGGCTCCGGACCCTTCCGAAGGAGCATTGTCCGAAGGTCCTGCAACAGAAACATTCAAAGGCCTAGTTGGCTCCTCGTGGGAGTCCATTTCGGCCATCGGTTCCGAAATGGCTGACGACAGGGGCTGCAAAAGCGCCTCACTGACGACGGCCGAACCTGAAGCTGGCTCTGCTTGTACAATATCGTCCGATTTGGACCTCGGAGGCTTGTCTTTATCCTTGCGTCATTTGTGAACTCCGGTAGCCGGAACCGAGTCCGACGACATTTTGTAATTAAAACGCCTCCCGAAGTAATGAAATGCAAAATCGTACCTTCGTTTAATCGTACGTTGATTGAATCTAGCACAAAACCGACAACTAGCTACGTCGTGGTCAGGGCCTAAGCAAGGAATACAGTAAGAATGAAAATCCTTATAAGGTATTTGCTTCCCATGAAATACAATTATTAACTTTTTCTGACATCGGACTGGAGCAAGAAAAAAGTTTCCTCAACAGGGTACTTAGCTTTGAGTAGGAGAAGAAATTCTTCGGACTGAAGTACGTCAATAAAAAATTGTCAGGAGTCAGCCGACCGGCAAATGCGAACTGCTATCACCGCACGGCAAGAAAGACTGGAGAACATGGCGTCGGCTGTCAGCTTTGTACTCCTGGCGCTCTGACGTCAGGAAGCATGGCTGAGCAGCTGACGCCGGACTCAGACTTTGGGATTCTGGCCGACCGAGGACTGCCTGCCGGCAGGGGAGAACCCTACAGTCATGACTGCAACAGTGAAACACGATGAACATCAGTACTCTCATCTTTGGAGAATATGGTCCCAAACAGACATCTGGAAAGCTCCTTGATCAAATCTCTCTGAAGCCTTGTGAAATATGCCAAATAATTCACCTACCCAAGAGTGAAGGTCACTGAAGCATAGACACTCTTCCCAAATCTGTTCAGTGCCCTAGACTCCCTGTTAGTGGGGTGGACAAATGAACTTTGCTCTCCCAGCTCCTTTCTAGTGGCCATCACTATGACCATCGGATCAACAGGTATTCCTTTACTCCAGTGTGGTCTATCTTTAGATAGTGCCAGGATCCTGTCTGGTCTCTTAAGAATATGATCAGTTGTGTCCGGTTCCTTCCATACCAGTCAAGAGACTAAATTCATGAGCTCATTAATGGGCAGAGTCACCCAGGATGTAGACAGGCCAGACCAGAAGGTCTCCAGAAACACTGATTCCTCTCAGGAAGGGTTATCAGGAGACCAATCACCCCTTTTGTTTGTGGCATTCTAAGATGTGTCCAAATGAGACATCGTGTGGTGATCTGGGAGACTCTTGCCCCTCATCAAAATCAGTGTCCTCAGTGACAGACTCTTACTGAGAGTCTTAGTGCCTCCTTTTATACTTTTTCATCAAGGGACCTCCTCGGTGGGGTACCCCGTGAGGTATCGGAAGAGATAATGATACCCTGCTGGGTGGCCTGGAGACTGGTTCAGGCTGGCTGTCCTGGTGGAACAGATGACTCAGGCTTTGGAAGCTAAATTGAATGAGACTGCAAAGTCAGAACCAAGGTAGACAGAGTTGTTAGAACTCTAGGTACAGAGAATGTTCTTGCTAGTACCTTGAAAGCAGAGTGCCTGGGAGAAGCAGAAGCCAGTCAGAGCTGAGCTATATAATGCTGATGCCACATGGGGAAGAGAGAGCTCTGACAACGTCTGAGTGGAATGCAACACCTAAGACCTAATGCTGACACTTTGGCTCTGAGGTACTCAAGGCCAGACAGCTCAGACACACCAATGGAATCAAATATGCCAATATCTTTGCATCCAAGAAAGACAACTGCTTTCTGATCCGACAGCTCTGAAACTGAAGCACGGATCGGCAAAGGAGCTACAGGTGAAGGTGTGGCTATGGAGGATCCCTTGTCCTGACAGGGCCAGAGCCGAAAGCACTCCCATTTGAATTTACATCCTGAGGATTTACATCCTGAGGAACTTCCTCATCGTCTTATCCACATTTGCCTCAGATAAGCTCCTGGAAGACTGAAGGGAGGAAGCTCTGGTTAAAGATATCTAGTGATGATGATGGGGAGACTGTTCTAGAAAGGGTGATGGAAGCCTAGACATAATCAGCTCTGATGTTAAAGGAGGAGAACTGAGCCAAGGAGTTTTTTGGATCTTAACTTCAGATTCCATACATTCGGATCAGACATTTTTGCTTGTTTAACTGGTAGCTCCAAAGATGGAACTAAGGTCGAAGCTTAAGAATGTTCTGGGGATCTTTTACAAGATTCTTTGGAAGTAGAATCACCCTTTTTCTCTTGTCTTTTCTGGTTTTGAGCCCCAGTAGCAGTTGATGAAGATTTAGAAGGAAGTAAACCCCTGAGAATTAACTTATTCTACCTATCAGAACACGGGAGTTGAATCCCTTACTAATGTAAACCACAAGGAAGAACACTGCTGTGACCCGTAATCAGGAACTGCAAGTTAGCACCAACTCAAAAAATAACGACAGTTTGCCTAGGTTTCGTCTTTAGTAACCAGACTTCTTCAGAACAAACAAGTCACATACCCTAACAAACTTTAAATACTCTTCCACTAATTGCAATCAATTAACATACCCATTTTCCAATAAAATATGCAAATAAGTTTACATTCATTCCTAAAATGTATGATATACATCAAATACACTCATACTACCACTAAATTACAAAATCATACTTGGCACATGCATGAAAATGCAATACTAAGTGAATGAATAAAGTAAAAAATGAAAAAGTGAAAAAATTATGGGGAGCCTTGAGCAGCCTACCTGTCCCTGTAGGAAGTGACCTCAGCACAAGAGCTGTAGTAATTGGTTGTTTTGGAATATTTCTAGCTCTTTTGTAGTTCCCTGTTTAAAATCCACCTCTGGGCGTTTTTTTCTGGCTATACTACTCAGACAAGCTCCTCGTGGTCCTGCAGAGTGGTCCTAGCTACAGAGAACTCAGAAAAGCGACTACTTTCTGGATTTAAGTATCTTTGCTGTTTTTTTACTTGGAAAAGCTTCTCTAGCTTACCCTAAACAAGTTTAAACAGTTTTTTAGCTGTTTGCTGCATTATTTTAAAATCTGCACTTAAAGTTACTTTTTAGTCAAATTTGATCGAAAGTTTGTTTGTTTGTTTAATTTAACTGTTGAGGCTGCCCACTAAAGTGTGCTAGCCTGTGTAACTGATTTATCACTGTTTCTGCATTTTCTGTGTGTTTCTATCTAAAAACAAAAAAAAAAACCTAAAAAATAATCCTTGTTTTCCCGCCTCTCCTTGACTAGTTTAGACCAGTTTACAGGCATTGCTGTATTCTGGGCTGTGGTGTAGTTCCTGTGTTGTCCATTACCTTACTTGGATAGAAGGAAGTTTCTTTGCTCACCAGTGGGAGTGGGGAGCCTTGAACAGCCTACCTGTCCCTGTAGGAAGTGACCTCAGCACAAGAGCTGTAGTAATTGGTTGTTTTGGACCATTTCTAGCTCTTTTGAAGTTCCATGTTTAAAATCCGTGTTTGCACGGCTTTGCGCGGTTGTGCGCATAGTAGTTAAACAAGGTTAAACTTCTTCTGGCTCCGCCAAGTCTGCTCTTCAAATTTTCCCTTAAGGAAGCTCTACTCTTAGTATAATCAGACTACTCGCTATATTATAAGCCTAGCACTTGTTCTCAAAACTTCTCTACTAAGTAAGCACTCTCGTACTAAGTAAGCACTACATCCACCTACCACCCCTGTGAATATCCACTTCCCTTAAAGGCAGAGCACTCCCTTATACTGTTCTAGCATGTCGATTGGTAGATTACTGGCATCCTCTCCAGTTAATCTGGGTATCTTGAGACAATGCTACAATTGTCTCATGTACACAGACAACCCTCTCCTCCTCCCAACAAACACAAATACATGTGAGAGATGCAACTATATAGCCAAACTGGAGGCTGAACTCTCTCAACTCAGGGCTGGCATGACCAGACAGGAGGAGATGGTAACCACACACACAACAAACCCAGTCCCACATAGACCTACCACAACTGCAAACCAAACACATAAAAGCACAAAGACATACTCGGAGGCTCTAATAAAAAACTTACCAAAACAACAGAGGCTCTCAAAGCAGACATCCAAAAATCCACCACCTCAAAACAAAACACATGCAACACATACTTCAATAAATCAGTGTGTCAACCAATCACAGCCCTTAAGGCCAAACACCATGCCTGATCCACTAGTAATAGGTGACTCTATAGTCAGACACACTGATGTCTCGCTTACCAGGCTGAACAAGGAGAGGGTGACTGTGAGCTGCCTATCGGGAGCTAGGATTCGCCACATAACACACGCACTCAGGTCACTCCAAAGCAAGTACAAATATGACTCCGTCATTGCCCATGCTGGCGTGAATGACCTGAGACGTACCTCCCTGGACTACATGAAAAGAGACATAGAGGAGCTCTCTGATTATGTAGCCCAGGCTGGTATGACCCTGACCCTGAGCCACAATACAAAGACAAGATGATCAGCTTTAATAATTGGCTCAAGTACTGGTGTCATTCTAAGGGGATCCAATGTCTGTCTGCCTGGGATGACATGTTGGACAAGCCATGCTGCTTCGCAAGGGATGGCTTGCACCTGTCACCACTGGGCTTCCGGATATTGGCTAAGGCTCTTGCCACCCCCATAGTGCCTTTTTTAGGCAAGGCTCAAAAGACAAACCCACCTCCTTAGAAAACAAAAATGGAAAAAAACTAAGGGTAATGCTGCTCAACGCCAGAAGTCTAAATCTGAAGATGCAGGCACTCTATGCACTCCTCAGTATGGAGAACATCGACGTCTGTGCAGTAACTGAAACCTGGTTCAAGGCTCCTGAGAGCACCCCAGTGCTACCAGGCTATACCTCGTATCATGCTTTTCGGCCCCAAAACCCGGGCCGAACCACAACAGGGGGAGTGTCCATATTCATCAAGGACACCCACACCTCCAGGTTAGTAGCAACACATGAAGCATCAGAGACCATACAGGTGCAACTAACCATAGGCAAAACTGCTATACAACTGGTAGCATGTTACAGACCACCCTCCCAATCTCAGGAACCCCACTCAGCCTTCCTGAAGACATTGGAGGATATGAATGTATCACAAAATACCATCATACTGGGAGACTTCAACTACCCAAACATAGATTGGGTACATTATTCTAGCCCTAACACCCTAGCCTAAAGGTTCCTGGAATTCATAAATTCAAATGCACTGGAACAACTAGTCACCTCTCCCACTAGGGGAGATAATATACTAGACCTGATCATCACAAACATGGGGACAAAATGCTCCACACCAGAGGTATACCCCTCACTGGTGAGATGTGACCACAAGCTAATCACCCTGGATATACATATCCCACCTCCACCCCCAGCACAAAAGACCACAGTGAAAAACTTCTCAAAAGCAGACTTCACTCTTCTTAAGACTGAGATGGTATAATTTAGGCCCACTGGGCCAGTGGATACCACATCCCACAATGCCGAATCCTTCACAAATGCTTTCTATGGACATCTCCAAGAATGCATGGATCATGCAATCCCAAATAAATCCAAGTCCCTCTCCACCAAAGGCAAGCGTCCTGTCTGGTGGACCTCAGCCATTAACAAATTGTATAACAAAGAAGGAAGCTACTGCGACAGAGCAAAATCCCATAAAGGGAAGACATCTCTGATCAACATTAGCAGAAAACTACGTTCTCACATAAAAACATCCAAGGCCAACTTTGAGAGAAAAATCGCTAAGGACACTAAAGATAACCACAAAGCCTTCTTCAGCTATGTTAGAAACCTGGGCAGAAACCCTCAGATATGCTCAGAGTTAGTTCACAACAACAAAAAATACACTGAACCCACAAATATTGCCAACATTCTGGCTGACAGGTTCAGTGCAAATTTCTCCTCTCCCTCACCCCCAAAAGAAGAAATACTTATCCCAGCTGAATGTAATCTCCCTGTCATCTCAGATGTCCAAGTGAGAACCGCCCTCAACAAAGCTAAAAACACAGCATCAATGGGACCTGACGGTATCCCGGGTTGCGTGCTACGTGAACTCCAAGAGGAGCTAAACCCGCACATAAAAATGCTATTTAACCTTAGCCTTACTACAGGATATGTACCTGAACACTGGCGTACAGCAACAGTGGTCCCACTCCACAAAGGGGTACCTCTACAGACCCTGGGAACTAAAGCCCATAAGCTTAACCAGCCTGGTCTGCAAAGCTATGGAAAGAATCATTATGGAACTCATAAACAGAGACATAGGGGACCTACAGACACTTGACCCCACCCAGTTCGGCTTTGAAAAGGGCAGATCCTGCCTTTTGAACCTGGTTGACTTTTTCGAAACAGTCACTAGAGCCATTGATGAGGGCAAAGCAGTCCATACAGCCTACCTGGTCTTGGCTAAGGCCTTCGACACAATACCCCACTCAGGCATCATAGATAAGCTCAACAGCTTAAACGTAAACCCTTATGTCACTAGATGGGTTGCAAACAGGCTAAAGGACAGAACCCATAAAGTTAAAATCGCTGGAGCAATGTCAGACTCAAAGCCAGTCACAAGTGGTGTCCCACAGGGATCTGTCCTGGGACCCCTCTTTTTCGGCATTTATTTCTCAGATGTTAAAGCAAACATGGGAGGGTTGTGGCTGACAAAGTTCGCAGATGACTGCAAACTAGGCGCCATAGTCGATACACCAGCGGACACACACATCCTACAAAAAGGAGTCACGGCCTTAAACTAAATGCCAAAAAATGTATAGTCATCCCCTTTGGGAAAAACAAAGTACCCACAAATAAGAAGTTATGTACCTACCATAACGTTCCATGTTAGTTGTCTTCTTCTCGCCTTCTTTCTTGCTGGATGGGTTCGGAGCCGATCCTCGGCTCCGACTCGGTCAATACTAAAGCTCGAGAGCTAATTCCACCGGCTCGAGGCTCCCCTATATCCCACAATGCTAGGCGGTAACTACTCAGATCTCGTTTGATAGCTAGACCAAGCAATTCTAGTCTCCATAGCATGGAGAAGGGTAACCCACCTCTATATAAACCAGAGTGTAAGGTATCTCAGACCTAACAAAAGGGGAAATAGAGGTGGTAGAACGTGTGGGAATGAAACTCTTCCAGAGGAAGTTCACAAAATGAATTCCTATCGGTCTGTCCAGGCTTGGGGGAAGGAGGGTGGGACGCAAGAAAGAAGGCGAGAAGAAGACAACTAACATGGAACGTTATGGTAGGTACATAACTTCTTAATGTTAAGTTGTCTATCTCGCCTTCATTCTTGCTGGATGGGACCGTGTCCCTAGCACCTTATCCCGGGTGGCCTATCGGAACAGACTCTTGAGAACAGTGGAACCAAAGTTGGCACGGTTTCTGGAGACCATGTCCAATTTGTAATGTGAAATGAAGGTATGAGGAGAAGCCCAAGTGGCTGCTGCACAAATGGAATCTATTGGCAGCCTGTCCTGAAAAGCTACGGATGTAGCTAATGCCCTAGTTGAATGAGCTTTATGTCTTGAAGGTAGTGTTTGATGCCTGATCTCATAGATGAAGGTAATTGTAGAGGTGAGCCATCTAAGAAAGGGAAACTTTAGTAACTGGAAGGCCCAATTTCCCTTCCGCATATGATAGAAAAAGCTGATCAGATTTCCTGAATTGTTTAGTCCTGTCTAAATAATATCTAAGTTGGCGGTGAACATCCAGAAAATGTAGCTTTTGTTCCGACCTGTTGGAATAGTTAGGGAAAAAGACGGGGAGATCAATAGTTTGGTTTAGGTTTGTTTGAGAGGAAACCTTAGGTAAAAAGGATGGATTAGTACGGAGGGATACCCTATCTTTGTGAAACACCAAGTAAGGAGGGTGACTGCACAGAGCATGGAGTTCAGATACCCTTCTCGCTGAAGTTATGGCTACTAGAAAAAGTGTCTTCCATGAAAGCAACTTCAGAAAACATGAAGCCGCTGGTTCGAAAGGGGGAAGGATTAAGGATGCCAGAACCAAGTTCAAGTCCCATTGAGGCGTGGGATCTTTGATTGGAGGTTTGAGAAGAAAAACGCCCCTTAAAAAGGCTTTGCAGAGCTTGTGAGCCATGATGCTAGACTCCCGAGACACCTACATGATAATTAGATATAGCAGCCAACTGAACTCTAATGGTAGATGAAGAAGAGCCTAAATGAAAGAGTTCTGCTAGAAAGTCTAGAATAGACTGTATAGGTGCAGTGAAGGGATCTACATTTTTTGATGTTGCCCAAAAGGAGAAGCGTTTCCATTTGCTATTATAAATCTTCCGGGTAGAAGATTTATGAGAGGCTATCAAGATATCTCGGACCAAGTGAGATATTAAGGGAAGCCTGGCTAAGGTCGGAATCGGAGAAACCACGCTGTGAGGTTGAGAGAATGAAGAGATTGGTGCAGCTGGCCCGATTGGTGGGTCAACAGAACTGGCACTGGGTCCAGATGCCAAGGCTGCTTCAAAAGGTAACGATGAAGGAACGGAAACCATATCTGTCAAGGCCAGTAAGGGGCAATGAGGATCATTGTCACTCTCAAGGCGATGGCTTTCTGAATTAGTTGAGTTATCAGTGGAAAAGGGGGAAAAGCATACAGAAGTCCCCGGGGCCAATCGTGGACTAGAGCGTCTCTGGTGGGATGGCCTGGTAACGGGAAGAGAGTGAAGAAGTCGTGACACTTGCTGTTTTGGGGAGTAGCAAAAAGATCGCAGCAAGGCTGGCCCCATCGTTGGAACACTTCTTCCAGTACTGATTTCTTCAGAGACCACTCATGGGGCATGAGAATTGCCCTGCTTAACTTGTCTGCAATCACGTTGGACTTCCCAGGAATGTGCATTGCTACCAGAAAACGCTGAGAAGAGATCGCCCATTGCCAAAGTCTGAGTGCCTCTCGACATAAGGGGTATGATCTGGTTCCGCCTTGTTTGTTGATGTACCACACTACGGACATGTTGTCTGTCTGAATTGCAATAGTCCCTGTGGGAAGAGAGTCGTGAAGGGCTTGCAACGCTAAAAGCACTGCTCTCATCTCTAAGACATTTATGTGCAAGTGGCACTCGAAAGGTTGCCACGTGCCCTGGACTGTCCTGCCCTGATAATGCCCCCCCCCCCACCCGATCAGGGAGGCATCTGTTGTCAACGTGGCGACTGGGGGGGGGGTGAGTGAAGGGTCTTCCTTGGAGAACCTGAGGTGATGTGATCCACCAAGACAGTTGATTCTTGCATGATTGAGTTATTAATATGGTGTGGGACATCGGGAGCTGTTGGAAGGACCATTGAGTAAACAGCATCCATTGGAGGACCCTCATGTGGAAGCGAGCTAAGGGGAGAAGGGGGATAGCTGCTGCCATGAGTCCTAATACCTTCAAAACTAGTCTGGCTTTGACTTTGTTGCATTGTAAGAGAAGGTAAACTTGTTTATGGATGTCTGACACTCTCTGCTCTGTAAGTCTGGCTGAAAGATTGAGTGTGTCTAATGTGGCGCCTATAAAGGTAATAGACTGACAAGGCGACAAGGCAGATTTTTCGAAATTTATTGAAATGCTTAGAGCTTGGCAAGTTTGGATAGTGAAGTCTCTGGATAGAAGAAGTTGATGTCTGGTGGTGGCAGTAAGAAGCCAGTCATCTAAATATGGAAACACCTGGAATCCTTGACGTCTCAAGTGAGCCGCGACTACTGCCATGCATTTGGTAAACACTCGGGGGGCTGTAGTGAGACCAAAGGGCAGGGCTCTGAACTGGTAGTGACCGGCTCCCAGCCTGAAGCGGAGAAATCTCCTGGAGCGTCTGTTCATCTTGATATGGTAGTACGCATTCTGAAGATCTATCGAGCACATCCAATTTTCCTGACCCAAGAAGGGTAGAATGGACTGTAGCGTGACCATCCGGAATTTTGTTTTTCTGACATACTTGTTTAAGTTGCTGAGATCCAGTATGGGTCTCCAGTCCCCTGTTTTTTTTGGTACCAAAAAGAATTTGGAGTAGATTCCGGATCCTTGTTGGTCTGCTGGGACTGATTGGATAGCTCTTTTTGATAGCAGCTTTGAAATTTCTAGTGCTGCTTGTTCCCTTAGACTGGGTGGGACGTCTGGAAGGGATCCTCTGGGTTGGGATGGAATGTGAATAAAGGGAATTTTGTAACCCTCGGATATGATCGACTGTACCCATTTGTCTTGTGTAAGGGAAAGCCAGGCTTTTGGGTACAGGGATAATCTTCCCCCGACTGCCTCCGAAGGTGGACAGCCAGGCAGCTCCTCAGGGATGCTGAAAGGGTTTATCAGAGAAAGTTTCTCTGCTACCCTGGTTTTGCGGACCTCCTCTGCCTCTAGGGCGGCGTCTATTGTTATTCCCCCCTCTGCCTCTAGAGGGGAATCGACCTTGTGCGTCAGATGAGACTCCCTGGGTTTGTTTGCGGAAATAGAAGTTATGTTCTTACCATAACGTTCCATGTTAGTTGTCTTCTTCTCGCCTTCTTCTTGCTGGATGGGTTCGGAGCCGACCTCGGCTCCGACTCGGCCACTCTAAAAGCTCGAGAGTTGGTTCCACCGGCTCGAGGCTCCCCTTATATCCCACAATGCTAGGCGTGAGTTACCTCAGATCTCGTTTGTAAGCTAACCCCAGCTTATAATAGTATCAGAATAACTATAAACAAAGTCCACCTCTAAAACCAGGGAGAAAGAAGGGTGACCTATATCCTCATCCAGGAAATATGCACAACAGCATATGCCTAATAAAAGAGGTGGTAGAAAGAGAGGTCACAATCACAACTCCTCTAGGTCTGTCCAGGCCAGGGGAAGGAGGGTGGGACGAAGAAGAAGGCGAGAAGAAGACAACTAACATGGAACGTTATGGTAAGAACATAACTTCTATATGTTAAGTTGTCTATCTCGCTTCATTCTTGCTGGATGGGACCGTCCCTAGCACCTTGTCCCGGGTGGCCTAACGGAACAGACTCCTGAGAACAGTGGAACCAAAGTTAGCTCTATGCCTAGAAGCTAAATCCAACTTATAATGAGAAATGAAAGTGTGAGGAGTAGCCCAAATAGCCGCTGCACAAATGGTGTCAATAGGCAGTCTGTCTTGGAAGGCTAAAGAAGTAGCCAAAGCTCTGGTGGAATGGGCCTTAGGTTTATTAGGCAGCTTTTGGTGTCTAATTTCATAAACAAGGGAAATCAGAGATGTTAGCCATCTAGATAATGATACCTTTGAAACTGAAAGTCCCTTTCTGCCTTCTGCATAGGAGACAAACAGCTGGTCAGATTTTCTGAATTGTTTTGTTCTATCCAAATAGTACCTCAACTGACGATGAACATCTAGCCAGTGTAATTTTTGTTCAGACCTATTGGAATATTCTGGAAAAAAGACAGGGAGGTCAATGCTTTGATTTAGGTTTGACGTCGAGACTACCTTAGGCAAAAAGGACGGGTTGGTTCGTAAGGATACCCTATCCTTATGGAACAATAGATAAGGAGGTCGACAGCTGAGTGCATGAAGTTCTGAAACTCTTCTAGCTGAAGTAATAGCTACCAGAAAGAGAGTCTTCCATGATGGCAATTTTAAGGAACAGGAGGCTGCAGGTTCGAAAGGGGGAAGAATCAAAGAAGTAAGAACTAAATTTAGGTCCCAAGGAGAAGGAGGATTTCTTATAGGAGGTCTGAGAAGAAAAACTCCTTTCAAAAAGGCTTTGCAAAGCTTGTGGGACATTAAGGCAGACTCAGAAATACCCACATGAAAGTTAGAAATAGCTGCCAATTGAACTTTAAGAGTAGAAGGAGATGAACCTGCATGGAAGAGTTCAGCTAGAAAATCAAGGACTATTTGGATGGAAGCAGTGAAAGGATCTATGTCCTTTCCTTGAGCCCAATATGTGAAGCGTTTCCACTTACTCAAATAAATCTTCCGAGTGGAAGATTTATGGGAAGCTATCAAAATATCTCGAACAGAGTGAGATAATTGAGGAAGCCTGGCTAAGGTTGGAACTGGAGGAACCAAGCAGTGAGGTTCAGAGAGGGAGGGAGCGATGAAACTGACCCGACTGATGGATCAAAAGATCTGGAACTAGGTCCAGATGCCAAGGTCGCCCAATAGAAATTGATGTAGAAAGGGGAACCACACCTGTCGAGGCCAGTAAGGAGCAATGAGGATCAACGAGGCCTTCTGAGCGATAGCTTTCTGTATCACTTGAGAGATTAGTGGGAAGGGAGGAAATGCATACAGAAGTCCCGGGCCAAACTTGGACTAGAGCGCCTCTGCTGGGTTGGCCTGGTAAAGGGAATAGAGTGAAATAATCTCTGCACTTTTTGTTTTGGGGAGTAGCAAAAGATCGCAGCAAGGCTGACCCCACTTGAGAAAAATTTCTCTCACAACAGAGTCTTTCAGAGACCACTCGTGAGGCATGAGGATAGCTCTGCTCAACTTGTCCGCGATTTGATTGGACTTCCCGGCGATGTGCGTTGCTATCAGAAACCGCTGAGAAGAAATCGCCCATTGCCACAATCTGAGTGCTTCTCGACACAGGGGGTAGGACCTGGTTCCGCCTTGTTTGTTGATGTACCACACTACAGACATATTGTCTGTCTGGATTGCAATCGTTCCCAAGGGAAGAGAGTCTTGAAGGGCTTGCAACGCTAAAAGCACTGCTCTCATCTCCAGAACATTTATGTGCAAGTGGCATTCGTCTGGTTGCCATGTGCCCTGGACCGTCCTGCCCTGATAATGCCCCCCCCACCCGATCAGGGAGGCGTCCGTTGTCAGAGTAGCAACCGGAGGGGGAGGAACAAAGGGTCTTCCCAATAAGAGCTGAGGGGAAGACATCCACCACATGAGATGATTTCTGCACGCTTGCGTGATCATAATGGTGTGGGGCATTGGAAGTTGCTGGTATGACCATTGTGTAAAGAGCATCCATTGAAGGATTCTCATGTGGAATCTGGCTAATGGAAGCAGAGGTATGGCCGCCATAATTCCCAACACTTTCAGAACTAACCTGGCTTTGATTCTGTTGTTGTTGAAAAGGAGTGAGACCAGTTTGTGTATGTCTGTTATTCTCTGATCTGTTAGTCTCGCAGACATATCTACTGTGTCTAGATTTGCGCCTATGAAGGTAATAGTACGACAAGGCGACAAAACAGACTTTTCGCAATTTATTGAAATGCCTAACTTTTGACAAATGCGAAAAGTGTAATCCCTGGCCATCAGAAGGAGATGCTTGGTGGGAGCTGTGAGGAGCCAGTCGTCCAAATATGGAAACATCTGGAATCCTTGTCGTCTCAGGTGAGAAGCTACCACTGCCATGCATTTGGTAAACACCCGGGGGGCAGTGGTGAGACCAAAGGGCAGGGCCCTGAATTGAAAATGACTGGTTCCCAGCCTGAAGCGGAGGAATCTTCTGGAGCATCTGTTCATTTTTATGTGATAGTACGCATCCTGAAGGTCTATAGAGCACATCCAGTTTCCTTTTCCCAATAGGGGAAGGATGGACTGCAGCGTGACCATCCGAAATCTTGTTTTCTTGACTGATCTGTTCAAGATACTGAGATCCAAAATTGGTCTCCAGTCCCCTGTTTTCTTTGGAACTGAAAAGAACCTTGAGTAGATTCCGGATCCTTGCTGGTCTGCTGGAACTGGCTGAATTGCTCTTTTCGCAAGCAGCTTTGAAATTTCCAAAACCGCTAGATCCCTTTGAGCGGGTGGAACATCTGGAAGGGATTTTTTTGATTGGTTTGGAATGCGAAGAAAGGGAATGGAATAGCCTTCAGAAATGATGGACTGTACCCATTTGTCTTGAGTCAGGGATAGCCAGGCTTCTGGGTACAGTGACAATCTTCCCCCGACTGCCTCCGAAGGTGGGCAGTCGGGTAACACCTCAGGGATGCTGAAAGGGCTTATCAGAGAAGGCTTCTCGATTGCCCTGGTTCTGCGGACCCCCCCTGCCTCAAGGGCGACGTCTACCATTGTTATTCCCGCCTCTGCCTCTGGCGGGGAACCGACTCTGTGCGTCAGGCGAAGTCCCTTGAGATTGTTTATGGAACCACATTTTCCCACTTTTCTGGCCTTTGGGGTAAGGCCTAGAAGGAGTAGAAAAACGGACTCCGACGGCAGAAAGAGTCTTGCCATCAGTCTCGCACCTAGTCAAGGTTTCTTTCACTTGAGGACCAGAGAGAGATGATCCATCGAATGGGGAATTAGTGAAAGACGTTTTAAAGGGGTCCACAAAATTGCATAGCCGCATCCAGGCATGCCTACGTAAGGCCACACCTGTCCCTGTGGCCCTGCTCGCTCCATCAGCCGCATAAGAAAGGAGGCGCATGGAGGAGTTGGCTATGGAGTTCAGGGTAGCCAGCTGAGTGTTCATCTTATCTTGAAAACCCGCAGCTGTAGGATCCTTCAACATGTCACTCGCTTCTTTGATCAAGTCCCTTTGAAGACGAGTAAAATGGCATAGGTAGTTCAGCGAACGCATAGCAAATGTCGCTGACGAGAACATCCGCTTCCCGTACCTGTCCATGGACCTAGATTCCTTGTTAGGTGGATGGACAGGTACTGAAGGATCAGCTAGTTCCTTCTTAGTGGCAGCAGCAACCACCATAGCATCCACAGAAACTCCTTTTGTCAAGAACTGTTTGTCTGCTGGTGCCGTTATGAATTTTGAGGGTCTCCTGGGAGTGGGGTCCACTGAATCAGGAGCCGTCCATGCCTTTTTAGCTACCACCTGCATGAGAGGGTCAAAGGGGGGAGACACCCAGGAGGTGGAAGGACGAGAGCCAAACGCCTCAAGGTACACAGATTCATCCTCCGAAGGGTTGAGGGCTGGCCAATTTCCCTCTGTTTGAGGATTTCTAGAATGTCCGCAAAGAGACATCTTCAGAAGGGGAACGGGGAACCCTCGAATCCTCTAAATCTGTGTCAGAGGTGACGGACTCAGGTGAGTCAATGTGTTTCCTCTTACACTTTCTCTTCCGAGGGGCTCTTCTGCCAAATCAGGAGAGGCCTCGGAAGAGGATGAGATCCCCACAGGGGTTCCTGAGGAGCTGGCTCTCTGCGGTCCGGGATGAGGGAGTGAGTCGACTTGACCTGAGGCACCGTGAGGGAGGGCGGACGGAGCCGACTGTGGAGTAGAGCCAGGTTCTAACACACTCCGCATGACCTCGAACGCACCCTGTCAGGCAGAGCCAGAGGTCCCCGCCCGAAGCTGAGAACCTCCCTCGGCACCGACAGTGATGGCTCGAGGCGATGTCGGAGCCGAACTCACCAGCGCAAGCTCCGAGAGGAAGAGCGGGGGTCGGACAAGGGTCCGATGCCACTCACCCCCTCGGAGCCGACGAGGGAAGTCCGGCGCCGAGATTCTTCGAAAGAAGAAATCGGAGCCGACGACGGAGCCGAAGACATCTGTATCGGCTCCGACGCTACCACAGTCTCGGTTCCGAAACGCCCCGGCTCCGAGCTCAACAGAGTCGGAGGAGGACCATATTGATGGACAGGGGCAGGCATCGACTGATGAGTCGGGCTCTGAAGCATTTGGGCCAGTGCCTCGGACTTAAGAAGTCGACTCACTACCCTCTGAAGGTCATGATCCGACAGCCTCGATGACCTAGAGGAGTGAGATTTATGGCTCCGTTCAGACAGCAGAGGAGATGCTGGAGCCGAATGAACGGAGCCAAGGGATGGTGACCTAGATCTCTTCCTAGATGTCGGCTCCGAAGGTCTGGTCGGAGCCGACAAGGGAATTTCTAATACCTCTGCTCCAGCCGGAGCCGAGGGAACCACAGAAGCTGTGGACTCATCGGCTCCAGCCGGAGCCGATGCAGACGTAGGTTTAGTAGCCTTAGGTCTCGGCTCAGTAGCTGGAGCTGAGGACCTAGAAGCCTTGGAGGGCTTCCCCGAGACAGAGAGGGAATCCTCAGGCTTAAGTAGACCCCTTAGGATCAATTTGTTCTTTCTTTCCTGCAGGACCCTGGGACTGAAGCCGTGGCATACAGCACAGGAGTCCTGCAGGTGCAAAGGCCCCAGGCAGTAGACACAAGAAGTGTGACCGTCTGTCAGAGACATTTTCTGACAGCACGCATCACACTTCTTGAAGCCTGAGACCTTTGTGTCTTTAGACATCTTAGAACAAGAAAGTGTAACCACACACACTCAGTCAAACACACTGATTACACCTTATCTTATTTTTTAAAACTCAAAAATAAAACAACTATCAATATGTTTTAATTAAGAGAAGCAACACACACACACCACTAGGGAAGAAAGGCCTGAAGGCCCGAGGGAGAACTTTTAAGTTCTTGTGGGGAAGAAACGGGATTTTTGTGAAAAAAGGGTTAGAATTCCACTAAACTAAGGGAAAATGTAGTTAAAATTAAAAATAAAGGGGTTTAAGTATCCTAACTTTACTGAAAGTTTACTTACCAAGAAGCCGGTAGAAAACCAACACCTCGATCGCTGTAGCGGCAAACGAGATCTGAGGTAACTCACGCCTAGCATTGTGGGATATAAGGGGAGCCTCGAGCCGGTGGAACCAACTCTCGAGCTTTTAGAGTGGCCGAGTCGGAGCCGAGGTCGGCTCCGAACCCATCCAGCAAGAATGAAGGCGAGATAGACAACTTAACATCTACATTTTCCTTCCCCTCTGACCTTTGGGATAAGGCCTAGAAGGGGTAGAAAAACGGACTCCCACGGCAGAGAGAGTCTTACCTTCCACCTTGCACCTAGTCAATGTATCCTTCACCTGAGGGCCAAACAAGGATGATCCATCAAATGGGGAATTGGTGAAGGACGCCTTGAAAGGGTCCGCAAAGTTGCACAGCCGCATCCAGGCGTGACGTCGTAAGGCAACGCCTGTGCCTGCAGCTCTACTCGCCCCATCCGCAGCATATGAGATAAGCCGCATGGAGGAGTTAACGATGGAGTTCAGGGTTGCCAACTGGGAGTTCATTCTGTCTTGGAACCCCTCAGCTGTTGGATCCTTTACCTCTTCACTCATATCCTTGAGTAAATCTCTCTGGAGACGAGTGAAGTGACATAAGTAGTTCAGCGACCGCATTGAAAAGGTCGCTGATGAGAACATCCGCTTACCGTACCTGTCCATGGTCCTGGATTCCTTATTAGGAGGATGGACAGGTACCGAAGGATCGGCTAACTCCGTCTTAGTGGCTGCGGCCACCACCATGGCATCGACAGGGACACCTTTAGATAACAAATCTTTATCTCTAGGGGCAGTAATAAACTTAGACAGCCTCCTCGGGGTGGGTTCCACTGAATCAGGAGCCGTCCAGGCCTTCCTTGCCACCACTTCCATAAGGGGGTCAAAGGGAGGGGACACCCAGGAGGTAGAAGGGCGAGAGCCGAACGCCTCAAGGTACACTGACTCATCCTCTGAAGGGATAAGGGCTGGCCAGTTCCCCCTCTGTTTCAGGATCTCAAGGATGTCAGCAAAGGAGACATCTTCAGAGGGGGATCGAGGGGAACCTTCAGATTCCTCTAAGTCAGTGTCAGAGGTGATAGACTCAGGGGAGTCAATGTGCTTCCTCTTGCACTGCCTCTTCCTAGGGGGTTCTCCTACCGGGTCAGGAGAGGCCACGGAAGAGGAGGAAATTCCCAATGGGGAAACTTGAGGAGTTGGGCTCTCTGCGGTCTGAAGCAAGGGGGTGAGTAGAAATCACCGCAGGCACTGATGATGGAGGGGCTGATGGAGTCAACTGTGGGGCAGACACTGGTTCGAGCACACTCCGCATGACCTCGAAGGCGCCCCTATCGGGCAAGGGCGGAGGTCCCCGCTCCGAAGAGACCAGGACCCCCCCGGCACCGACAGGGACGGCTCCGAGGCCGATGTCGGAGCCGAACTCACCAGCGCCGATGCACCGAGAGGGAGAGCGGGTTCAGACAAGGGTCTGATGCCACTCGCCACCTCGGAGCCGACTAGGGAAGCTCGGCACCGAGATCCCTCCAAAGAGGAGATCGGAGCAGACGACGGAGCCGAAAGGGAAGGTATCGAATCAGACGCGCCGACAGTCACGGCTCCGATGAGCCCCGGCTCCGAGCTCAAAGGAGTCGGAGGAGGAACACATTGAGGGACAGAAATAGCTGCTGACTGATGAGTCGGGCTATGAAGCATTTGGGCCAGCGCCTCGGACTTGAGAAGTCTACTCACTACCCTTTGCAAATCGTGGTCAGATAGCCTGGAAGACCATGAGGAATGAGATCTATGGCTCCACTCTGAAAGAAGAGGGGATCCTGGTGCCGAGTGAACGGAGCCGATGGAGGGAGACCTAGATCTCTTTCTCGAAGGTTGCTCCGATAAGAGTATCGGAGCCAACTGAGTTATCAGCCTCGGCTCCGGCCGGAGCCGAGGTAATAGTATGAGGCTTGGAAACATCGGCTCCAGCCGGAGCCGATGTCGAAGCAGTTTTGATGCTTCCAGAGGACGGCTCTGAAGCCGGAGCCGACTGTCTGGAAGTCTTAGAAGGCTTCCCCGACACAGACTGGGTTGGGGGGCCTTCAGGCTTCAATAAGCCACGCAAAATCAATTTATTTTTGCGTTCCTGCAGGACTCTAGGGCTGAAACCATGGCACACAGCACATGTGTCCTGCAGGTGCAAAGGTCCCAGGCAATACACACAAGAAGTGTGACCGTCTGTCAGAGACATTTTCTGACAGCACGAGTCACACTTCTTGAAGCCTGAGACCTTGGAGTCCTTAGACATAGTAAAGGCCTAAGTATAAAAACACTCACACACACACACACACACACACACACACACACACACACACACACACACACACACACACACACACAGGCCTTTAAGAAAATATTAAATTCCAGTCACACTAAAGGACTAGGAGAAGGAGGGGAAGGGCCTAAGGCCTAAAGTTAAAGGGGAATAAAGGGAGGGATTATGGGCAAAAGAGGTTTTTCGATTCAAGGAAAAGGATAATTAAAACTAAAAGTTATACTAATAAAGTAATAGGGGTCTAAAGATTGTGAAAATAGAATAATTTTTCACTAACCTGCCAGAGCCGGTAGAAAAGCACCTCGTCAGCTAAGCGGCAAACGAGATCTGGGTAGTTACCGCTTAGCATTGTGGGATATAGGGGAGCCTCGAGCCGGTGGAATTAGCTCTCGAGCTTTAGTATTGGCCGAGTCGGAGCTGAACCCATCCAGCAAGAATGAAGGCGAGATAGACAACTTAACATTTATCACATAGACAGCAACCCACTGAGTACGGAAAAAGTAATCAGAGACCTAGGGACCCAAGTCGACAGCGACCTCTCATTTGACACCCACGTCGCCAAACTGGTTATAAAAACATTCTACCTTGCACACCTTATCATGAAGGGATTCACATCCAGATCCAAGGATGTCATTGTACCCCTATACTCCTCCCTCATCAGACCCATGATAGAGTACAATGCCCCATTTGGTATGTACCTCACCCGGCATTTGCAACAGCTGGAGAGACCACAAAAGTACCTCACCAAGAGGATCAAGGGTCTCCAACATATGTCTTATTCTGCCAGACTAAAGAAACTCCAGCTCTATTCAGTAGCATACCGCCTGCTCACAGGTGATCTCTGCCTGACGTACAAGGCCATGTCCAATCAGGAACTGATGGACATGCTCCACCTCAAAAAATCCAAATCCATCAGGACCACAATCCAAATCCATCAGGACCACGAGAGCTAAAGACTTAAACCTCAGCACAAGTATGAATAGGACATGCTGGAGGGATAGATTCATAACCCAGAGGCTTCCCATGCTTTGGAACAAGATTCCAGTTCATGTTAGGCAGAGCCCCTCACTGACTCTCTTCAAGAGAAATCTTGATGAGTGGATGGGAGATCGTAAGTTTACCCCAGGGGTCACATCTGTGTCACTACTAGACAGAGGCACAGTATTCTAAATCTATTCTGTGCATTTTTTGTACCACTTCATGGGGTGGCGAAAGCCACATCACTATGGCTAGGCTTACAAATGCCCCAGGGCAGATAGCCTAGTACTAAACTATGAAACTATATATATATATATATATAAATATAAAATATATATATAAATATGTAATTAACATATATTAAAACAAGTAACATACTGCAAAACATTAATTCACAATCTATGGTTAAAAATTCAGAAACTAAAAGGCAAATAAACAATAAATAACACAATATATATGTTAATATGAAAAGCATTCCGCATTAAATCTGTTCTTATATATGCCCCCATTACCCCATAATATGTTTTAATTTTAGAATGGGAGCTAAACTTATATTATCATTGATGCCTGGAAACACTGTGGCATCCAACCTTAACTGCCACTTCATTTCACATATATCAAGGTGCACGTCTAAAACAGCACCTTGAACATTTTTTAATATGCTGTATTACACAAAATTTAAATTGATGACCAGAATTTTGTTCTGTGTGTCTAACTAAAGCATTAGTACTTTTCATATGTTTAATATCCAAAATATGCTCACTAATTCTTTCTTTGAAGGCGCTACACGTCTTTCCTACATAAAAGGCTGAGCATTGAACATAATGTCCTTCTGGGAGCAGCAGTTTGTTTTTGACAGTCAATATATGTAACATATTCGGCATTATGCCCACTTTTTGGATGATATTTTTGTGATTTGGGATGGGAGTGTGGAGATTATGAACATGTTTATTGAATATATAAACACCACAGTGCATTTTTTGAAGTTTACCTTTGAATTTAGTACAGAAGAGTTATCATATTTGGATGTCCAACTAAAGGTGGACAAAGTTAATAGTTGTTTGACTTCTGGTATTTATAGAAAGCCCACCTTTTCAAATTCATATTTGAACTACCAAAGCTGGCATCCTAGCCATCAGAAAAAGGCCATTGTTAAAGGTCAGATGGTTAGGGCAGCCAGAATGGTGAGTGAAGATCAAGAATTTGTTAAAGAGGTAGAATTTATAAAGAGTATGTTTGTTAAACGAGGATATCCTATTGATTTATGTAATTCTATTGGAGATGAGGTAGTATGTAAAAGAAATGAAGGTAATTACATGGCGTTGCTAACTACAAATAGTAATAGGAATAGCTTAACAAACAATAATCATTCTACTGGAAATTCAACCAACAAAAGGAGAAGTGACATGACAAAAATACCACAGTAAAGTCGGAATCTGAAATATATTTTATTACCACGTACTCCTGTGATGCGAAATACATTGTTGAAATTATTCAAAACAATTGGAGGTTGTTAAGACTGGACAACAATGTATGGAGTAAGTTGAATAGGCCCCCAAAAAATGTATATAGAAAAGGAAGGTCATTTAAACAGTTATTTGAAAGGGGTGGAGGTGGCCTTCATGATACAGGTGAGTCGAATAGAGTTAAAGGTAATTTCAAATGTGGGAGATGCAATGTATGTCAGCATATTTTGGTAACTGGTTCCAAGATAGAAGTAGTGGATGTGTCCATTGGTATATATGCGCATTTTGATTGTTTCACCAAGAATGTTGTTTATTTAGCAAAATGTGTTCAATGCTCAGCCTTTTATGTAGGAAAGACTTGTAGAGCCTTCAAAGAAAGAATTAGTGAGCATATTTGGATATTAAACATATGAAAAGTACTAATGCTTTAGTTAGACACACAGAACAAAATTCTGGTCATCAATTTAAATTTTGTGTAATACAGCATATTAAAAAAGATGTTCAAGGTGCTTTTTCAGACGTGCACCTTGATATATGTGAAATGAAGTGGCAGTTAAGGTTTGATGCCACAGTGTTTCCAGGCATCAATGATAATATAAGTTTAGCTCCCATTCTAAAATTAAAACATATTATGGGGTAATGGGGGCATATATATGAACGGATTTAATTTGGAATGCTTTTCATATTAACATATATATTGTTGTGTTATTTATTTGCCTTTTAGTTTCTGAATTTTTAACCACAGATTGTGAATTAATGTTTTGCAGTATGTTACTTGTTTTAATAGATGTTAATTACATATTTATATATATATTTTATATTTATATATATATTTTATATATATAATAATTTTTTACTTTATTCATTCACTTAGTATTGCATTTTCATGCATGTGCCAAGTATGATTTTGTAATTTAGTGGTAGTATGAGTGTATTTGATGTATATCATACATTTCAGGAATGAATGTAAGCTTATTTGCATATTTTATTGGAAAATGGGTATGTTAATTGAATGCAATTAGTGGAAGAGTATTTAAAGTTTGTTAGGGTATGTGACTTGTTTGTTCTGAAGAAGTCTGGTTATTAAAGACAAAACCTAGGTAAACTGTCGTTATTTTTTGAGTTGGTGCTAACTTGCAGTTCCTGATTACGGGTCACAGCAGTGTTCTTCCTTGTGGTTTACAAGTTTGTGTGAGTCTTTTATACTTTCTCTTACTAATGTCACAATCAATATCCAGATGTCTAGGTCCTAAGCAAAAACACATTCAGTGTGTGCATCTGAGTTAGGAATTTTGTGGCCACACGCCATGCATTTCTTAAATCCTGATGACTTATCTGGCAATTTGACAACTACAAATAGACTATAACAGAAAAGGGATATAAAAAGTTTTTTTCTTTAATTTATATAGAGAAAAAGAAAAGCGGAAAAGGAAAGAATTACCAACAATGGTAATTTAGGGTAATACTGAAATATGAGAAAGGAAAATACTAGCAAATTTACTACAAATTCTCAGAGAATACGAGAAGAAAGGAGAGCTAATACTGAAAAAGGGTTAAAAATAGGAAAAAAAAATATAATGGAAAAATAATAAAGATTAAACTCACTGACTTTAGAAAGTTAGATGAAATAAAAATTCCCAAATACTCGAGAGTTCGCAATCTACATCCGAACGTCATGGTAGCAAGAGAGATCTGGGGTATGTTATGTAACTAAGGCATTATGGATAAAGGAAGGAGCATGAGAGTTCAAGTGTTCTACAATTTGGAAGAAGTGATTTTTAGGAGACGACACAGCAAGAGAGGTAGGAATATGAATGCTTACAAAAGTGTAGAAGAAAAGTTTGAAATTTATTGACTTGTAGATGTTTGGGAGAATAAGATAAAAGGACAAGATCTGGATTATGCATTCTACAGTAACAAATGGCACTCCCGGTCATGAGTTGATGAAATAATAGTGCTTAAAAAATTTAAAGATTGGATAGAATATGTAAAAAGTGGGATCCATATTGTTTTCAGACCTCACCCTCCTAACTGCAGGCATCATTCGTAGTACTGGAGGTTTAGGGATGGCAATGTAGAGGTTCCCATCTTATTTTTTTTTACTATGGAAGAAGGAATATATAGAGTGAAAAAGGAATTCGAGAGGCA
This sequence comes from Protopterus annectens, assembly GCF_019279795.1. NCBI lineage: Eukaryota > Metazoa > Chordata > Ceratodontiformes > Protopteridae > Protopterus > Protopterus annectens. The sequence goes on along the minus strand of NC_056725.1, from coordinate 1,683,919,637 downwards.
GCTCCAAAACATGACTGGAAATGCAGTAAAAGCCTGGGTAAACTAAAAGAAAACTTTAGGAAAAAAGCATGAAAATGGGAAAAAGATATCAAAATACTTAAGCAAGGGGACAGGGGAGAGCTGAGAGAACATTTAAAGGGGGTGCAATTAAAGAGTGGTAAGCTAGGGAAAAGTGAGGAAAAACATGATATGGGAGAGAGAAAAAAACTGCAAGAGACATATGATGAAAGAATAAGGGCAAAAGGAACTGCTATTCAGGAGATAAATGTGCTCACTCTGGCAGCAGTGAGGGCATTACCAACTAGACAAAGGATGCAGAAAGTGGAAAGGGCAGTATATGAGCTCTGGAATAAAGAAAAGGGAAGAAAGAATAGCTGTGTAAAATCTTACCATAACCACAGATGTCCTTCTCTTCCACGTTGCAGTATTTTTAGTGTGGGATTCTCCGCCTCAGGCAAGCCAAATGTTAGTTCCTGCACAAAAGTTTAAGCCTGGTTGCTGTTGGTGCATGGGACGAAACGCGTAGGGCCATAAACCAAGAACCTTAAATGGGACGTCTGCATGCACAGACCTCAGAACTAACTGCCCAGTTGAACAGTGGACTAGGTAGAGCCAAATGATGTCCTCCAGACTGGTGAAATGCCACAGACTGCCCATTGAGACCATAGCCTAGGAGGTGCCTTAGGGTGCTCCACAGACAGATGAAAGGAATGCAGGGGGATGGTGGGAGGGAAGGAATACTGCAACATGGAAGACAAGGACATCTATGGTTATGGTAAGACTTCACACAACTATTGTATGTCCTTCTATTCCCATGTTGCAGTATTCTTAATGTGGGAGAGTACCACAGCTTAGGAAGGAGGAAGGGTGGAGGGTAGAGGTAGCCGATTCCAGAAATCCCTGCAGGATTGCCCTAGCAAAACCTGCTCTGGCGATATGGTCCAATTTGTAGTGTCTGGTAAAGGTGTGTATAGTGACCAGGTGGCTGCCTCCAGAATGGAGGTGGTCTCCAGGCCTTTCAAGAAGGCTCTGGAGGGTACTACGGCCCTAGTGGAGTGTGCTCTTACCCCTGAAGTAAGTCCTTGCCTTGGCTGGAGTAGCAGAAGCAGATAGTTTTCCTGATCAAACAGGAGACGGTTTGTTTGGAGATTGTCTTGCCCAGGGCCCTGGGATGAAAGGAAACAGAGAGTTGATTAGATTTCCTTACGGACTTAGTTTTGTCTAAATAAAATCTTAGCTGTCTGTGCACATCCAGGGAATGAAGTATTCTCTCACTGTTACTGGTGGGAGAGGGAAAGAAGGTGTGCAGGTGGATGGACTGATTTAATGATAGCTCGTTGACCACTTTGGTGGATGGACTGATTTAAAGATAGCTCGTTGACCACTTTAGGAATGAAAGAAGGGTTAGTGTGCAGGGTCACCCTGTCTTTGTGGAAGATAGTGTAGGGGGGACAGGCCATGAATGCCTGTAACTCTGACACCCTTCTAGTTGAGGTGCGAGCTACCAGCAGGATTGTTTTCCATACGCACATTTGTAGTGTTGAAGAACTGGCTGGTTCAAATGGTGCTAGTGTGATTTTTTCTAGGATAAAATTTAGGTCCCAAGGTGGAACCGGTTTCCTTAGCGGCCTGATGTGCAAGACCCCTTTCAGGAACAATTTAACATCTAACCTGGAGAATAGAGGAGGGTCTAAGGGTAAGCAAGCAGAGAATGCAGATAGGTGGACTTTCATTGAGGAGTATGAAAGGCCTGCCTTGATAAGTTCACACACATAAGCTAAGACTAGAGGGACATCCACTAGAAAGGGATCCCTATGTCTTTGGAGACACCATTTGGAGAATCTTTTTCATTTAAAAATGCAGGATTTCCTTGTGTTAGTTTTCCTGGCCTGCCTCAGGACCGAAAGCACATCCTCAGAGTAGCGGTGTCTGAAGAGTATTAAAAGTTTGTCACCCAGAGTGCTAGACATAGCACCTCCAGGTTGGGCTGGATGAGTGTTCCCTTCTGCTGTGTGAGTAGGTCCACCTTGTGGGGTAACTTATGGTGATTGCCCTTGGCGATGGATAGTAGAAGGGGGAAACCAATGTTGCCTTGGCCAACAGGGAGTCACCAGCAATATTTTTGGCATGTCCCTCCTGATCTTCAGAAGGACCTTTTGAATGAGAGAGAAGGGGGGAAAAGGCATACAGAAACGGTTCCTTTCATGAAATGGTGAAGGCGTCCACTCTCCAAGCTAGTGGGGAGTAGTCCTTGGTACAACATTTTTTCAGTTGTCTGTTCTGGGGAAGGCAAACAAATCTATTTGAGGTGTGCCCTACTGGTGGACAATGTCTAGAAAAACATCTAACATCCACTCATGATACAGAGAGGATGATCTGCTGAGAGCATCTGCCTTGTGGATTGCCCGGGATGGTATGTAGGTTGCCTGCAGAGATAAGTTGTTTTGGGAGGCTAGGACCCAAATCTGGATTGCTAGCCCACCATTTGTTGATGTACCACATGACTGTAGTGTTGTCTGTGAAGATTTGAAGGGGACCTGGCTGAAAGACAGGAAGAAAGGTTTTCAGTCCCAAAAGGACTGCAGTCATTTCTCTGACACAGGTTCATAGGTGTGTACTAGGCTAATGGCCCTGGATCCCTTACAAGCCTAGCCCATAGAAGAGCCCTGGCATTGTGCAGCCCGGCGTTAGTTTCCAGTGCCTCTATCGAGTAGAGCCAATGGAGTGATCCCCGGGGTGAACTTTCTATTTCCCATCCACTTATAAAGATTTCTCTTGAAGAGGCCAAGTGAGGTGCTCTGCTTGACATGAATGGGAAGTCTATTCCAGAGCATGGGCAGTCTTTGGGTTATGAACCTGTCCCTCTCCAGCCTGTTCTGTTGATTGTGGCAATGAGGCTGAGGTCTCTGGAGTGTGTGGTGCGGAGGGATTGGGATTTCTTTAGATGTAGCATTTCTAACAGAGCTGGGTCAGACATAGCTTTGTAAGTCAAGCAGAGACCGCTTCTTAGTAGACGATATGAGACAGAGAAAAGCTGGAGTTTTTTTTAGTCTGTCTATGTAGAACATGTGTTTAAGACCTAGGATCCTCTTTATGAGGTATTTTTGTAGTCTCTCCAGCTGTTGCAGGTGTCTAGTGAGGTACATGCCAAATGGGGCATTATACTCGATGACTGGTCTAATGAGGGAAGAGTAGAGAGAGACAATAACCTCTTTCTTCCTGGATGCAAAACCCTTGGTAATGAGATGTGCCACATAGGACTTTCTGACCATAGTGGCAATGTGGTTGTCGAAGGAGAGGTTGCTGTTAACCTGTGCCCCCAGATCTCTTATAACACCTTCAGTGTTCAGTGAAGTACCATCGATGTGGTAATTTGGGGGAACTGAGCTCTTCCCAAAGAGGATGACGATGCATTTTTTGGCATTGAGCTTAAGGCCATGGTTTTGACACCAGTTGTTTGTCTCAGTGAGGCCTTTCTGTAGAATGTCTGCATCACTTGGGGAGTTAATAATGGCTCCCAGCTCGCAATAGTCTGTGAACTTGGTCAGCTAGAGTCCCTCCGTGTTGGCCTGGACTTCCGAAAAGTAGATGCCAAACAGGAGAGGACCCAGGACCAATCCCCGTGGGACTCCACTTGTGACTGGTCGGCAGTCTGACTTGGAGTCTACTACTTTCACACTGTGGGTTCTACCTGTGAACCAATTTGCAACAAATCTAGTGATATAGGGGTTGATGGCTAGTTTGGTGAGACTATCTATAATTCCTGAGTGGGGATTGGTTTCAAAGGCCTTGGCCAGATCAAGGCAGGCTGTTCAAACTACCTTGCTTTCATCCACAGCTCTGGTGACAGACTCAAAGAAGTCAACCAGGTTGAGCATGCTTGATCTACCCTTCATAAAACCAAACTGTTGGATCCAGAGTTTGATGACTCCTCTTTAGTATCTGCCACAATTCTGCCTTCATACCTAGCTTTAGAGGATTTGATGAGGGATTTCAACTTTTTGTTGAGGCTAATAAGGGAGTTTTTCCAGTATTGGGACTTCACCTTTTTATTGCAACAATTTTTTCCTTCTGTTGTACAGTTTGTTAATGGCAGGCGACCACCAGATTGGCTTCCTTTTTTTTTTTTTTTTTTTTTTTTTTTTTTAAGAGGAGAGCGTCTTGGTTCTGTTTGGTATGGCTAGTTCCATGCATTTATGTATGTGTTCGTACAGTGCATTGGTGTATGAGTTGACAGTCATGCAACTATTCTCCATTTGCATGGGTGCCATGAAGTTAGCCACCTCTGTTTTTAGGAGCCAAAAGTTAGATTTGGAGAAGATTTTCATAGTGGTTGCTTTTGCAGGGGGGGGGGGGGGGGGTGAGATGTGGATTTACATGGTGATTAGTTTGTGGTCAGATCTAACCAGGGAGGAACTGACTACTGGTGTAGAGAAACGATCACCCATACTAGTAATAACCAGGTCAAGGATATTGCCCCCTCTAGTGGGGGTAAGAATGAGCTGGTCCAGGGTATTGGAATTAATGAATTCCAGGAAACGCTGGGCAAGTGTACTGGTGCATGAATAGTTTTCCCAATTAATGGAGGAATAGTTGAAGTCACCCAGTATGCGGGTGTTAGGTTGGACCCTAATATTTTCCAGGGTTCTTAGGAACGTGGAGTGAGAGTCTTGGGACATGGCTACGGACCTATAGCAGGCTACGACCTGAATCGTTGTCATGCCCAATGTTAGTTGTACCTGAAGCATCTCCAATGCATTATGCTGTGCTACTAGTCTGGAGGTGTGCATATCCTTTATGAATATGGAGACGCCACCTCCTTTGGAGCTTTGGTCCAAGTTCTGGGGCCGAAAGGTGTGGAATGAGTTATAACCTGGTAGCGCAGGGGTGCTTTCTGCTGCTTTAAACCAGGTATCCGTTACAGCACAAATGTCGATGTTCTCCATTTTAAGGAGGGCTTCAAGTGAGTGCATCTTGAGATTTAGACTTCTAGCGTTGACCAGCATTACCCGCAGACTGCATTTTTTTATAGCTGTTACGGTGGTAATTTGGTCTTTGGAACACCGCCTAAAAAAGGCACTATAGGGGTGGCAAGAGCCTTAGCCAGTATCTGGAAACCCAGGGGTGACAGATGCAGGCCATCTCTGGCAAAGCATCGAGGTCTGTCAATCATGTCATCCCTAGCAGACTGATACTGGATCCCCTTAGAATGACACCAGAAACTTAGCCAATTGTTGAAGTCAATCATTTGTTTGTACTGTGGTATCATTTTGGGCAATGGTAGGATGCTGGTCAGGGCTGGGATCATACCTGCCTGGGCTACATAATCCGAGAACTCCTCCATGTCTCTCTTCACTGATGTGTTTTTTCTGGGGGGTGACTGCCAGCATTCCTGCACCTTGAAGCCCTTCATCGTAGCCCCCCAGTCCAGGTCTGATGCTTCTATATGCATGTACTGAGCTGGTGTGGGATGGTGAAGGCGAAGTCCTGGGTTCATTTGAACTTGTTGGATCCATCACCTTAACACTGCCTTTAAGCAGGGTAGGAAAGGAATCTGGAATTCTAGAGGATGGTTATGTTGAGACCACACATTCTTTAGATACCATAGTAATTGTCTCATGTGCACTCTAGCTAATGGTAGCATAGGAATGGTGGCTGCCATAAGGCCCAGAAGTTGCAGAAATTGTCTTGCTGATAGTTGGTGGACTTGAAGCAGATCCTGGAAGTGGCCTGTTAGGGAAAGTACTTTGTCCTGAGGAAGGAAAACCTTCATCAAGTCTGTTCAGATCCTGCAGCCCAGAAAGATTTTCTCCCGCTGTGGTGCTAGGGATGATTTCGGAAGATTGAGGATGAACCCCAGACCCTGTAGCAGAGACATGGCAAACTGCAGATTTTTTTAAGGCGACTTCTTTTTATGCAAGAATAAGTATATCGTCTAGGTAGAGGTAAGATTTGAATGCCTTTGGTTCTGCAGTAGACTGTGGCTGGAGCAAGGCATTTGGTGAAGACCCTGGGTGTAGTGGATATACCAAAAGGCAAGGCAGTAAATTGAAAGTGAGAACAGGGTCCAGTGAATCGCAAGTACTTTCTGTGAGACGGTTTTATAGGGATGTGGAGGTAGGCCTCCTTCAGGTCTAGCGTGACCATGAACGTCTGTGCTGGCATTAGTGGAAGTAGGGTTTGGAAGTACAGCATTCTGAAGGATGGGACTTTTAGGAAGAGATTTAGAAATGACAAATCTAGGATTGGCCTCCATGGCCCGTCCCTTTTTGGTACTAGAAATAGCCTTGAGTAAATGCCTTTCCCTTCTTGTCCTGGGGGACAGGTTCTATGGTTACATGGGTCAATAGATCTTGTATAATGTCTGAAATAAGGTGTAGCTGTTTTTTGGGTGGGACTGGGATCCCCTGAGAGGGGGGCCTTTCTGTCCAAGAAAGGAAGTATTTCCTGTTCTACTATTGCCAGGACCCAGTGATCTGAAGTAATTGTTCTCCAGAGGGGCAAGCAGTGGGAGAGACGGGCTGACAGGGGAAGATGGGCAAGGCAGTCACACATTGTTTGTGCCATTTCTGTCATGAGAGGGCTGTCTGGGGGTAGGTTGAGAAGAGGCTGGTGTGGTAGAGGTCTGCCTCATGGTTCCTCTCCTATGCCTATGTGGAGGGGGTCTTCTGACACAGGTGGTCTTAGCTGGATAGTTTCTGTAGCATTTTGGTATAGGGGATACCAGAAGGTGCTTAATGTCCTGAGGCTCCTTACTTTTCTCCTAAAGATTCTTAAACAGTTCAGCAGACTGCTTACCAAACAGGAGGTTGTGGTCTAGTGGAGCATCAACAATTTTGTATTTGAAATCCGCAGGCAGGGGCTGAAGTCAAAGCCATGAATATCTGCAGAGTACATACGCAGAAGCAGCAGACCTAGCAGAAGCTTCTGCTACATCATAACTCTATCTGATTGTCTGGCCACCTGGGATGCCAGGGTCAGTTTTGATGCTACCTCAGTCTTCATAGGAGAGTCAGGCAGAAAGGATAGGAGCGTAGATGCTTGGGATACCAAGTCCAAGGCATACTTGATCATATAGGTTTGGTAACTAATAGCACTGAAGACTAAGGTGGAAGAGGTGTAAACGTTCTTCCCTAGCCTGTCCATGTTCTTGCTGTCCTTGTCAGTGGGCAGAAGGGACAAGGATGGGATCAGTCTTGACTGCTTGTCCGAGGCTAAAGCAATCACTGCAGGGTCTGCCAAGGGAGGCTTCACAAGAAATTTGAGGTCATCAGGCATCTTGTAGAAATTACCAGGTCTCTTAGGAGCAGGTGGCTGACAATCAGGATTTTTAGATGCAGAAGTAAATGCATCCAGGTATGCAGGTATAACTGGGGGAATGGCAGAAGGTGAAGGAGATTCAATTTGCAGCAAGTCAAAATATCTTTTTTGAGTTTGTCATTTGGGAAGCATCCCATTTGAAATACTCTTTCATTTTAGTTATGGTCACCTCAAAACTGATGTCCTCAGGAGGAAAGTCCCCTTCTGTGGATTCCTCATCAGGTGAACAGTATTCTAGAGGAGAAGCTATCTGTGCTGAGTAGGTAATAGACTCATATGATGATGAGAATTTCTTCCTCTTCTTCATGGGAAGTAGGGGGGGGGGGGAGTATAGAAGTAGCTGAGGCAGACCTTGGGCTTAGCACTGGGATAGTGGAGGGAGAGGAGGCCAAGGGCCTAAGAGCCATGAAGGCCTGCATCAGAGACTGAGTAAAAGATTGCCAGTCAGGAAGTCCCTCAGGAGTGGAAGATAAATGTTTACTTTTTTGTTTTCTTTTTAAAGGAACAGATCTGGGAGAAGGCCTAGGTTCAGGGCCTGAGCTAAAGCAGAGGCTCTGGATTCTGGCATTCGAGATGGGCATCCAGTGGATCCTGGTTCCCCCTTGACTTCAGTGGAAACCGACATCTGAGTTATCTCTGTGGACTTGCTGGCCAGTACTTCAGAAATGGCTACCTCAAAGGGAGCCGACAAAGTAGATGGCTCTAACGAATGTCCCTCAACCCCTATATCAGTGGCTGGCGGGCGTCCAACGACAGAGAGGCAGAGGAAGCAGGCCATGAAACCTTGGCCTTTTTCTGAGGTGGTTCCACCTGGGCAGCCGGCTCCGGATCCATCCTAAGTGCTAATTTTTTTACGTCTCTGGTTTTCCAAGTAAAGATTAAGAGCAGCCAGACGGTTTCTAAGCTTCTTGGGGATGAAGGATTGACAAATGTCTCCGGTGGTAAGGTCGTGTTCCCGGCCTAGACAAAAAAAAATGCAACTGTCATGGGTGACTTTATGCGGAGTTTGACATCCGCATCGGCATTTACCCTTCTTAGCAGACATCGGCTAAAAAGAATCAAGCAATAGTAATTGAAAGGCTCCCCAAAAGGGTACTTAGCTTTAGACATCTTAAAAAGTAGAGCAGCGATGCGATCGATCTGACATTCGACTGTGGCAGAAAAGTTCTGAGGTATGTGCATTCAGACGTCACATTTAAGGCTCCTGGTTTATGGCCCTGCATGTGACGTCCCACACACCAACAGCAACCAGGCTTAAGCTTTTGTATAGAAGCCGACATTCGGTCCTCTGAGGTGGCGAATCCCACACTAAGAATACTGCAACATGGGAACAGAAGGACATTAGTAGATATGCCCATTGAAATATCTGAAGAATTTGAAAAATACTATGGTAAATTATACAAGGGAACTGCAAGACTGAAGAATCACATATTAGACATACATAGTTGTTTTAACAAAATTAGATATGGAGAAAATTTCTAAAGAGCAATGATTTGTGCTGACATATTACTAGACAAGTGGTACCTGATGTGCTCTGTCTACATCATAGAAATAAATCTCCTGGCATTGACAAGTCTACCCATGGACATTTGAGAGTCTGGGGGAGATACCCTGATAAAAACTTGGGTAAAGTTATTTAATAACATAACAGAGACTGATAGTACCTATTCCTGGAAAAAGGGAGCGATTGTGGTTTTACCAAAAGGAAGGAAGGACTTGGTTAGTTGACATCAACCTATTTCAATTTTAAACCATGATTACAAAGTTTTTATGGTTATATTAGCAGAGAGACTGGCAGGAATTCTACCAAATTTAATTTATGGGTTTCTTCAGGACAGGAAATAATCTGACAATGCTATAATAACACTGCTGATAATTCAGAATGCTGGGAAACAAAAGAAAAATAGTTATCGCCCCAGATGAGGAGGTGGTTTTCAATACGGTGGATTTGGACTTCATTTTCACAGTTCTTGAAATAAGGGGCTTCCGTAAAGAACTTACTGCATTAATAAGGGGGCTAAACAAATGAGCAGTTACTCAGGTGAAAATGACTGGGAGGGTGAAGGGGACTACTAAGCTTGGTAGGGGAACAAGATGGTTATGTTCCCTCTCTCTGCAGCTGTTTGCCCTATACTCAGGACCTTTGGCAGAAAAATTGCGTGCTCCCAAAATTAAGGAACAGAATTTTTTTTTTTTGGGGGGGGGTTTGGAGATGAAAATAAGTCTGTATGTAGACAACATCATATTAACTCTTACTGACCCCCCCCCCAGAGGACAAAGGGGAATTATACAGATGCACACTGAATTTTGGAGAAATAGCAGGATATAAGGCAAATTAGGGGAAAACTAAAGCATTAGCAATAAATGTCACAGCTGTGGATAAACTAAAATGTGAAATACCAAAGTATTTGGGAAGACATCACACTTAAATATTTGAGAATTTGGCTAGTGGGGATATTAGGAACAATCATTGGTTACATCATGTGAAAAGATAACTGCTCTCATTCAAAACAAATTGCAGAAATGGGCTAAACTGAATTAGGACTTAAATCAGAGAATCTTTGTTCTAAAATGGCATATTGTTCTCTTTTTATTATATTTAGCACAGGATTTTGGACATGTCTATCTAAAGCGATTTTAAGCAGACAAACTGGATGATGGATTTTTTTTAATGGTCTGGGGAAAAAATGAAAGCTATGTACTCTACATAATGGTACATCAGTGTTGTCCTATTTTCATCTGGTTCAACCTCTGGGGACCCATATCTGGGCTCAGCACCTACAAACCTTAGGCTCCAGGGCTCTGACTCCTCCCTTACCCACAATTCCCTCACCAGTCAAATTACCTCAGAGTTTGTTTCAAATAAGGATACGCGTACCTAGTAATAAAATTATGGTTAGATAAGAAAAATTTTACAACAGGAAACAGAGGAAGAGGATGCGAGCTGGACATTAAGGAAACTAACTTGTTGAGGTCAGAGATGAGTACACTCCCTTAAAGGCTACCCATTCTTCAATGAGCTTTAAGTGACAATTTAGAAGGAGGATAGAAAGAGGGATGTTGAACCAGATGAAAACAGAACACTGATCAATCATTATGGTGAGTATATAACTTTTGTATCCAGTGTTGTCCATTTTTGTCTAATACAACCTTTGGGACAGAATTCCTAGCTATGTAATTTCCTGGATGGAATTAGGGAAGGGAGCAGGGCCACAGGAAGAATGAGCTCTGGACTGTAAATCCAGTTTATAGCGAGACAAAGGTACGCACTGTAGACCAGGTAGCAGTGGCACAAATCTCATCAAATGGAAACTGACACTGAAAAACTGTAGAAGCTGCTACTGCTCTTGTCGTATCAGCTGTCACTTTTTTTTTTAGGAAGGGTTAGACAACTTTTCATAAACAAAGGAAATACAGCTTGACAGCCATCTTCAAAGGGTGATTTTTACAAACATCCTGTCCCAGTTTATATTTAGAAAATGCAATGAATTATGAAATCCTTAGTTCTATGTAAATAAAATCTGATTTTTTATGATCAATTAAATGTAAAGCATACTCTCCTTTACTAGAAAATTTTGGAAGACAGTACTGGCAAACTGATGGTCTGATGTTGAACGCTGATGCCATCTTAGGAAGGAAAGACAGATTTGGATTTAGGAAAATCCTCTCTGAGAAAAACCAAATATGATGGCTATCATAAAACAGCCTGTAGTTCTGAAATCCTCTTAGCAGAAGTGACTGCCACCAAAAAGATAGTTTTTCAGGTCAACAACTTAAGATCCACTGAAGCTGCTGATTCAAAGGGAGACAGAGAAAGCTTGGAGCATCACTGTGACATCCCATGGAGGAACAGGTTCTCAAAATGGGGGCCTTAAGAAAGGCCTTGGATACCTTTAACAAAGTTATAGTAGTCTCGTTACGGCCTATGTGAAAACTGGAAAAGGCTGCCAGTTGAACTTGGATTGTTGAGAAATTAGAATCTTTTTGGAATAATTCAGACAGGAATTCTAAAACAGAGGGAAGGGAGATAAGAAAGGGTCTAAACCTTTCCCCACAGGCCAGAATTTTTTTTTTCCATTTGCTTTGCTACACTCTTCTGGTGCTAGACTTTTGTGAACCAGGGAGGACATGAATGACATTTTCTGAAAACCTGGCAATCCTGGCCATCACTAAATTTGGAGTAACCAAGCGGTTAATTTTAGGTTCTCTAGGTCCAGGACAAGAAGACTGGAAAGATGGCAGATAAAATCCAGCCTGTAAGCCAACATCCAGGGTGGACTAAGGTGAGACCAAAGATATGACAACCAAACCTGTCAAGGCCAGTATGGGGCAATGAGGATCACCTTGGCCTTGAACCTTCGGGCTTTCTGAATGAATTTTGTAAACAGAGAAAAAGAAGGGAATGCATAAGAGAGACCCAAAGGCTAAATGTAGATCAGGATGCCCCTCACTGACTGCCCTTGTGGAGGGATTGTGGCAAAATAACTGCTGCATTTGTTGCTAAGGTAGGAAGCAAACAGGTTTCAGCAAGGTTGGCCCCAGTGTCAGAAGAGCTTGTTTGCCACTCTTGAAATGAAAGATCACTCGTGAGGCAAAAGAATGCACCTGCTCAATCTGTCTGCTAACACACAAAGTCCCCAGGACAAGCGTTGCAAAACAGAGCGATGGGAAGACATTGCTCAGTGCCAAACCCTCATTCTCTCTCGACACAGTGGTAAAACCTGTTTCCCCAGTTTGTTGATGTACCAGACCACTGACACTGTCTGCCTAAATTGAAATCATACCAACTAGAAGAGAGTCTTGAAATGCCTGCAAAACCAAAAGGACTGCTCTCACTTCCAGAGCACTGATGTGGAGGCTGATCTCTAAAGTTGTCTCTGTACCTTAAACCATCTTCCTCTCATAATATTCTCCCACTTTAAAAGGAAGCATCCATGGTAACTACTGTATGAGTAAATGTAGAGAATGGATGACCTGGTGTTAATGCTGTGGATGTGATCCATTTTATGTGGGTTCTGCACATGGAGGTTATCCTGATCAGGGTGATAATGTTGGGACCACGGGACTGACAGAGTCCACTGCAGAACCCTCATAAAAAATCTGGACACAGGAATGAGAATGACTGACTGATGCCATCCACCCTAACAGTTTTAGAATGAATCGTGCTGGATGGGATGGATTTGATCGTACTTGTAATGATGACTGGCAGACTGAATGAACCCTGTGCATTGGCAAAGTGTCTGTGTTGTGGTGTTCAGGTGGCATCAGATAAATTCTAGGGTCTGAGTTGGGGAGAAATTTCTTTACTGTCTGTTCACTGTAATCCCCAAGTCATGAAGTAATTGGAGTAAGAGGTCCTATTGGAGAATTAACAGATCCTTGGTTGGAGCTGCGAGAAGCCAATCGTCCAAGTATGGGAACATCTGGAAGCCTTGCAGTCTGAGGTAGGCGGTCACTGATGCCATGCATTTGGTAAACTGGAAGGCTGTGGTGAGTTAAATGACAGAACTCTGAACTGGAAATGACTGGATCCCAGTCTGAAACAGAGAAATCTCCTGGAGTGCCAGTCTATCTTTATGTGACATTAGGCATCCTGGAGCTCTATCAAGCACATCCAATTATCCTTTTTGAGTAGAGGCAAAATGGACTGAACCATGACCATCCAGAACTTTGCCTGTTTCAAATATTTGTTTAAATTACTTCGGTCCAATATTTTTCTGACTGGAACTAAAAGGAACCTGGAGTAGACACCAGATCTATCTGGTCTGGTGAGACCTGCAGGATGTCTTTTTTACAAAAGCTTTTCTATTTCTGCTGTTGCGGATTCTGATTGAGTGGCATCTAGCCTTCTACAAGAGGCAATGCTAGAAATGGAAAGTACAGTTGTGTACCTACCATAAATATAGATGTTCGAGTGTATTCACTGTTGCAGTCATTACTCTTGGGTTATCCTGCTGGCAGGCTACCCTCAGTTTGCCTGAATTCCAAAGTCCTGGTCCGGCATCGGTTGCTGTTGCCTCTTCCCTGACGTCAGTGCACCAGGGGTATAAAAGATGCAGCTGACGCCATTTTCTTCAGTTTTTCTTGCCCCAGATGTCAGGTGCCCCCAAAAGGGAAGGCTAAATATATTATACCAATAAACATACATGCAGTAAAGCAACATTTCCTTCATCTACAAGCAAATACACCATATAGGTTGTATAGAATAGAGAAGTACAGATAAACCCCAGCAAAAGAAAAGGGGGACGGTGGGAGGGTAACCTGAACTGCAACAGTGAATACACTCGAACATCTACATTTATGGTAGGTACACAACTGCACTATGTTCATCGTGTTTCACTGTTGCAGTCATTACTCTTGGGTGGAATCCCAAAGCTGAGGATGGGTGGCTGAGCTAAATAGGATTAGGAGAGGCTATGAGGCCCTGCAGAACTGCAGTGACAAAGCCTGCTCTGGATTTAGAGTAAAGAGGTAAGTGGTAGTGCTTTGTAAAAGTGTGCACTGAACTCCAAGTTGCAGCCTCTAAGATGTCTTTGGTTGGTACTCCTTTGAGGAAGGCTGCTGAAGTGGCTGCTGCTCTGGTAGAATGAGGCCTAATGCCCTTAGGCACTGATTTGTCATGCTGTGAATAGCAGAAACGGATGCAATGACCTATCCATTTAGAAATTGTCTGTTTTGAGAAAGCCTTTCCTTGTGATCCTGCAGCATATGCCACTAAAAGTTGCTCAGTCTTTCTGAAAGCTTTAGTTCTGTCCAAGTAGAAGCGTAGCTGTCTGTGTATGTCCAAAGAATGCAGAATTTTCTCACCCTTGTCCTGTGGGTTTGGATAAAAGGTAGGCAAGTGAATGGTTTGGTTGAGGGCCACACTGGACACCACCTTAGGCATAAATGTAGAGTTTGTCCTCAGAGAAACCCTGTCTGGATGAAAAATGGTAAAAGGTTCCATAGCCATGAGTGCTTGTAACTCCGACACTCGTCTTGCAGAGATTATTGCTAGAAGCAGAGCTGTTTTCCAGGATATGAATTTTATATCAGCTGTTGAGGCTGGCTCAAAAGGAGGCAGTGTGAGTTTTCCAAGACATAATTGAGGTCCCATGCCGGAATTGGTGCTCTCCTTGGAGACCTGATGTTTTTGGCCCCTCTGAGGTACTGCCTTATTAAAGGATGAGAAAAGATAGGTGGATCCATATTGTAATGGGCTGAAATGGCAGAGGCATGAAGCTTAATTGATGAAAAGGAAAGGCCTTTGTCGAGCATCTCAGTTAAGTATTGCAAAATCTGAGGAATATTTGGTACATACGTGTCAATGTCTTGTTCCTGGCTCCAAGCACAGAATCTCTTTCATTTTTCTGCATCAGATTTTCTGGTACTGGGCCTCCTGGCCTCCAAGATAATATCCATAACAGCTTTTGAAAGAGGAGTGTTCTGAATGGCTACATTATCCGCCATGCTGCCAGATTTAAGGTCCTGTGTTGACTGTGCAGGATCTGATTGCTTTGTTGGGTCAGCAAGTGAGAAGTTTGAGGCAATATCCATGCTGGACCTTGAGACAAGCTCTTTAGGATTGGGTACCAGTGCTGGTGTGGCCAGTCTGGTGCAATCAGTATAATTTTTGGCTTTGTCTGACCTTTAGGAGTACCTCGGGAAGAGAGGCAGTGGAGGAAAGGCATATGCTGCGAGGTTTTTCCAGCTGAAGGATAGGGCGTCCACTTTCCATGCTTGTTTGTGATAAATCCTTGTGCAAAATCTCTGTAATTGACAGTTGTGAGGGAAGGCAAATAGATCTATGTCTGGGCATCCTCATTTCCTTGTTATCATGCTGAAGACTTGTGGATCCAGTTTCCACTCGTGGGGATCCATGAGGTTTCTGCTTAGTTAGTCTGCCAGAGTATTTGTTTTTCCTGGCAGGAATTGTGCTTGCAGGTGAACTAGATAAGTCAATGCTGTGCCCCACAAGGTCATTGCTTGTCTTCAGAGGGGGTAGGAATGTGTGCCACCCTGCTTGTTTATGTACCACATGACCATAGTATTGTCCGTCTTTATCAGTAGCTGTCCTGGATGTAGTAGATCCTTGAAAGCTGTCAGGACATTCTGAACAGCTAGCATCTCTTTTTGATTGATATGAAGATGCATCTGGCTTGCAGGCCATGTGCCCTGAATAAATATTCCTGTCATATGGGCCCCCCAGGCATAATCTGATGCATCCGTTGTCAGTGTCTGTCTGGCTGTGGGTAAAGTGAATGGCAGACCCTTGTTGTGGTGACAGGCCTGTGCCCACCATCAAAACTCCTGTTGCAGGCAGGGAATGAGGGTAATTACTGTCTCCAGGCTGTGGCAATGCTGAGTCCAAACACTTTTTAGATAACATTGTAGTTTCCTCATATGCAGTCTAGCATATGGAATTAGTAAAATGCAGGATGCCATGAAGCCCAAGGCCTGCAGGATTTTCCTTGCAGATAACTGGGTCTTTGTTGCCAACTTTTTGAAGTAAGAAGTCAGTTGCCTTTGTTTGTATGGCATGAGATAAGTCATCTGGGCAGTTGTATTTAAGCTTGCACCCAGGAATATTATCTCTTGAGAGGGTACTAGTTTTGATTTCTTTTCGTTTACTGTGTACCCTAGGCAAATTAGTAATCTTTTTACAAACACCAGATGCTTTAGAAGAATGTCTTTGTTCTCTGCTTGAATAAGGCAGTCGTCCAAGTAGGGATATATTTGAATTTCTCTTTGTCTGCAAAATGCAATTACTGGTGCCACGCATTTTGTGAAGACCCTGGGCGCAGTAGATAAGCCAAAGGGCAGTGCAGAGAATTGGTAGTGCACTGAGCTAGCTGTGAATCTGAGGTATCTTCTGCAAGATTCTCTGATTGGGACATGCAGGTATGCCTCTTTTAGGTCCAAAGTTACGAGCCAAGCCTTCTTGCCCAGCATGGGCAGTAGCTGCTGTAGAGTCAACATCTTGAATTTTGGAACATCCAGAAAGGTGTTTAGTAAAGACAGGTCCAGTATTGGTCTCCAGGTTTTGTCCTTTCTGGGCACCAAGAAAAGTCTCGAGTAAAATCCTTGCCCCTGCTCTTGCTGTGGTACTTGTTGAATGGCCCTCATGTCCATGAGGGATGTAATTTGCTTTTGTGCCTCTGCCCATTGATTGTGTGGCAGGTCTGGCATACCTTTTGCCCTTGGTAGGGTATGAAAATGGAATCTGCAGCCCTGGGCCACTATGTTCAAGACCCATTTGTCCTGGGTAATCATTTGCCAATTTGGTGAAAAAAGTGCTAGTTTTCCCCCTAAGGGGGCTGCCAAAAGATAAGTGCTTGGATCTGGCAGAGGAAAGTCATTGGGACTGTTTCCTGTAAGGTTGTGATTTGTGTTCTCCGCTTTTGGAGGTAGGAGCACCCCATTGTTTAGGCCTGTATGAGCCTTGGGGCTGAGATCTGCCTCTGGGACGTCTGCATCTGCCTCTTTGTGGCCTGTCTGACACTGGAAAGGACCAATTTTTTGAAGGCCAGTTCCTTCTAAATCTGGGTGGCTGTACCTGTAAGAAATCCTTAACAGTCTGCATGGATTTTGCTTTATCCTCCATTTTCTTCAACACCTCTTCTGCTTTAGCACCAAACAAAGTATCATGCTGTAATGGAGCATCTAATAATTTTGCTTTAACATGATCAGGCAGATTCTGTTCCTTTAACCAAGCATGCCTTCTAATAACAGAGCCTGTAACAGCGGCCCTGCAAGAGGCCTCCAGTGAATCATAACCACATTGCAAAGTATGCTTTCCCACTTGTTCAGCTGCATGCAATAAATCCTGCATTTCCTTGTTTTCTGAATATTCAGAATTTGTCAACATTTTCTGTTTAAGCAGTGACATTAAGTATTGCTGATATTTAAGAATATGACACTGACAATTTAAAGCCCTTACAGCCAAGGTAGCAGAAGTGTAAACTTTCTTCCCCCATCTGTCCAGTGCCCTAGAATCCCTATCAGAGGGGACAGGGTTTTTTGCAGTGGAAGCTTTGACCCCTTTGGGACCCTGTGAGATAGTTTCTGGGTCAGCAGCGGTGTTTTTATATATGAATTTGAGTCTGGGACCCTGTAGTATGTCTGGCTTAGCAGGTGCAGGGGGTAAAGAGTCAGAAGACAGGCCTGACTCTGAAAATACATCATCTACAATGTCTAGAACAGGTGGAACAGCAAGAGGTCTGTGCTGAGGTAGCAGCAGAAAGTCTCTGAGCCTTTTCTTAGATTCTGAGTAATCTTGGCTCTCCTAGTGGAAATGCTCCTTCATGGTATGCAGGGTTTCCCCAAAAGAATAATCCTCAGGAGGAGAGGCTGAAGGAATGGATTCTTCAGCATCAGAATCCTCATAGGGAGGAAAAGAATATCCCTGTTCAGAAGAGGAATCAGAGGAAATTGAAACCTGATCAGAAGAATCATATTCTGTCTCTTGTCTAGGCCTCTTATCAGGAGGGGGATGGGAACCCCTGATCAAAGTAATTAGGTCTTCGGCCATTTTAAGCATCTGTTTTTTAGGCATGGAAGTCTGAGTAGGAGAATGCTGTACTTGTTTCTTTGTCTTTAGAGCTGCTTTGGTCTTTGAAGCTGAAGATGGTTTAACATATAACAGTGCAGGTCTGAAGACACCCTCAGAAGCCGATGCCTGCTCAGCGGCTCCGGACCCATCTGAGGGAATGACTTCCGAGTGTCCAATACTTTGAGTATCCAGAGGCCCAGTCGGCTCCATGTGGGAGTTGGAAGCGGCCTGTGGCTCTGAGGTAGTGGGCGCCAGGGCCTGCAAAAGCGTCTCACTGAGAACCAGCGACTGGCCTAGCGGAGGCCTCGTCATCGGTTTTGGACCTCGGATACCTATCCTTTTCCTTGCGTTTTTTTGTAAACTCCGATCGTCGGCTGTTCTGATGGCATTATATAGTTAAATCTTCGGCCAAAGTAATGAAATGCAAAATCGAACTGACGCTTAATAGTGCGTTGGTTAAATCTAGCACAAAACCGACAGCTAGCAACGTCGTGGTCAGGGCCTAGGCAAGGAATACAGTAAGAATGAAAATCCTTATGAGGTATTTGCTTCCCACAAGAAATACAATTGTTAACTTTTTCTGACATCGGTCTGGAGCAAGAAAAGGTTTCAACGGGTACTTAGCTTTAATGAAGACTTCGGTTCTGAAATTCGGATTTGAAAATCTCAGGAGTCGGCCGACCGGCACTTGCGAACTGCTTTTGCTTCGGGCACCGCGCGGAAAGAAAGACTGAAGAAAATGGCGTCGGCTGCATCTTTTATACCCCTGGTGCACTGATGTCAAGGAAGAGGCGACAGCAACCAACGCCAGACAAGGACTTTGGAATTCAGGCCGACTGCGGGTAGCCTGCCAGCAGGATAACCCAAGAGTAATGACTGCAACAGTGAAACACGATGAACATCTGAAAATCTTCTGGTTATCCTTAACAATCAAGAACTGGAAGCGATAGCCTGCCAGGTTTCAGGGTGTAGGGATAAATACGCCCTGACTGCCTCCAAAGTGCGGCAGTCAGGCAACCTTTCAGGAGAGCTGGAAGGACTTCTCGGGAAAAGTCTGCAAAATCCTTGAATTTGTGGACTGCTTCTGCCTGTAAGGCTAAGTTCATTAAAATTACCCTCTCCTCTGCCATGGGGGGGGGGGGATATAAGTCTGTCCAAAGAAGTGTCCTGGGAGGACCCTTTGATTTTTGGAATCACATTTCTCCTCTCTGATTCCTGACGAAGTTTCTCTGAGGAGTAGAGAAACATATTCCAAGGGCAGAAAGAGTCTTACCGCTTTGTTTGCATCTAGTCACAGTGTGGCTAACTTTCAGACAAAACAATGTGGTATTGTCAAAAGGGGCACTGATGAAGGGTGTCAAAGTCCTCTGCAAAATCACATGACCCCGTCCAGGCATGGAGGTGTATGGCTATATGAGTACTTGCTACTCTGGCTGAACCATCAGCTGCATTCGAAAGCAATTGCATGGAGATGTTTGAAATAGAAGATAGGTAGAAAGTTGACATTCTGCGGTCTTCTGGATATACGTTGGCAAGTTACCTGAAAGAGAATTGGTAATTTCTTTGGTCAATTCTCTTTGGAATGGAATCGAATGATGTGAACCATGTGGAGCTCTCAAGGAAAATGTCAGTGAAGTGTGTCCATTTTCCAAATCTGTCCAAAGCCCTGTACTCCCTTGTCAGGGGGATGGACAACCAAGTTTTTCTTCAGAGTTCCTGCTTCATGGCTGCTGCTACGACCATGGCATCCACAGGGAAGCCCTTACTCAGTCTGCCTTTTGGTGCAGTTAGAATTCTACTGAATTTCTTAGGTATGGGCTCTGCTGTATCATGCTCCTTCCAGACCCTCTAAGTCACTAGCTCAATGAGGGTTGTCAAGGGGAGGGACCACCCAAGTAAAAGAGCCATCTCCAAAAGCTCCCATGAACACAGTGTCTTTCAGGGAAGGGGTATCAATGGACTATCCCCCCTTTTTTTGAAAAGTTCTACGATTTCTCCAAAGGAGACCTCTCCAAAGGGAGATCTAGGGGAGCCCTCCCCTTCCTCCAAATCCATGTCTTCTGTGATGGATTCCACAGACGAATCTAAATGCCTACATTTGAACATCTGCTTTCTATGTACTTATCATTGGGGAATATCTGGTGATGGGTCTGAATCAGACTGAAAACTCAGAGAGAGTACTTCCCCAAGACTTTTGGAAGATGGCTGTCCTTGTCGATGTGAAGGAGTGGATTCTGGAGCAGAACATGTTTGAGGTTGGGCTGGATCCAAATAAGATGGTAGCACCTCTTCTCTCATCTGTGAGAGGACCTGATGGAAGGCTGTGGAAGAGTTGGGAATAAGGAATTCTCTCAAAGCTGGAAGAGAGAGCAAGAGAGATCCTGACGCCCCAATCCCTCCCTAACAGAGAGTAGAGGGGGGTTGGACAGACCGGGGAATTACCAAATATAAATTCTTTATCAAATTCACATGCTTAGTTCTTTCCACAAGTCTCCTTTAGCACAACCATTTCCACTCTGTATTTTTTAATATAGTTCACTACTCTTTTCTTTTTTGTAGATATCTGTGAGGTTATTCACATTTAAAAGATAATATGGAAAGTGACAATAAATTATTCCCACCTTCTGTGTAACAGTTTTTTTTAAATGTCTAGCTTTAATTTCTAATTTTTGAGTTACATGCATACACTACTGTTTAGCAGGTTAATTTCAGCTGTTTCTTGTCATATCCATTTTAACCTATGTCACACATCTTACACAAGGCTTTTTATTTCAATGAAAACCGCAAAAAAATATATATACAGAAGCCATTAATTTAACACAAACACTAAATGTACATCTTCAAATAATGAAATTTAATAGGAACAATCGTCACAGATTGGTAGCCACACTCACAGGCTTGAATTAACCTATAATGAAAGTTATCCAAGCTAAGATGCATGACACTGCGCTTCTACTTCCACTAAGCATAGCCCATTTTTCTCTCATCTTTGTTTCTCTCCTAGATGTATAAAACATGATCTCCCAGCCACTGAAAGGCAGAATAAAAAATATTCTGTTTTTACTGTCCCTTATATAGAAACCTGAGAATCAGATACACAGCTGTCCTTAACCAGAAGCCTTCCTCATTGTTCTGTGAAAATGTATGTGCTAGAGGAAAACATTTCATTATATTCAGTGCTGTTTTATTTGCTTCTCCTTAAAAAAAGTCATGTACCTACCCATAACATTCCACCTGTTTTGTCCATTTTTATTCTTCCTCAATGGTTTGGTTCGGATCCAACCCTTGGACCGGACTTGGCCGCTTTTTACGGCTTGTGGAACACTGACAGCTCTCAAGCTCCTCTCCAACCTATAATGCATTAGTCCCCCCATCATACCACCACATCTCAGACCTTGTTTGGTGATTTGGTGAATAAAATAAATTTATCTATGCCAGTACCTGGAGGTTCAAACAAAGGAATACTGGTTCCTTTAGCATCTTCTGATCCATCCAGAAGTTAAATTGGCAAGGAATTGAGGGGAGGGAAGTTGAGGAAGAATGAAAATAGACAAAGCCAATGGAATGTATGGTAAGTATATAACTTCTTTATCTGATGCTGTCATTTTCACTCATTCTTCAATGACTGTGACAGTCCCCAGCTACCTCAATCCTAGGAGGACTGTAAGGAAGGCTGTCCCTGAACGCCACTGAGCTGAAGGCTGCTCTTCCCCTAGAGATCATATCTAATTTGTAATGAGCAATAAATGTATGAAGGTTAGCCCAAGTTGCAGCTGCACAAATATCGTCCAAGGAACATCTGGATAGAAATACTGAAGAAGTTGACATAGACCTTGTGGAATGAACTTTTAGATGTTCTGGCAAAGACAACCCCAATTTCTTGTAAACAAAGAAAATACAATCCATTAACCATTTGGCTAAAGTCAATTTGGTAACTGGTTTTCCCAATTTTGAGTCTGAAAAGTAGACAAAGAACTTATCTGACTTCCTGAAAGCTTTTGTACTATGAAAACAAAAACTTAACTGTCTGTGGACATTCAACAGGTGCAACATGGGATCTCCTTTGTTTGAGAAATTTGGAAAGAAGACTGAGGTTGAAAGTTTGATTGATGTTGGATTTTGACATCACCTTAGGCAGGAAGGATAGGTTGGTTCAGATAAGGAGGCGTAGATGATGGGGCTTGAAGTTCTGAGACTCTTCTAGCAGAGGTATGGTCACTAAAAAAGTTTTCCAGGTTAAAAATGAATTCACACTTGGCTGATGGTTCAAAGGAGGATTGGTTCAAGGATTTTAAAATTAAATTCAAATCCCACAGGAAGTGGGATCTTTAAAAGGCGGTCTGAGAAGAAAGGTACTCCTTATACACGCCTTCAAAGTTTGGAAGAGGCTAAAGATGATTGATTCCTATGTGAAAATTGGAAATGGCAGCTAGTTGTACCTTAACAGTTGAGGAACTAGCTCCCTCTTTAAACATTGTAGCGAAGAACTCCAGAACTTGGAATTGGTGTGGAAAAGGGGTCAATATCTTTTTGCTGCGCTCATAAAAACAAACCTTTTCCATTTTCTTTTGTAAAGACTGATAGTGGAAGCTTTGTGGGATAAGAGGTTGTGACAGACAGAGGAGCCTGGGCTGTCCAGCTATCCCTGTTCATTTTGATATGATACTAAGCATACTGAAGATCTATTGAGCACATCCAGTCATCCTGGTGCAGAAATGGCAGAATGGACTGAACCGTGACCATTTGGAACTGTGTGTGCTGAACTGACTTTTTCAGATTGCTGAGAACCAAAATTGGTCTCCAGTCCCCTGTTTTCTCTTGAGTAAGTTCCCACCTCTTTTTAGTCTGGGGGGGGGACTCTTGGATGACTCTCTTCTAGCAGCTTTTTTATTTCGAGTGCTGCAACTTTCCTCTGACTGGGTGGATCATCAGGAATTTTGTTTACTGTACAGGGAGGAAGAAGGAAAAAAGGGAATTATATAACCTCTTGAAATAAGCCTCTGCACCTCTGAATCTTCTGTAATCTGTAGCCAAGCTCTCTGGTGCAGGGATAAATGAACCCAACTGCCTCCAGGAGTGCTGGTAGGATCTGGCAGAGAAGGTATCTCTAGATCCTTGGTTCTGCAGCCACCTCTGCCATGTGAACGGCATCTTCCATTAGAGCTCCCTCCTCTGCCTCTGTTGGGACTATCTCCATGTGGATCTTGGAAAGGACCCAGTGACTTTTTGAATCACATTTTTCAACCACCACGTTGATTCCTGGAAAGGACCCAGTGACTTTTTGAATCACATTTTTCAACCACCACGTTGATTCTTGGAAAAGGTCCTTTGAGGGGTCAAAAAACATACACCTACAACAGACAGAGGTTTACCTTTTTGCTCACACCTGGATAGTCTCTCTTTAACCTTGGGGCCAAGTGAACTTCTGTCAAAAGGAGCACTGACGAAGGAAGACCTGATGGGCTCTGCTCTGCGAAATCACACCAGCGCATCCATGGCCAAATTTGAAATGAACTGTAGGGTAGTCAACTGTGAGGCAACAGAAGTTTCTGCCTCAGAAGTATTGGTCCCTGACAGGGATTTGATAAGTTCTTTAATCAAATCCCTCTGAACTCTAGTTAAGTGAGCCAAATAGTTCTGTGATCGAAGTGCAAAAGTCGCTGAAGCATGCACACTCTTCCCAAACTGTGTCGTCACAGACTTCCACTGTTAGGAGGATTAACAGAGGAACATTGTTCCATAATTTCCTTCTTTGTGGCTGCTGCTACGACCATAGCATCCACAGGTACTTCCCCCTTACTCCAAAACTCCCTATACTTGGAAGGTGCCAGAATCCTGTCCGGTCGTTTGGAAATTGGCTCAACAGTCAGTTTCCTTCCATGCCCACAGATAGATCAAATCAATCAGCTCTTCGGCAGGTGGACTCAACCAGCAGGTAGATGGGCCAGACCCAAAGGCTTTCAGAAATACAGATTCCTCTTGGGAAGGGTTGTCAGTAGACCAACCACCTCTGTTTTAGGATCTCTAGGATGTTTCCAAAGGCAACATCAGGTGGTGATCTTGGGGACTCCCCCCACCTCATTGAAATCAGTATTTAGGGGAGTCTAAGTGCCTTCTTTTACATTTCTCTTTCTATGAACTTCTGGAGAAGAATCAGAAGAAATCAATATACCCTGTGGGGTATCCTTAAGACTTTGAGTTTGCTGTCCTTGTGGAGTAGGATGTTGAGGCTCTTGACATACAGACAAGTGGGTTTGGGAAATGAAAGCCGAGAAAGGTAGATGCATCTTTTCTCTTGCAGCAGAGAAAACTCTCTCCACTACCTTGAAGGCAAAATGCCACTGGGAGGAAGAAACCAATGGCCTCAAGAAGATGTGATTCCGAACAATCGACTCCTTCTGATCCAAAGGCAAACCACTCAAAGCAGGGGTTGGAGCCGAGCTATCAAGGGCTGAGGCTCTTAGGGGTAGAGACAGCTTCAAAAATCTTGGAGTTAACACCTCATAATCGGCACTGAAACTACAGCTCCAAGAGTCAATTCGGCTCAGAAGTGCTTAGAGCCAGTCCACATAGAGATAATACTGGAGTAGAAGTTACGATGAACTTTTGATCCGATATAGATGGATATGGGATTCTTAATTCCATCTGCTTCAAAACCGAAGGCTGGATCAGTGAAGGAGACAAAACTGGTGGACTCGATGGCATAGGAGCCAGGAGAACTCCCATCTGTATTTGGTTGACAGAAATTTCCTCATTATCCCATCCACATCAGCTTTGTTCACCACTTTTGGAGGATCAAGATGATGATGCAATGGATGAGGTCCTGCAGTGGTGGCATCTCTCCAAGAATGGGGATGGGAGGGGACGGGATGCAGAGATGAATCATATTGGGAATGAGGAAGCGTCTTTGGATCCGTGTGGGTAAGATCCAATGATGCAGATTTGACTTCAGAAGCTGCAGGATCTGAGTGTTTAGCCTTTGGAGCCAATGGAATTTGATTCACTAGTTTACGTAGTTTTTGAGGTGGTTCTGCACCAGTAGCCAAGCTAGGGTCAGAAGATCCGGAAGGGTCTAAAGGATGCTTCTTTGCCTTTTTTGTCTTTTTTGGGGGGTGGTTTGAACCCCAGGTACTGTCTGAGAAATGGAAGGAAGCAAATCTTTCAAAATAAGCTTATTTTTCCTATCCACTGAGACCCATGGATTAACAGCCTTACATATATCACAGGACATGTTCAAATGAGCTGTGCCTAGACAGTAGGCATATGAGTCATATGCATCTAACAATGGTATCTTGTGGCCACAGGCCTTGCATTTTTTAAATCCTGATGGTTTTTCAGCCATTGTATCCAAAGCTACACTTTGAGTTATCTTGATCTGGGTGAATAAAGACTGGTGGAGGAACAGACCACCGAGTTGCTAGTGTCCACTGAAGAATTCTCATGTGATATCTTGCTAATGAAACCAAAACTGTCGCAGCAGACACTGACCCTAATGGTAGAAGGATCATTCAGGTTGAGAGACAAACATTTTGAGTAACCTTTTTGACTTGGAATCATATTGTTTGAATCCTTGGAAGAGGCACTTTGTCAAGGAAGATGTGTTGAACAAAGCCCTTAAGAACTGCAATATCTGAGTTGGCATTAGTTGAGATTTGTAGTGATTGGTGGTATTTCCTAGTTAAGAGCATATCTGGAGCATGACCTCGTGTTTTGATCAGTTAATGCCTGGTCGGAGCAGTTATGAGCCAGTCGTCCAAATAAAGAAACACCCTGAATTCTTGCAGTCTCAAGTGAGCTGCTACCACTGCCATGCATTTGGTGAACACCCTGGGGGCTGTGGTGAGTCCAAAGAGCAGAACTCTGAACTGGTAATGACTGGCTCCCAACCGGAAACATATGTATGTTATAGAAAGAAGATGAAAAAATATATATATTAAATCTGTTTTTTTCTACTCACAAATACAACGAAGCTCGGCAGCTAACTGCAACCACATCTATATGCCAAGGTAACAAACAAGATCTGAAATATGGTAGCATACTAATGCATCATAGGCAGGACAGCTCGAGAGCTTTCAGTGTTCCATGAGCTGTAAAATGTGGCTGAGTCACATCCAAACCCAGTCACTGAGGAATGCATGAAAATGACAGTATCGGATCTTGTTATTAAACCAAGCCGAAGGCCTTAATCCAGTCATTTCCCTATGCAAATGTATATTCATTTTTCTTTTAGCATGCTATTTTCTCCAGGTTTTCTTCTCTTTTTACACCGCAATGCTAACATTTCTTAAAACTAAACAAGCAGAAAAAACTGAGTCACCTGTTTACTTTAGTATCCCTACTGCACACAAAAATAACTGAAAAAGCTTAATCTATAGCATGCAGTGTATGTCATATATTATAAAATACTGTTAAGATCAACATTTTGTTTTACTTAAAGTTAACTCTTTCCTTCCTCTTCACCATTCCTAAATGATCTTCCAAACATTAATGACATGAAGTAGGGCATATGCTTCAGAGTCCCCTACAAGTTTAAATAAAGTCAAAAAGTCCAATATTTCCAGGTTTTCTTGTTTTGTCATATTTCATAAATGTAATTAATACTTTGTAATCCCACATTCATTTCATTCATTAATTTCCAAGTTGCTGTTTTCCTTCCTGTTGATCTCCATCTCCCAAATCCAGTCTCTGGTTCATTCAAACGTACTCCTGAGTCTTCTAGTCAACTCTTGTGCTTTTTTCTCTCTCTCAAGCATTTTCCTTTGGGACACTGGAAAAGGTTTCACTGGCATAGTCTTTCTATGGGCTTTATTCATCAGAAGCAGCAGCAGCAGAATCCCCTTCTGTTTGACAGCTGACTTTTTGTTGGATAAAATAAAAGTTATGTATTCACCATAACATTCCATTGGTGTTGTCCATTTTCATTCTTCTTCAACAAATGGGTTTGTATCCAACTCTCAGATCTGACTTGGCCACTTTCTTTAGATTCTAGGATCAGACTCTCGTGCTAATGCCCCTGATCACTGAATTACCTCAGATCGAGTTTGCTGCTATTATACAATATCTCAGTAAAACTTTTTCTGAAAATAGTTAAGACAGAAAAGTGACAGCTGAAAGATCAAGAAGTTCAAACATGAACAAACGTTCCTAATAAGAATTCTATTAGGTCACTTCAAAAGACATGGACATGGGGAAGGTAGGAGGGGAGTTGAAGAATGAAAATGGACAACACATGTGGAACATTATGGTTAGTACACAACTTTCATATCTGATCTCATTTTCATTCGTTCCTCAACGAATGGGACAGAGTCCCCAGCTACAATTACTTGGGTGGCCCTCATGGAATGGATAATCTTGGTGCACTGCAGAATTGAATGATGCCTTGTTCCTATAAATGATGTCCACTTTGTAATGTGAAACAAAGGTACGAGTATTAGACCAAGTGGCAGCTGCACAAATGTCACCAATGGAAGCTCTAGCTGATGTAGCCACTGACCTGGCTGAATGTGCTTTCAGTTGTTTTGGTAAGGTTAGGCCTTTCAAGGAATAAACACAAGTAATACAACCCGTTATCCATAGTAATCCTGGAAACTGGTTTTCCCCTCTTGGTGTTACAAAAGGAAACAACTGATCTGTTTTTCTAAACTCCTTGGTTCTATGTAGGTAAAAGCAAAGCTGTCTGTGTACATTTAGGAGATGAAGGGTATATTCTCCTTTATTCTCAAATTTTGGAAAGAAAACTGGAAGGTTAATGACTTGATTAATGTTCGATTCAGATACTACTTTAGGTAGAAAGGAAGGATTAGTGTGCAGGGTAACCCTATCCTTGTGAAAATTAGATACAATGGTTCTGAAGAGAATGCTTGGAGTTTTGAAACTCATCTAGCTGATGTAATTGCCACCAACGAGAGTTTTCCAAGATAAAAATGTTAAGGTCTACTTTAGCTGAGGACTCAAACGAAGGATGTACTAAAGACTGTAATACCAAAGTCGGATCCCAAGGTGGAGATGGATCTTGAACTGGAGGTCTAAGAAAGAATGTACTTTGTAGGATGGCCTTACACAGTTTAGTAGAATCTAAAGGAGAAAACTTATCTCCAATGTGGCAGTTGGAGATGGCTGCTAATTGTACTTTAATGATAGAGAAAGTTGCCCTGGTATGAAAAATAGAGGCAAGGAAATCTAAAACAGTTGGGATTGGAGCAGAAAAGGGATCCAAGTCTCTCTGATGTGGTCACAAATAAAATCTTTTCCATTTACTCTTATAAATCTTTTTGGTTGAAGGTTTGTGGGATGAAGAAAGGATATGAAGAACTGGAGAGGAAAGCCTGGAATATCTAGCTATCACTGGAATTGGAGAAACCATGGGGTCAACTTGAGGCCTGCAATATCAGAATGAATCAACTATGATGGGTGAGGTAGCAGATCTGGACTGGGGTCCAGTGTCTATGGAGAACATACTAGGTAAGACCACAGGAAAGGAAATCACACTTGCCAATGCCAGAAAGGGGCAATGAGGATTACGCTGCTCTTCAACCAACTGGCTTTCTGAAGAAACTTGGGTATTAGGGGTAGAGGAGGGTAAGCATAAAGGAGACCAGAGGGCCAAACGTGGAATACAGCATCTCTTTGTAACCATCCCTTTGGGGCAATTAGGGTAAGGAATCTGCTGCATTTGTTGTTGAGGGGATAGGTGAACAGATCATAACACAGTTGACCCCATTTGTGGAAGATCATCTTTGCCACTGATTGAGACCACCTGTGAGGAGTCAGGATCATCCTGCTGAACTTGTCCATTAATATGCTGGATTTTCCCTGGTATGTTTGTTGCTGCTAGAAAGCGGTTGGAGGAGATCGCCCATTGCCAAACTCTCACTGCTTCTTAACATAGAGGATAAGATCTGGTTCCCCCGTTTAGGTTCATAGGTAGGTACTAGGCTATCGGCCCAAGGGCCTACGTAAGCCTAGCTAACAAGGTTCCCTGGCTTATGCCACCAAAGAAAGTTATTTTTCTGTGACACTGTCAAGCAGAGACACAAAAGTGATCCCCGGGGTGTACTTCCTATTTCCCATCCACTCATCAAGATTTTTCTTGAAGAGTGCTAATGAACTTTGCTTGAAATAGATGGGTAGCCTGTTCCAGAGTATGGGAAGTCTCTGGGACAGGACTCTATCCCTCCAGCATGTCCTGTTTATTGTGGTGACAAGGTTTAGGTCCCTAGAGCGTGTAGCTCGGAGGGATTGGTATTTCTTTAGGTGTAGCATGTCCAACAGCTCTGGGTTTGACATAGCTTTATATGTTAGGCAGAGATCACCTCGGAGTAGGCGATATGCTACGGAGTAAAGATGGAGTTTTTTGAGGTGGTCAGTGTAGGGCATTTGTTTGAGGCCAGTAATCCTCTGTGAGGTACTTCTGTGGCCTTTCCAGCTGCTGCAGATGTCTTGTGAGGTACATTCCAAAAAAGGTGTTGTACTCTATAATGGGTCTAATGAGTGTCGAGTAGAGGGGAACAATGACCTCTTTTTTCCTGGATGAGAACCCTTTGATTGAAGTACCAGACTTATGACACATTGTCCATCTGAATAGCAATAGTTCCTAATGGAACAGAGCTCTGAAGGGCCTGTAATGCTAAAAGCAACTCTCTCATCTCGAGAATATTTATATGCAAATTGGTCTCTTCTTGGGACTACATGCCTTGAACTGTCCATCCCAAATAATGCTCCTCCCACCCTCACTGGGAGGCATCCATGGTCAATATGGTTTTCGGAGGAGGAAGGACAAACAGGCGGCCTTGGTAAATCTCTTCGGAATGTATCCACTACAGTAGAGATTTTCTGCAAACCTGAGACAATTACATTGGATGTCGTAGAGGTTGTCAGTGAAAAGACCAGTGCACTGCTTCAGTCCACTGAAGAATTCTCATATAAAGATGAGGAGTGGGTAATAAAGTTATTGCAGCAGCCAATGACCCAAGGGCTTTGAGTATTATCTTGCTGGGGGTGAAGGATAAGACAAAGTACAATTGTGTACACTTACCATAAATGTAGAGTGTATTCACTGTTGCAGTCATCACTTGTGGGTTATCCCTGCTGGCTGGATAGCCCTCGGCCAGCCTGAATACAAGAGTAAAGATTTCCCTCCTGCATCGGCTGTTCTGCGAGTGTGGTTGACGTCAGGTCATCAGGGCTATAAAGGGAGACAGCTGATGCCATTACATCAGTTTTTCTTGCCCCCAAAAGTTAGGATCCCCAGAAAAGATATATACATAAGGCAAGAAAGGGGGGAAGGTAGGAGAGAAACAGGACTGCAACAGTGAATACACTCGAACATCTACATTTATGGTAAGTGTACACAACTGTACTATGTTCTTCGTGTTTCACTGTTGCAGTCATCACTTGTGAGAAGAATCCCAAAGTTTAGTAAGTGGGTGGAGGAAAGTTGCACAAATTATGGGGATGCTAGCATGCCCTGCGGGATTCCCGATGCAAATCCTGCCCTGGATTTGGAGAATGTAGCTAGCTGGCAGTGCTTGATGAAAGTGTGTACAGATGTCCAAGTAATAGCTTCCAGAATTTCCTTTGTAGGAAACCCCCTCAGAAAGGCTGTGGAGGTACAGGCTGCTCTTGTGGAATGGGATCTGATGGTTTTGGGAGGACCCTTTCCGTGGAAGGAATAGCAGAAATATATGGAATGAGAGATCCATTTGGAAATGGCCTGCTTAGTAATGAGTTTCCCCTCTGCCTCAAGGGCGAACAAAACCAGTAGCTGGTTAGTTTTCCTGATTGATTTGGTCCTGTCAAGGTAAAATCTCAGCTGTCTGTGCACATCTAAGGTATCCAGAATTCGCTCCCCTCTATTTGTGGGTTTAGAAAAGAAGGTATGCAAGTGCATGGCCTGGTTAAGGGTTACATCAGAGACTACCTTAGGCATAAAGGAGGAGTTGGTTCTTAGAGAGACCCTATCCGCATGGAAGATGATGAAGGGCTCAGTGGCCATAAGAGCCTGGAGCTCAGATACCCTACTAGCAGAAGTGATGGCTAGCAAAAGGGCAGTTCTCCAAGAGAGGAATTTGAGATCTGCAGTTGAAGGTGGCTCAAAGGGGGGAGAGTCAGCTTTTCCAGGACAAAGTTAAGATCCCATGCTGGTGCAGGTGGCCTTCTAGGTGGTCTGATGTGAGCCATGCCTCTGAGGAACTGTTTTAAAAGGTGTTGAGAGAGTAAAGGCTGATCCGCCTGGACGTAGGCTGAGATAGCCAAAGCATGAATCTTGATTGAGGAGTAAGACAAACCCCTATGAAGGAGTTCTGCCAGGTAGTCTAGAACCAATGGTAAAGAGGCCGTAGTGCTGGAAGCACCCCTGCTGCAGCACCAGTAGGTGAATCTCTTCCACTTAGAGGCATAAGATTTCCTGGTGCTGGGTCTATGAGCCTCCTTAATAATGTCTAACACCTGATTGCTGAGGACTAAAGAGAACTGCCTTTAAGGACTCAGCCATGCTGTTAGCTTGTGTGTGGCCAGGCCTGGATGTAGGAGCTGCTCTCCTTGTTGTGTCAGAAGGTTTGAGGCAGAGGGTAGGGGGGAAAGAAGGTTGCATGATCATGCTGAAGAGCATGGGGTACCAGTGCTGCCTTGGCCAGTCTGGGGCAATCAGGATAGCCCTTGTCCTTCCTCTCTGATCTTGAGTAGTACTCTGGGTATCAGAGGAAGTGGGGGAAAGGCATACACAAACAGGCTGCCCCAGTGAAAAGAGAGGGCGTCCACTCTCCAAGCTTTTGGGTGAAATTGTCTTGAGCAAAATTTGGTCAGTCGACAGTTCTGGTAGCTTGCAAAAAGGTCTATGTCTGGTTCCCCCCAGATCCGACTGATCTGTAAGAAAGTGTCCCTGTGCAATTGCCACTCATGGGGGTCCATGATCTGCCTGCTTAAGTGACCTGTCAGGGTGCTTTGCTTCCCAGAAAGGTACTGAGCTATGAGATGCAGTCCCAGATTGGAGGCTGACTGGCAAATTTCCATGGCAAGGCAACACAGGGGGTAAGAATGAGTGCCCCCCTGTTTGCTGATGTACCACATGACAGTAGTGTTGTCTGCCCTGACTAAGAGTATCCCTGGTGACAGATGCTTTTGAAAGGTTAGGATAGCTCTGTGCACTGCTAGCATCTCTTTCAGACTGATGTGGAGACCTAGAAGCTCCTTTTCACAAAATGCCTGAGTTTGCAGAGTTCCTGTGTGGGCTCCCCAGGCAATGTATGAGGTGTCTGTGGTCAGGGTTTGTTTGTGTGGTCAAAGGAAAAGGGAAGGCCCTTGTTTAGGGAGCTAGCCTGGGCCCACCAGCGGAGCTCCTTCCTTAGGCAATGGGAGTTGTTGCTCCAGAGACTGGGAGTGTTGGCAGCAGAGGTTTCTTCGGTACCACTGCAGTTTCCTCACATGCAATCTGGCAAAGGGTACCAGCAGGCTGCAGGAATCCATGCATCCTAGAGCTTGCATTATTTTCCTGGCTGTGAGGTGGGTCTTTTATGCCAGCTGTTGGAAGTAGGACTGGAGAAAGGTAGTCTTCTGGGGGAGAAGGAAGGCCATTTGCGTGGAAGTGTCTAAAAGGGTGCCCATGAAGGTAATCCTTTGTGTGGATAATAGCTGGAATTTTTCTAGGTTGATGGTGACTCCCAGTGAGATCAGTAGGGTCTGCACATAGGAGAGGTCCTGTAGCAGCTTTTCCTTGTATCTGCCTGTATGAGGCAGTCGTCGAGGTAGGGGTAAATGTGTATGGCTCTCTGCCTGCAGTAGGCAATGACCGGAGCTAAGCACTTTGTAAAGACTCTGGGAGCAGTGGATAAGCCAAAGGGCAATGCAGAGATCTGAAGGTAATGGGAACTTGCTCTGAACCTTAGGTAGCTCCTGCAAGATTGTCTGATAGAGATGTGCAGGTAGGTATCCATCAGATCTAGGGTCACTAGTCAGGCTTATGGCATGAGCATGGGTAGTAGTTCTTGCAGAGTTAACATTTTCCATTTTGGAACCAGAAGGGACAAATTCAGGGTGGAGAGGTCTAGGATAGGATGTCATGTGCCCTCCCTTTCTGGGGACCAGAAATAGTCTTGAGTAAAATCCTTTTCTGCTCTGTTCCTTGGGCACGGGTTCTATAGCTCCCTGGGCATAAAGCTTTTGGAACTGACGAAAGGCTTCTGCTTTCCAGCCTGCAGGGACGTCTGAGTAACCTGACCTCCTGGGTTTTTCTTTGAAATAGAATTTGTACCCTCTGGTAATAATTTTCAGGACCCATACATCTGAAGTGATGGTCTGACAGTTTTCTAGGAAGAGGGAGAGTCTTCCTCCTTGCTTGTCTGGGGACCTGGGGGCGGGAGTAGGGAAACATTGCAAGTCTCTGGAAAAGGTAGTAAGCTTAGAACTTCCCTGCCTAGAAGAGGAAGAGGACCACTGCCTAGTTCTTTGTTGGCTGTGTGCCTGCGGCCTAGTGGTTCTGTCCCTACGTACCTTTCTCTGCCCTGGCTTAGCTTGAGAAAGAAAGGACCAGAGATTAGTAGGGAAGTTTCTGCTGAACCTGGGAGGTTGCACCTGTAAAAAATCCTTGACAGCCTGCATGAATTTGGCTTTATCCTCCATTTTTTATGATCTTCTCGGCCTAGGGGCCAAGTAAGTGCTCCTTATCTAGAGATACATCTAAAAGTTTGGATTTTATCTGTAGCTGCAGCCCTGGTAGAAGCTTCTAAGGCATAAAAACCACATTGCAAGGAGTGCTTTGTTACCCGAGAGCTATACTGTATGAGGTCTGTTAATTCTCTGGTAGTGCTACTGTCAGGCATGGCAGACATTTTCTGTTTTATTAGTTCCAGCACATTCTGTTAAAATTTTATCATGTGAAATTGGCAATTCTGTGCCCTGACAGCTAAAGTAGCAGAGGCGTAAACTTTTTTACCCATCCTGTCTAATGCTCTGCTTTCCTTGTCAGCTGGGATGGGGTTTTTAGAAGAGCTGGGCTTAGCTCCCTTAGGGCCTTGAGTAATTACTTCAGGGTCTGCAGTAGGGTTTTTTAAAAGGAATTTGTGAGTCTTACACCCGAAAGAATCTGGAGAGAGGGCAGATTCTAAGAAAACATCATCTACAACATTGAGAATAGGAGGAATAGCCAGAGGCTTATGCTGAGGCACATCAAGAAATTCCCTTAGTCTCTTTTTAGATTGGGGGTAGTCCTGTGCCTCCCACTGGAAATGATCTTTGAGGGTATTGTTTCCCCAAAGGAAAGGTCCTCGGGGGGGGGAGGCAGAGGGAATGGGGTCATCAGCATCACAGTCCTCAAAAGCTGCAGTGCTAAGGGCTGGTCTTCTATGTCACGAGTCCTCTAAAACAGAATCAACTGATTCCTGGTCAGTGAGGAGGTGTCCCTTTTTCTTTTGGCTGGTATAGGAGGGTGGGGTTGGTTACCCCTGAAGAGAGTAATGAGGTCTTCTGCCATCCTGAGAAGCTGCTGCAACTGAGGGGCAGGCTGGCTAATAGTAGGTCAGAGGCTGGGGCCCTGGGAAGGGACCCTTTTGGGTGTAGATTTAGGCATGGACCTAGCTGGTTCAGAAGCCTTATACAGAGTCAATTTGACCAGCGGCGCTGTCATCAGTCCAATTTGGACTTTGGATTTCGATGGAATCTCAGCTGAAGCCGCTGCCTGCAAAGCGGCTCTGGACCCAACCGAGTGAGGAGAAAGCAACATCCTGGCTAGAGGAGGCTGATCTGGTGGCGCATCGGACTCCGACTAGGTCTTGGTAGAGGCCTGCAACAGTTCATCGGCTGTCATCAGGGCCTGCGAAGGTGCCTCAGAGTTCAGCCATAGCCTTGCTTTGAGAAGAGTAGCCTGTAGTCTGGAGTCGCGAGATGGCGTAACATTTAGCGG
This sequence comes from Protopterus annectens, assembly GCF_019279795.1. Classification (NCBI taxonomy): domain Eukaryota; kingdom Metazoa; phylum Chordata; order Ceratodontiformes; family Protopteridae; genus Protopterus; species Protopterus annectens. The sequence goes on along the minus strand of NC_056725.1, from coordinate 1,683,884,892 downwards.
CCTATCCTTATCCTTTTATAGGTTCATAGGTTGGTACTAGGCTAACTGCCCTTGGGCTTATACAAGCCTAGCCATAATGATTCCATGCCTATTGCTTCCCACAAATCTTTACTTTCCTGGACCCCTGTCTAGCAGGGCTACTGATGTGATCCCTGGGGTGAATTTCCTATCTCCCACCCAATCGTCAAGGTTCCTCTTGAAGAGGGTCATTGAGGCGCTCTGCCTGACATGTATGGGCAGCTTATTCCAGAGTATGGCGAGTCTCTGGGTCAGGAACCTATCCCTCCAGCATATTCTATTCATCGTGATGACAAGGTTAAGATCCCTGGAGCATGGGGCTCGGAGGGATTGGGATTTCTTTAAGTGTAGCATGCCCAACAACTCTGGGTTTCACATGGCCTTGTAACGTTAGGCAGAGATCACATCTGAGTAGGCGATATGCGACAGAGTAAAGCTGGAGTTTCTTTAGACGGTCAGCATAAGGCATCTGCTTTAGGCCTGTGATTCTTTTTGTGAGGTATTTCTGCAGCCTTTCTAGTTGTTGCAGATGTCTTGTGAGATACAATACCAAATGGGGCATTGTATTCGATAATGGGTCTAATGAGGGATGAGTACAGATGGACAATGACCTTCTTTTTTCTGGATGAAAAGCCCTTAGTGATGAGGTGTGCCACGTAGAAGGATTTTCTAGCTATTGTGGCTATGTGGTTAACAAAGATGAGACCACTGTCCACCTAGGTCTCTTACCCTACTTTAGGTGTTTAGTGTACTGCCACCTATGTGGTAGTTCACAGGTACGTGGTTTTTCCCAAAGGGGACAACTATACATTTTTTGGCATTTAGCTTGAGCCCATGGCTCTGGCACCAAGCATCTGTTTTGGTATGGCCCTTTTGTAGTATATCCACATCATTTGGGGATTCAATAATGGCTCCCAGCTTGCAGTCATCTGCGAACTTTGTAAGACAGAGTCCCTTAGTGTTGGCCTGTACTTCAGGAAGTAGATGCCAAACAAGAGTGGTCCCTGGACAGAACCCTGCGGTACACCACTTGTCTGGAGCTAGATTTGGAGTCGGCTACTTTTACATTGTGTGTTCTGTCAGTAAGCCAGTTTGCAACCCATCGAGTGACGTATTGATTAATGCCCAGCTTAGTAGGTTTATCTAGGATTCCAGAGTGGGGGATAGTGTTGAAAGCCTTGTCGAGGTCCAAGTAGGCAGTGTGAACCACTTTTCCCTCATCTACGGCTCTGGAGACTGATTCAAAGTCATCAGGTTCAGGAGGCAAGATCGGCCCTTCACAAACCCAAACTGGGTGGGGCCCAGTGTCTGAAGATTGCCAATGTCTTTGTTTATAAGTTCCATGATAATACGTTCCATGGCCTTGCAGATCAGGGTCGTCAGACTGATGGGACGGTAGTTCCCGGGATCCAAAGTGGATCCCCACTTGTGGAGTGGGATGACTAACTGTGCATCACTCTGTGGGGCATGAAGCCTGAGGTGAGGCTATGATTAAACATGACACATAGGTGAGGTGCCAGTTAATTTTGTAGCTCATGCAGTACGCAGCCTGGGATGTTGTCTGGTCCCATGGATGCTGTATTCTTGGCTTTGCAGAGTGCATTTTTTTTACCCAAGTGGCTGTGATTACCAGAATTTGGCATTCTTTCGGTATTGAGATTGGCCCTTTAGGGGGTGTGGGGGGTGAAGTTGGCACTGAATCTGCCAGGATATTGGCAATATCCTTGGGATCAGTATATCTAGTGTCATTCTGCTGAAGCTCAGAGCAGATCTGAGTATTGCCATTTAGATTCTTCACATAGCTATAGAATGCCTTGTGGTTGTCTTTGGAATCTTTGGCAATTTTGTTTTCGTAACTAGCTTTGGAAGATTTTATGAGGGATCTCAGCTTTCTATTGAGGCTGATGAGCAAGTTTCTTGAATCCTGAGTTCTTCCTCTTTACTGCAACAGTTTCTTCCTTCTGTTGTACAGCTTGTTTATGGCAGGGGACCACCATATTGGCTTTGATGGCTCGGTCTATGCACTAGTGAATGTGCTCGTATAGCATCTTAGTGTAGGATTCAGCAGTTGAACTTCCAGTTTCCATCTGCATGGGTGTCATGAAGTTTGTTACTTCTGAATTGAGAAGCATGAAGTTGGCTTTGGAGAAGTTTTTTACGGAGGTTTCCTTAAATGGGGGTGGGATGTGGATGTCAAGGGTAATTAGCTTATGGTCTGATCTGACCGAGAGGGTGACCACTGGTGTGGAGCATCGATCTCCAATGTTGGTAAGGGCCAGATTTGGAATATTGGCACCCCTGGTGGGATTATGAATTAATTGCTCTAGGGCGTTGGAATTTATGAATTCCAAGAACTATTGAGCAAAGGTGTTGGTACAGGAGGAGTTTTCCCAGTTAATGGCAGGGTAGATATCACCCAGTATTAGGGTGTTTGGTTGTATCTTAATATTTTCCAGAATGTTTAAAAAGGTGTAGTGAGAATCTTGGGGCATGGTGGGGGATCTGTAGCAAGCTACAATTTGTATTTCAGTCTTACTTGGTGTTAGTTGCACCTGGAAAGTTTCAGATGAATTGTGTTGGGCAACCAGCCTGGAGGTGTGAATATCCTTGGTGAATATGGACACTCCTCCACCTTTAGAGTTTCGATCCTGGTTTGGTGGCCGAAAAGTGTGGTATGAGTTGTAGCCTGGTATTGCAGGGGTGCTCTCTGCAGCTTTCTTCATAGGCAAGTCAAAAACTGCCCGAGAGACCGACGCCATTTTACGTTGCTGGAAAGACTGACTAAAATGCCTTGCTACAATATCAGATCTTCTTCTAATACTACAAGCATTAAAGATGGCACATAACCGACACCCTGGAACATCATGGTCTGGGACTAAACAAGTGACGCAGAGGGAATGGAAGCCTCAGTGTGGGATCTGCTTTCCACAACTGAGACAGTTATTAACTTTCACTGACATCAGTGTAAGACAAGAAAAGACTCCCCAACAGGGTATTTAGCTTTAGACGGTTGTCCTCACTATGGCAACGGCTGACCAACGCACTTGCAAAATGCTTCTGCTTTGGGTTCCACAGCAAAAAAAGATCGATGTAATGGCGTTGCCTGTCTCCCTTTATAGCCCTGATGACCTGACGTCAGCCACACTCACAAAAAGTACAGTTGTGTACACTTACCATAAATGTAGATGTTAGAGTGTATTCACTGTTGCAGTCATCACACTCGGGTTTATCTGCCTGCAGGTAAGCCCTCAGTCGGCCCGAATACCAGAGTCTTGGGATTTCTGCATCGGATGCTGTCACCTCATCCATGACGTCAGTTCATCAGGGGTATAAAACGAAGTCAATGCCATTACATCAGTTTTTCTTGCACCAGATGTCAGGAGTCCCCAAAATAGGAAGCAATCAAATGGTGTGGAACATCTCCAGTAAAAAGTAAATACCATTTCCATAAGATACGGGCAAAAAAGAGGATAGGTAGAAAGTATAGAAAGACAGGGGGCTGGAGGGAGGGTAACCAGGACTGCAACAGTGAATACACTCGAACATCTACATTTATGGTAAGTGTACACAACTGTACTATGTTCTTTGTGGTTCACTGTTGCAGTCATCACACTTGGGTTGATTCCCAAATCTGAGGAAGGGTGGAGGCAGTCAAGTAGTAGTAGGGCTGGCTAGCAGGCCTTGTAAGACTGCTGTGGCAAATCCAGCTCTGGATTTAGAAAAGATAGGCAAGTGGTAATGCTTGAAGGCGTGTACAGAACTCCAGGTTGCAGCTTCCAAGATGTCCCTGGTAGGGACTGCCCTGAGAAATGCTGTAGAAGTTGAGGTAGCTCTAGTGGAATGAGCTCTGATTCCCAGAGGGGTAGGTTTTTCCATGGTGTTTGTAGCAGAAATGGATGCAGTGTGCTATCCATTTAGAAAAGGTTTGTTTCGAAATGGCCTTCTGCTCTGCCCCTGTAGATAAGCTGACTAGCAGCTGGTCAGATTTTCTGAAAGGTTTAATCCTGTCAAGGTAGAACCTGAGCTGTCTGTGCACATCCAAGGAGTGCAGGACCCTTTCCCCTTTATTCTGAGAATTAGGAAAAAAGTTGGCAAATGGATGGATTGGTTCAAAGCCATGCTGGATACCACCTTGGGCAAAAAAGATGGGTTAGTCCCGAGGGAAACCCTGTCTGCATGGAAGATAATGAAGGGTTCCACAGCCATAAGGGCCTGTAACTCAGACACTCTTCTTGCTGAAGTGATGGTTAGCAGTAAGGCTGTTTTCCAAGAGAGGAATTTTAACTCTGCTGTAACAGCAGGCTCAAAAGGGGGAAGCTTGAGCTCCTCCAGTACAAAGTTAAGGTCCCAGGCAGGAGTGGGAGCTCTCCTTGGGGGATTTAAACTGTTAGCTCCTCTCAGGAACTGTTTGATCAGAAGGTGAGAGAAGAGGGGGTGGCTCAGTATTGTAATGAGCTGAGATGGCAGAGGCATGAATCTTAATTGATAAGGATAGGCCTTTGTGGAGCAGCAGCTCTGCTAGGTAATCTAGGATTTGAGGCAAGGAGGGCACGGCTGTGTCCTCCCCTTGAGACTAGCTCCAAGAACAGTATCTATACCACTTTTCTGAATAGGATTTCCTAGTACTGGGCCTCCTGGCTACAAGGATAACATCCAGCACCTGTTTGCTGAGGGTTGCTGGTGATGTACTCATGGAATAAGCCAGGCTGCCAGGTTCAAGGTTTGCAGCTGAGGATGCAAAATCTATCCCACCTGCTGGGACAGCAGAGATGGGGTCTGATGTAGGTGCCAGGGTGGCACTGCTGTCAGACTGCGTAGGAGTGGGTACCAGTGCTGGCGTGGCCAGTCTGGTGCAATAAGGATTGTCCTTAGCCTGTCTTGTTTGATCTTGAGTAGTACTTTTGGAAGGAGAGGCAGAGGAGGAAAGGCATAGATTGAGAAGTTTTCCAATGTGAAGGACAGGGCATCCACTTTCCAAGCTTGGCTGTGGGGAACTCTGGTGCAAAATATGTTTAGTTGATGGTTTTGGGGGGATGCGAAGAGGTCCACCGCTGGTGTCCCCCACCTGTGTATTAGAAGTTTGAATGAGTTTTGTTCCAGTTTCCACTCGTGTGGGTCTATTAGATTTCTGATTAAATCGTCTGCCAGTGAATTTTGTTTGCCTGGCAGGAAATGAGCTTGCAGGTGCACTTGGTTGCTTAAGGCTGTGTTCCACAGAGCCATGGCTAACCTGCAGAGTGGGTAGGAGTGAGTTCCCCCCTGCTTGTTTAGGTACCACATAACTGTGGTGTTGTCTGTTTTTATCAGGAGTCACCCTGGCAGGATAAGGTATTTTGAAGGCTGTCAGTGCATTCTGTACAGCTAACATTTCTTTTTGATTGATATGCAAGTGAATTTGTCATGGGCTCCATTTGCCTTGAATTAATTTGCCTGCCATGTGAGTCCCCCCATTCACAGTTTGATGCATCTGTTGTCAAAGTTTGGACAGCGGGGAAGAGTCCCTTGTTGTGATTGCAAGCCTCTGCCCACCAAAGGAACTCTGTCCTTAGGCAAGGAATGATAGGAATCACGGTTTCCAGGTCCTGGGAATGTTGACACCAGAGAATTTTTAAGTACCACTGAAGTTTCCTCATATGCAGTCTTGCATATGGAATCAGTAGAATCCATGAGGCCATGAAATTTAGGGCTTGCAGTATTTTTCTTGTAGATAGCTGGGTTTGGGTGGCCAGTAGTTTGAAATAAGTTGTCAAATAAACCTGCTTTTCTGGAGAGAGGAATGCCATCTGGAATCCCCCCAAAAGAGCAAGTATCTATCCCGGCTGAGGGCTGCCTCCCAAACATCTCAGATGCTCAGGTGAAGGCTGCCCTCTCCAAAGCAAAAAACACTGCTTCCATGGGACCAGATGGCGTCCCAGGTTGCGTCCTACATGAACTACAAAAGGAACTAATCCCTCAAATAAAACATCTATACAATCTCAGCCTCCCTGCAGGATATGTGCCCACAGAATGGCGTACAGCAACAGTGGTCCCACTCCACAAAGGTGGAGCCTCTACGGACCCTGGAAACTATCGCCCCATAATCCTGACTAGCTTAGTCTGTAAGGCTATGGAGAGGATCATCATGGAGCTCAAACAAAGACATTGGGGACCTACAGACACTAGATCCTACCCAGTTCGGCTTTGTCAAGGGCAGATCCTGCCTTTTGAACCTGGTTGACTTCTTTGAAACAGTCACCAAAGCCATAGATGAAGGGAAGGTAGTCCACACAGCCTATCTGGACCTTGCAAAGGCATTTGACACAATACCCCACTCGGGCATCATAGATAAGCTATCCAGCTTAAATATAAACCCCTATGTCACAAGATGGGTTGCAAACTGGCTCAAAGACAGAACCCACAGAGTGAGAGTTGCTGGAGCCATGTCAGACTCGAAACCGGTCACAAGTGGCATCCCACAGGGTTCTGTCCTGGGACCACTCTTGTTCGGTATATACTTTTCCGAGGTACAGGCAAGCGTGGGAGGACTATGGCTCACCAAGTTCGAGCGACTGCAAACTGGGCGCCATAATCAACTCTCCAGCTGACACAAACATCCTTCAAAAAGGTCTCACAGGGACAGATAACTGGTGCCAGCACCATGGTTTAAAGCTAAATGCCAAAAAATGTATAGTCATACCCTTTGGCAAAAACAATGTGCCCACAAATTACCACATAGGCGGAAACCCATTAAGTACAGAGAAAGTTATTAGGGACCTGGGGACCCAAGTTGATAACAATCTCTCCTTTGAAAACCACATTGCCAAAGTGGTTAGAAAGACCTTCTACATAGCCCACCTCATCACGAAGGGTTTCACATCTAGATCAAGAGAGGTAATCGTGCCCCTTTATTCATCCCTCATCAGGCCCATCATAGAATACAATGCCCCTTTTGGGATGTACCTTACCCGACACCTGCAGCAATTAGAAAGACCCCACAAGTATCTCACCAAGAGGATCAAGGGTCTCAAACAGATGCCATATGCTGCTCGGTTAAAAAGACTCCAGCTCTACTCAGTTGCATACCGCCTACTTCGAGGCGATCTATGCCTGACATACAAAGCTATGTCAAATCCAGAATTAATGGACATGCTCCACCTCAGTAAATCTAAATCCCTTAGAGCCACACGCTTGAGGGACTTGAACCTCAGCACAGAAATAAATAGAACTGGCTGGAGGGACAGGTTCATAACCCAGAGGCTCCCTTTGCTCTGGAATAGAATTCCAGTTCATGTGAGGCAGAGCACCTCACTGAATCTCTTCAAGAAGAATCTCGATAAGTGGATGGGGGATCGTAGGTTTGTCCCAGGGATTACTCCCGTGTCACTATTAGACAGAGGCACAGTAAACTAAACCTTAAAAAGGGCACAGTATACTCAAATCAAGGGGTGGCGTAAGCCATACAGAATCGGGCTAGGCTTATAATTGCCCCAGGGCAGATAGCCTAGTATGAACCTATGAAATTGTGTTCAAGCTTGCTCCCAGGAATACAACCTTTTGGCTGGGTACCAGACATGATTTCTTTTTGTTGATGGTATACCCCAGAGAAGTTAGGAGTCTCTTTACAAACATCAGGTGCTGAAGTAGCAATTCCTGACTGTCCGCCTGAATCAGGCAATTGTCCAAGTATGGGTAAATTTGAATATTTCTCTGCCTGCAGTACGCAATGACTGGAGCCTGGCACTTTGTGAATACCCTGGGCGCAGTAGATAAGCCAAAGGGAAGTGCAGAGAAAGTACAGTTGTGTACACTTACCATAAATGTAGATGTTAGTGTGTATTCACTGTTGCAGTCATTACATTTGTGATATCTGCTTGCAGTAGCCCTCAGTTGGCCTGATTAACAGTGTCTTGGGTCCTGCGTCGGTTGCTCTCCCTTCTTTCATGACGTCAGGGGTATAAAAAATGCAGCTGACGCCATTACATCAGTTTTTCTTTCCCCAGATGTCAGGTGCCCCCCTAATGGGAAGCAATTAAATCTATAATACAAGGATATACCTCCAACAAAAAAGCAAATACACCAAAAAGCTTTTTGAGCATAGTAAGTGAGAGTAGAGGTATGGCCAAAAGATCAAAGGGGGCTGGAGGGAGGGTAACCAGGACTGCAACAGTGAATACACTCGAACATCTACATTTACGGTAAGTGTACACAACTGTACTATGTTCTTCGTGTTTCAGTCATTTCATTTGGGTAGATTCCCAAAGCTAAGGTTGGGAGGAGGAATTTAAATAGAATTAGGACCAGCTATAAGGCCCTGCAAGACTGCAGTGGCAAAACCAGCTCTGGATTTACAGAAAATTAGCAAATGACAATGCTTGGTGAAAGTATGTACAGAACTCCAGGTAGCAGCTTCTAGGATGTCCCTTGCAAGGGCGCCCCTGAGAAAGGCTGTTAGAGGGAGATGCAGCCCTGGTTGAATCGGGTCTGATGCCCTGTGGGATAGGTTTTCCATGGTGCTTATAGCAGAAAAGAATGCAGTGGCCTACCCATTTTGAAATGGTTTGCTTTGAAATAGAGATTTCCTTTGAGGTTTAGTCCTGTCCAAGTAGAATCTAAGTTGTCTGTGCACATCTAAGGAGTGCAGTATCCATTCCCCTTTGTTCTGTGGGGGTTAGGAAAGAAGGTAGGCAAATGAATGGACTGATTAAGAGCCACACTGGATGCCACCTTGGGCATGAAGGAGGGATTGGTTCTGAGGGACACCCTGTCCACATGAAAGATGATAAAAGGCCCCACTGCCATAAAGGCCTGTAATTCAGATACCCTTCTTGCAGATGTGATTGCTAAAAGGAAAGCTGTTTTCCAGGAAAGGAATTTTAAATCTGCAGTAGCAGCTGGCTCGAAAGAAGGAAGAGCGAGTTTCTCCAAGACACAGTTAAGGTCCCAGGCTGGAGTTGGAGCTCTCCTGAGTGGCCTTAAATTTTTGGCCCTCTGAAGAACTGCTTGAGCAGTGGGTGAGAGAAGAGGGGAGGTTCTGTGCTATAATGAGCTGAAATGGCTGAGGCATGAATTTTGATGGCAGAAAATGACAAGCCCTTATGAAGCATCTCTGTCAAATATTGTAGAATCTGAGGTAAATTGGGCACTGCTGCGCTCATCCCTTGAGACTGGTTCCAGGTACAAAATATTTTCCATTTTGCAGCATAAGATTTTCTAGTACTAGGCCTCCTAGCCTCTAAAATTATATCCATCACTGATTTACTGAGGGGTGGTAAAGGAGAGATTAGGTAATTAGCCAGGCTGCTAGGTTCAGAGTTTGCATCTGAGGGTGCAGAATCTGATTCTCCTGCTGAGGCAACAGGGAAGGAGTCTTAGGCAGGTGCCATGGGGCCACGCGTGCCACACTGCGCAGGATGGGGTACCAGTGTTGGAGTGGCCAGTCTGGTGCAATTAAAATCGTCCTTGGCTTGTCCTGTTTGATCTTTAGTAGTACCTTGGAGAGCAGAGGAAGAGGAGGAAAGGCATAAACTGATAGGTTTTTCCAGCTGAAGGATAGAGCATCCACTTTCCAAGCTAGTTTGTGGGGAATCCATGTGCAAAATTTGTCCAAATGATGGTTCTGGGGGGAGGCAAACAGGTCTATATCTGGGCTTGCCCATTTGCTTGTCAAAATGTTGAAAATGCTTGGTTCTAGTTTCCACTCGTGTGGGTCTATGAGGTTTCTGCTTAGACCATCTGCCAGTGTATATAGTTTTCCTGGTAGGAATTGAGCTTGTAGATTCACTTGGTAGCTCAAGGCTGTGCTCCACAATGCCATGGCTAGTCTGCAGAGGGGGGGGTTAGAGTGTGTACCTCCCTGCTTGTTTACATACCACATGACCGTGGTGTTGTCCATCTTTACCATTAGTTATCCTGGAAGAATGTGGTCCTTGAATTCTGTCAGAGCAATCTGTACAGCTAACATTTCCTTTTGATTTATGTGTAGGTGTATTTGACTTGGGTTCCATTTGCCCTGAATGCACTTCCCTGCCAGGTAAGCCCCCCCCCCAAGCATAGCCTGATGCGTCTGTTAAGGTTTGGGAGGCAGGGGGTAGTGTGAATGGTAGTCCCCTGTTTTGGTGGCAGGCCTCTGCCCATCAAAGGAACTCTAGGCGTAGGCAAGGTATGATAGGAATCATTGCTTCTAGATCCTGTGAATGTTGACACCATAGGCTTTTGAGATACCATTGCTGTTTCCTCATATGCAGCCTTGCATATGGATTTAGAAGAATGCAGGAGGCCATGAACCCCAAGGCTTGCAGTATTTGCCTTGCAGATAACTGGGTTTTTGTGGCCACTTGTTTGAAGTAGGTTGTCAAATTAATCCGTTTCTCTGACATGAGGAAAGCCATCTGGGAAGATGTATTCAAGCTTGCTCCCAGAAATATAATTTGTTGACAGGGTACCAGGTGTGATTTCTTTTCATTTATGATGTACCCAAGACAAGTACCCTTTGAACAAAGGCCAGATGATTCAAAAGTATGTCCTGGCTTTCTGCCTGAATTAGACAATCGTCCAGGTATGGGTATATTTGAATATTTCTTTGCCTGCAAAATGCAATGACTGGAGCTAGGCACTTTGTGAATACCCTGGGCGCAGTAGATAAGCCAAAGGGCAGTGCAGAGAACTGATAGTGCATGTAGCCTGCTTTGAAGCGTAGGTATCTTCTGCAAGAATCCCTGATAGGGATGTGCAGGTATGCTTCTTTTAAGTCTAGTGTTGCCAACCACGCATCTTTGCCTAGCATAGGAAGCAGCTGGTGAAGAGTCAGCATCTTGAATTTTAGAATCACCAGAAAAGTATTTCGAGTAGAAAGGTCCAGGATAAAACGCCATGTATTGCCTTTTCTGGGTACCAGAAAAAAATCTTGAATAGAAACCTTGTCCCTTTTCCTTTTCTGGTACCAATAGCCCCCATGCTTAAGAGACAGTACTTGATTTTGGGCCTCTGCCCACTGATTTGGGGGGTAGATCTCGCCACCCGCTTGGTGTTGGTAAGGTGTGGAAGTGAAATCTGTATCCTTGGGACACTATATTTAAAACCCATTTGTCCTGGGTAATGAGTTCCCAATTTTTGGCCTGCAGATCAATCTTTCCGCCTAAAGGAGTGTTCAGTTGGGAAGTGCTTGGAAGTTTTAAAAGCAAGTCACTGAGACAGTTTTCCATAGGAGGAAGTCCTACTACTCCCTGATTTGGGTGCAGAAATCCCCCACTGCTTAGTCTTGTGTCCCCTGGGACTGAAACCTGGGGTTTCTGCTGTGTCTGGGTTTGGCTTGAGAAGACCTGGAAGGGGCTGGAAAGGACCAGTTATTAGAGGGCCAGTGCCTACTAAATCTAGGAGCTTGAACTTGTAAGAAATCTTTAACAGTTTGCATAGATTTAGCTTCATCTTCCATCTTTTTAATAACTTCCTCAGCCTTGTTGCCAAACAGGCGGTCCTGATTTAAGGGAGCATCCAACAATTTAGCTTTAACATGATCAGGCAAAGATTGCTCCTTAAGTCAAGCATGCCTTCTGAGCACAGACCCAGTAACAGCAGCCCTGCAAGAGGCCTCTAATGAATCAAATCCACATTGCAAAGTATGTTTTCCAACCTGTTCAGCAGAATGCATTAAATCCTGTAATTCTTTATTTTCCGCACAGTCAGGAATCAACATCATATTCTGTTTAAGCAATCCAATAACATGTTGCTGATACTTTAACATATGAAACTGACAGTTAAAGCCCTAACTGGCCAAGGTTGCAGAAGTGTAAACCTTCTTAACCCATCTATCCAGCGCCCTGGAGTCTATATCAGAAGGTGTAGGATTTTTAGCAGTAGAAGCCTTAATGCCCTTGGGTCCCTGTTAAACAGTCTCTGGATCCGCAATAGGATTTTTAAAAAGGAACTTGTGTGAATCAGGAACCCTGTAATATCAGTCAGGTTTTCTGGGAGCAGGAGGCAAAGAATCAGGGGCCAAACTAGATTCCGAAAAAGCATCATCAACAATGTCTAGTACAGGAGGAATAGCTGAAGGCCTATGCTGAGGCAGGAGTAAGAAATCCCTAAGCCTCTTTTTTGAATCGGAAAAATCCCGGCTTTCCCAGTGGAAATGCTCCCTTAGAGTATGTAAGGTTTCACCAAAAGAGAAATCCTCTGGAGGGGAAGCAGACGGAATAGAGTCCTCTGCATCAATATCCTCATAAGTAGATAAGGGCAAATCCAGACCATCAGAAGAATCAGAAAAATCAGAATCCTGGTCAGAAGATTCATAAACAACTTCAGTCCTAGGTCTCTTAGAAGGGGGAGGTTGGCTTACCCTGATTAGAGTTATAAGATCTTCAGCCATTCTTATTTGTGTTTTAGGCATAGAGGCCTGATCATGCGGCCTGGGCGTCGCTTTTTAGGCATGGTTTAAAACTTAGGCCTAAATTAAGAAGGAGGCGTTGGTTTAATATGCATGTCCATAGGCCTGAATACACCCTCAGAAGCCGGTGCCTGCACAGCGGCTCCGGACTCATCCAAGGTAGAGACATCTGCAGGTTCCATAGTTGAAGCATCTCTCGGCATACCAGATTCCGAATGTGTCTCAGTAGAGGCCTGCGAATCAAAAGTAGCAGGTATCAGGGGCTGCAAAAGTGCCTCACTGAGTACTGGCAACTGACTTAGGAGAAGCGTCTTCGGCAGTTTTGGACCTTGGCGACCTGTCTCTATCATTATCTTTGCGTTTTTTTTCAGAATCCCGGTAGTTGGATGGCTAACCGATGATATTTCTGGATAATTAAACCGAGAACCGAAATATTTAGAGGCAAAAATATACCGACGACGGATAGTGCGCTGATTAAATAAAGCACAAAACTGACAGCAAGGTATGTTGTGGTCAGGGCCTAGGCAAGGAATACAGTACGAATGAAAATCTTTATGAGGTACTTGCTTTCCACAAGTAATGCAATTATTAACTTTTACTGACATCGGTAAGGAGCAAGAAAACGTTTCCCCAATGGAGTACTTAGCTTTAGTTGAAGACTTTGGTTCTGAAACTCGAAAATTAAAATTTCATGAGTCGGCCGACAGGCACTTGCGAACTGCTTCTGCTTCGGGCACCGCACGGCAAGAGAGACTGATGTAATGGCATCGGCTGCATGTTTTATACTCCTGATGACCTGACATCACGGAAGAAGGGACAGCAACAAACGCAGGACCCAAGACTTTGTTAATTAGGCTGACTGACGGCTACTGCAAGCAGATAACCCAAATGTAATGACTGCAACAGTGAAATACGAAGAACATCTGATAGTGCATAGAGCCTGCCCTGAAACATAAGATATTTCCTGCAAGATTCCCTTATGAGGATGTGCAGATAAGCTTCTTTTAAATCTAGGGTGACTAGCCAGGAGTCCTTGGCTAGCATAGGAAGGAGCTTCTGGAGTTTAAGCATTTTGAATTTTGGTACCACCAGGAAGGAGTTTAGAGATGACAGATCCAGAATAGGGCACTAAGAGTTCTCTTTCCTGGGCACCAGGAACAGCCTGGAGTAGAAATCCTGTCCCCTTTGCTCTGTTGGGACAGGTTGAATAGCCCTGATACTGAGAAGAGAAAGTACTTGCATTTGGACCTCTGTCCACTGGTTTGGAGGGAGGTCTGGCAATCCACCTGGAGTTGGCACAGAGTGGAAATAGAATCTGTATCCCTGGGATACAATGTTTAAGACCCATTGGTCCTGGGTAATATACTCCCAGTTTTTTACATGCAGGACGAGTTTTCCTCCTAGGGGTGCAAGTACTAGGGCATGGCTGAGCAGGATTAAGGACAAGTCATTATGAACTTTTTCCATAGGGGGTGGCTTACCACTCCCAGTTTTTGAGGAGGGAGCACTCCATTGCTTAGATCTGTGCATACCCTAAGACTGTAGTCTTTGTCATCTGTTGCCCCTGGGCTTGGTCTGGAAGGGACTGGAAAGGACCAGTTTTTTGAAGGCAAATGCTTACTGAATCTAGGTGACTGTACCTGTAAGAAATCTTTGTTTGCATTGATTTAGCTTTTTCCTCCATCTTTTTAAGAACAACTTTTGCTTTAGAGCCAAACATTCTTGATTTAATGGAGCATCAAGTAATTTTGCCTTGACATGGTCTGGCAAGATTTGTTCCTTCAGCCAAGCATGCCTTCTCAGAACAGACCCAGGTAGCAGCCCTGCAAGATGCTTCTAAGGCATCAAAACCACACTGCAAAGTATGTTTACCAACTTGGTTTGCAGAATGCATCAAGTCTTGTAAGTCCTTATTTTCTGCACAATCAGGAATCAACAACATTTTTTTGTTTAATTAGATCAATAATATGCTGGTGGTACTTCAACATGTGAAACTGGCAATTTAAAGCCCTGATTGCAAGAGTGGCAAAGGTATAAACCTTCTTACCCCATCTGTCTAGAGCCCTAGAATCCCTGTCCAAAGGGGTAGGGTTTTTGGCTGTAGAAGCCTTATACCTTTAGGTCCCTGGGAAATGGTCTCTGGATCCGCAGTGGGATTTTTAGAGAGAGATTTGTGAGAGTCAGGTACTCAGTAGTATCTGTCAGGCTTTCTAGAAGCAGGTGGTAAAGTATCAGAGGTAAGGCTGGATTCTATGAAGACATTATCTACAATATCCAGGACAGGGGGAATAGCTAGAGGACTATGCTGAGGCAAGTCTAAAAATTCCCTGAGTCTCTTTTTGGACAGAGGGTAGTCCTGGCATTCCCAGTGGAAATGCTCTCTTAGGGTATGCAAGGTTTCATCAAAAGAAAGGTTCTCTGGGGGGAGGCTGAGGGAATTGAATCCTCTGCATCAGAGTCCTCATAGGTAGCTAAGGGTATGTCCTGGTAATCACAGGGGTCAGAGTCATAAGACTCATGGTCTGAAGAATCAGAAGGAAAATCAATTCTTTGGCTTTTAGAGGGGGGCGGCTGGCTTCCCCTAATTACAGTAATAAGGTCTTCAGCCATTCTGAGCATTAGTTTCTGTGGCATGGGAGCTTGAGAAAGTGCTTTGGTCATCGGTTTCCTAGGCGTAGTGCGAACTCTGGGCCTGAGAAATTCGGTAGATTTAGTCATTAATGAAGTAGTCTGATACGAACATCGGAAGGTCTGAATACACCCTCAGAAACCGGTGCCTGCACAGCGGCTCCGGACCCATCCACGGTAGAGACATCTGCAGGTTCCACAGCCGAAGAAGCATCTCGCGGCATACCGGACTCTGAATGGGTCTCCGTAGAGGCCTGCGAATCTGTAGAAGCGGGTAACACGGGCTGCGAAAGCGCCTCACTGAGTACTGGCAGACTGGCGACTAGCTTAACAGAAGAGTCAGCAGTTTTGGACCTGTGCAGTTTGTCTCTGTCTTTATCTTTGCATTTTTTTTTGAAGATCAGTAGTCAGATGGCTTACTGAAGCCATTTTGGAATACGGAGAACGAGCGAGAAAGAATTTAGAGATAAAAATAGCCCGATGAATAGTTAGTGTGTTGAACAAGGCACAAAACAGTCAGTGAGGGACGTCGTGGTCTGGGCCTAAACAGGTGATGCAGTAGGAATGAAAATCTCTGTGAGGCATTTGCTATCCATGGGCAAGACAATTGTTAACTTTTTCTGACATCGGTTAGAGCAAGAAAAAAGAATCCCCAATGGGGTACTTAGCTTTAGAAGACTTCACGTTTGAAACTTGAAAAAAGAAAATTTCAGGTAGGTGCCGACCAACACTTGCGAACTGCTTCTGCTTCGGGCTCCCACATGGCAAGAAAAGCTGATGTAATGGCATCGGCTGCATGTTTTATACCCCTGATGACCTGACGTCATGGATGATGCGAAAGCATCCGATGCAAAAATCCCAAGACTCTGGTATTTGGGCTGACTAAGGGCTATCTGCAGGCAGATAACCCAAGTGTGATGACTACAACAGTGAAACACGAAGAACATCAGCTGACGTAGGAGGGAAATCTTTACTCTGGTATTCGGGCTGGCCGAGGGGTACTCAGCAGGGATAACCCACAAGTGATGACTGCAACAGTGAAATACGAAGAACATCTTGATTAACATGTGATTTCAGAGTAAGAATTCTGTTTTGAGGCAAAAGAGCTAGGCAATTGACTGCCTAGATGAGCCCCCATCAAGGCTTGAACTGGTTGAGGTTGGGACTTTACCAAGGGTATCGTAATCCACAGAGACTGAGACAGAAGTAGAAGGTAATCTCTCTGGCCTTTTCCAGAAGATGCCTGGTCTGTGCAGTAAGGAACCAGTCATCTAAATATGGAAATACTCTGAATCCACAGTGTCTTAGATGAGCTGCCACCACTGCCATACATTTGGTGAACACCCTGGGGGCTGTGGTGAGACCAAAGGGCAGGGCTCTGAACTGATGATGACTGGCTCCCAGCCAGAAGCATTGACATCTTCGGGAGAATCTGTTCATTTTTATGCTGGTATGCATCTTGAAGATGTAGAGCGTGCATCCAGTCATCCTTCTGAAGGAGAGGCAGAATGGACTGAGCTGTGACCATCCAGAACTTGGAATTCTTTACAAACTGGTTCAAATAACTGAAATCCAAAGTGGGTCTCAGGTCCCCCGTTTTCTTTGGCACTAAAAAGAACCTTGCATAAATTCCGGATCCTCTTTGGTCTAGTGGGGGACCTCTTGAACGACTCTTTTGTCCAGCAATTTTTGAATTTCTAGAGCGGTTTGTAACCGCTGACTGGGTGGAACATCCGGGAGACCTTCGCTTCTGTGGAGGGACTTGGGGGAAAAGGGAATGATGTATCCCTCTGGATATGATCCTCTGCACCCAAGAATCTTTTGTGATGGCTATCCAGGCTTATGTGCGCAAGGATAAGCACCCACCAAGCACCTCATGAGAGGGACAGTTTGATAACCTTTCGGGAGCACTGAAAAGGCCTGTCCAAGAAAATCTCAAGAACCTTGGTTCTGCGGACCTCCTCTGCCACGAGGGCAGTGTCTCCCATTACAGTTACTTTCCCCCTCTGCCTCTTGGGGAAAAGTCTTTATGTGATTCTTGGAAAGGCCCTTGGGATTTTCTGAACCACACTTTCTTACCACTGCGTTGATTCCTGGAGAAGGTTCTTTGCAGAGTAGAAAAGCAGATTCCCATGGCAGACAGAGTCTTTCCATCCTTGTCACTGTGGGATAGCATGTCTGTTGATCCAAATAGGGAAGATCCATCAAAGGGAGCATTGATGAATGATGCCTTAAACGTCTCTGCAAAATCATACAACTGCATCCAGACATGTTTCCTAATGGCTATGCTTGAACCGGCTGCCTGTAAGGAACCTTCAACTGCAAGTGAGATTAACCTCATGGATGCACTACTAATGGATTGTATGGATGCGTTAGTAATGGACTATAGGGTGACCAGTCATGAGGAAAAAGACTTTTGTTTCACTATGGACATGGACCCTGGGGTGTTCCTTGATCAAGTTCCTCTGTAACCTCATGAAATGTGCAAATACTTCAGCGACTGTAAAGCGAAGGTCCCTGATACATAAACTCACTTCCCAAACCTGTCCAACACCCTAGACTCCTTCTTAGGGGGATGGACAGAGGAGCTCTGTTCAGCCAACTCCTTTTTAGTAGCTGCCGCAATGACCATGGCATCTACAGGAATACCCTGTCTGACATGGCACTAAGGATCTCGTCTGGGCACTTAGGAATTGGTTCTACAGAGTTCGGTTCCTTCCATGCTCTGTGGGACACCAGGTCTATCAGCTCATCTGCAAGCAGGGTAACCCAAGAAGTAGATCATCCAGCCCCAAAAGCTTCCAAGAACACTGATTCCTCCTGGGAAAGGTTTTGGGAAGACCAACCACCTTTTTGGTGAAGGATATCCAATATATTTCCCAACAAGACATCTTATGGTGGAGATCTAGAGGACCTTCACCCTCATTAAAATCAGTGTCCTCTGTGAGAGATTCCTGTGGGGAATCCAGATGCCTCCTCTTGCATGGCCTCTTCTAAGGGCCTCTTCAGTGGGATGCTCTGGGGAAGTATCAGAAGAGATAGGAAGTTCTCTAGTGGAAACTGCTTGGAAGCTCATCTGGGCTGGCTGGCCCTGAGGTGTAGGATGAGAGAACTCAGACAGGATCCAAAGGAGATTGGGGGTACAGATCTGAAGAAGGAAGAGTTTAAGCCTGTTTAGGTAGAGACAATACTCTCTCCACCACCTCAAAGGCAGACGGACCCAGGAGATGCTGAGGACAATCCTACTGGAGCCAAAACTCTCAGATGAGACAACCCAATGGCCCCCGAACCCTCAGATCCAAAGGGGGAGTCGGAGTCAAGGTATCCAACACGAAGCTCCGAGAGAGAACAACTCTGAAAACTTCTGAGTCGAGGTCAACCCCTTGGATCCAGCGCTAATGCTTTGGCTCTGAGAATCATCATGCTCCAGACGGCGTCAGAACCGATCAGGTCAGGGCAGTTACAGTCGAGGACTCCAGGAACGTTTGGATCAGACAGTTCAACTCCCAGGGCACTCAGATCTGAGGACTCCGAAACAACTGGTCTGATCGGAGAAGAAACATGTACAGGTTGGAAGGAAGGCTTAAGGCTCACAGATCTGATGGGAGATGGAGCTAACAGAATCCCCATCTGGATCTCTGTTCTGAAGAACTTCATCATCATCCTATCCACCTCCGACCCAGAGACACTCCGGGAGGACCTAACCAAACATGAAGTGGAAGGTGGCCTGGATGACTTTTTGGAAGGGAGACCTTAGTCTAAGGGCGATGGGCTCCAGGGAAAATCTTGAATGGAGCTGAGGTGACTTGGTGCCAACAGGTATCAGGTCCAAGGTTTTAGATACCTTCACAAGAGGTTGAGAGAAAAATAGAGTGAGGAGATTTGGAGGAGGAGCATTTCCTATGCTCCTTAGCCTCTTTAGTCTTCTGAGAGGGGATTTGAGCCCCTGAAGATGATGCACCAGCAGAAGGAGCTGAAGCTGAAAAAAGCACTTTACGTATCAACTTATTCCTGTGATCAGAAATAGCTCTTACATTAAAAGCCGCACAAATGGAGCAGGTTGTGTCCAAATGCGCAGGCCCCAAATGGTATACGCACTCCCTATGGGCATCAAAGTTTGGGATCTTATGCCCACAGGAAGTGCACTTTTTAAAGCCAGTGGGCTTGTCAGCCATCAAAAACACTTAAAGTTAAACCGGACTGAAAATAAACACAAGAGGAAAAAAAAATATTTTTTTGGTAGATAAAGAAAGACGTGACAGAAGAGAGTTACTAACAGCTATGGTAGAAAAGGAATACCTCAGGCAGAGGTAAAGAAGGGAAAATTACCAGCAATGGCAAGCCCAGAGTACTTTATGGTAGGAGAATTAAAATTGCAATATATAAAGAGGTAAGGGAAATTAAAGATATATATCTAGATGCAATGGGAAAAGGGAAAAATATTGAAATATATTGAAAAATGTTATTAGTTCACTTACAAACACTCTACTAGAGCTCGAGCAGCCATAATCCCAACCAATCGTGAAGAGTGGCAAATGAGATCTCAGGCAATTCAGTAATGAGGGGCATTATGTGTAAGGGAAGAGCTTGAGAATTGGAGCCTAGAATCTAAAGAAAGTGGCAGAGTCAGATCTGAACCCATTCGTTGAGGAACGAATGAAAATAACAACAGATCTTTTGTAATTCCTCCTTAGCATATTCTGCATCAAAAAAATCATTTTGACCCCCCAGGAAAAAAATATTATGAAAATAGCTGGATAAAGCAACTTGAATCTCACACCTACATCTCGACATTCCGTGACTGCTAGAATAAATTTACTCCTGTTCTACTGGTGTACAGTGAGCAATTATACACAAACACCGTACTGTCTTCCACTTTCAGTACTTTGTCCTTATGCCCCAGTTTTGTCAGAATCAACTCTTTATGCTGGTAGGATTGCATCTTTACTAATAAGGGTCTGGGCTGATTCTTATGGCCAGGTATGGTGCATATACACCACGTGCCCCTTTCTTCCTGCTGTGGAATACCAGTCCAGTGGCTTATTTGTGCTTTTATAAAATTAATACAATCTGTTCCTTTCCAATTTCTCTGTTAAAGAAGATCCCAGGTTTTTTCCTATGCCCTCAGTCTTCTAATTCTACTATTTTTTAAACATCTCCTCTTAAGCAGTCTCATACTCAGCCAGTCTTTTCTTCATTTCAACCTCTGTGATTTTTTTCAATTTTATCAGCTCATCAAATATCCGCTTAAATTCCCAGCCTTTTATTATTTGAGTTGACATACTCCTTCAGTGTCTTATTTATTTTAATCCACTCTGAGCACATATGATTCATCTTTTCCTCTAGATTACTGGAAACCATATCTTGCACCAAAGCTGGAGCCTGAACTGCCTTTTTGCTGAACAGTTGCAGGATTCTTCCCAGCTAGTGTTTTCTCCTCACCTTTTGTGACTGGTTTTACTTCCAGATATCTAATTCTTTTTAGCTGGCATCTAGGCAGTGCACTTACTAGCCAGTTACTAAAATTAAGCCAAAAATACATTCTCTGACTCTGTTTTCACTTTGGGAGAGCTGAAATTAAGCTGTTACTCATTGTGCAGCCATCCTGGAAGTCAGCAGTTCCTTTATGTTATCTGGATTCTGTTTTATGTTGTAAGTTTTTAGGGACTAATGTTACTTAAAATGGCACTATGGGGATGGACAAGGTTTTATCCAATATACAAAAGCCTTAGAAGGAGAGGTGCAAGCCATCCCTTGCAAAATAGTTAAGACTGTCTACCATCTCTTACCAGGCTAGTATTATACTGTACTCCATTTGAATGGCACCAGTAGCTAAGCCAATTGAAGTCACTAATCTTTTGTTTGTACTGTGATATTATTCTTAGTGATCGTAAAATGCTCCTGAAGGCTATGCTCATACCTGACCCAGACATATTCCAAGAGCTCCAACAACTCTCTTCATAAAGTCCAGAAAGGTACATCTCAAGTCATTTGCACCAAAGTGTACTATGAATGTGTCATACGTGTATTTGTGGAGCAAAGACTCTGTACATGTGTAATGTGACGATCCCTGGCACCTGAAAGGCAATTGACCATGAACCTCTCCTTGTAGACTTTAGTGGTGTCGAGTCACACCTCTAGCAGCCTATGTACATCCTTGTATTCCAGTACACTTTCTGAAAAAAAAAAATCAACTTGAAGCACAAGATAAATTATTTTGGTAACAATAAAAGCTAGTAAAAATGTAAAAACAACAATGCTATCATATTAATAGCAATGTTAACAGAAAGTAGTATTCTTAATAGTGATAATAGTACATTCATAAATCTAATATAATAGAAACAAACCCAGAATTGCATTTTTTACTACACTTTTACAAACAAATTGTCAGTCTTGGAATCTGTACAACATACAATGTTAAAATGTGACCACAATAAATTCCTCTCTGAATGCATGTTATTGAGATATTTCAAAAATATGAAAACACACACTTAACTACATAATGAGTATAATAAAGCTATATCTCAAGATAAACAATGTACAGTTTAAATATCAATGACAGTTTTATTCAATAGAATCGAAGGTTTCGCCTAATGCCCTGCAACAGTCTGCAAGTTGGTTGGTTTTTGAAGTACATATATAGTAGATATAAAAAGTGTACACACCCCTATTAAAGTGCAAGGTTTTTGTAATATAAAAAAATGAGACAATCAATCATTTTAAAACTTTTCACACTCATAATGTGACCTACAACCTGTACAATTCAATTGAAAAACAAACAAATCTGTTGGGGGGAAAAAATATAAAAAATAAAAAAACGTACAATAAGCTGGTTGCATAAGTGTGCACACCCTTATACTAATACTTTGTTGAAGCACCTTTTGATTTAATTACAGCATTCAGTCTTCTTGGGTACACACCTGCCATCAACTAAAGAGACTCTGATTAACCCCAAATAAAGTTCAGCTGTCCTAGTAGGATTTTCCTGACATTTACTCAGTTGCCTGCTATAGCAAAAGCCATGGTTTGAAGACAGCTTACAAAGCATCAAAGGGATCTCATTGTTGAAAGGTATCAGTCAGGAGAAGGGTACAAAAAAATTTCCACAGCACTGGCTATACCATGGAACACAGTGAAAACGGTCATCAAAAAGTGGAGAAAATACAGGACAACAGTGACGTTGCAAAGAACTGGACGTTCCTCCAAAATTGATGAAAAGACGAGACGAAAACTGGTCAAGGAGGCTGCCAAGAGACCTACAGCAACACTGAAGGAGCTGCAGGAATTTCTCGCAAGTACTGGTTGTGTACTACAAGTGATAATCTCCCATATTCTCCATATGTCTGGACTATGGGGTAGGGTTGCAAGGCGGGCCTTTTCTTGCACAGAAAAACATCCAGGCTCAGCTAAAATTTGCAAAACAATACATCAGATCTCCCAAAAGCATGTAGAAAATTGTTAAGAACCAAAAAATACCAGAAGACTCAACACCAATTCGATCCACCACAACTCCACACAGGCCAAGCCAAGTGAAATAAAAACTCAGGTGTATTCGTTTATTCGTGTAAGTGCTTTCTTCCCCTAGTAGGGACTTCCTCGGATCAAATTTCAAACAAAACCCAGCCCATTTTTATAGTTAACAATCACCTACATCATACCAATTAACTAATTAAAACCACTTGAATGTAAAATTCACTTGAATATAAAATACAAATAATGAATGCTGTTAAACTATTAAAGACAACCAATTGTTAAAAAATACTTGCACAATAATATGAGAATGTCATATATAATTTTACCAAGGTTTATCCCATAATATGCTTTAACTTTAACAAACAGGCAATGTTAATACTTTCATTTATACCTGGATACTGCGTAGCATTTAGCCTCAATTGCCACCTAAGTTCACAAGTATCTAGATGCACATCCAGAATCCTACCTTGCGGGTCCTTAATTGCTGCAAAACCATGAACTTAAATACATGGTTCCCATATTTATGGATGTTCCTAACTAAAGCATTGGTCTTTTTACTATTTTTTTTATGTCTAACAGGTACTCACTAATCCTTTCTTTAAAACGCCTACATGTTCTGCCTACGTAAAAAATATGGGACAGTCCAAACACTTCGCCAAATATATGACATTCCTACTATTGCAATTAAAATGCCCAGTTACATAAATAATTTTGCCATTGAGGTTGAATTGATCCCCAGTCTCTAAAATATTTAATATTTTGAGCAGGGGCTTTATGATATGGTCCAAGCGAGTGAATTTAATTTGACTAATTTTCACTGCGATAGCCCTGTGCGAGTTGGACTGGCTGATGAATTGTTTTCTGAGACACTTGTTAATGAAGCAATAGACTTGGGGGCATTACTGTCATTAATGCATGACAGGATTGAGATGCCACAAATAATACACAATGCTGCAGGTGATTTTAAAATATATAATTACTCTAGTAAATGTTTAAACGCCCAGCATGCTAACTTATTGGCAAAGGGGTTAACTTTTGTCCCAGGTAGAAGGGGCAATGTAGTTGAAAGTTTGCTAGATTTAAAATTATTTGTGCGCAAATTAAATTGCAGGATCTGGTTTGATAATGAAACCAATCATGATAGTTGCAACCTTAAGAAGTTGAAAAAGCCCAATACATTTAATCCCCCCAACAATAATCTTGTTGGGGTATTTGAAAAAAATATGAGAGAGATAGTAGACAGGTGGATATTATGGCAAAATTTAATTTTAATAGTAATTTAAGCAAAATGGAGTATGAATTGTTGTTTGAAATTGCCAAGGACAAAGACATCCGTGTTATGAAGCCCGATAAGGGTAGTGGGAATTGTGGTAATGGATAGGGGTGACCACTCCAATGGCATGTATATGGTAACAACGGACTGAGCTTATGTTGAAAGTTTGTTAAATGAGATTAATATTATATATAGAACAGTGGACTTAACTTTAGTGGACATGATACATCAAGGACAAATCGATGAGAGGGAATACAATTTTATGAAGAATGATTACCCCATAGTGTCTAATATATTCGGTATACCAAAAATCCATAAAGGGTTAAAAAAAATCATAGTTTTAGACCGATTGTTGATGGAAAGAACTCCAGGACTTGTTTTATTAGCAAATTTTCAGATATACCGTTACAAAAAGGGTTGGTTGCCTTTTCATACATTTGTAAAGACTCTTGGCACTTTTTGGAAAAATTAAATCAAATTGTGATCAGTAATGACATAATACTGGTTACAACTGATGTTTGTAATTTATTTTCAGTAATACCCCATGAAATGGGGTCGATATGGCTGGAGGCACAATTAATTAAAAAGTACAGTTGTGTGCACTTACCATAAATGTAGATGTTCGAGTGTATTCACTGTTGCAGTCATTACATTTGGGTAATCTGCTTGCAGGTTGCACTCAGTCAGCCTGATTAACAATGTCTTGGGTCCTGCGTCGGTTGCTGTCCCTTCTTCCATGACGTCAGGGGTATAAAACATGCAGCCGACACCATTACATCAGTTTTTCTTGCCCCAGATGTCAGGTGCACCCCTAATGGGAAGCAATTAAACATAAAAACACAAAGGTATACCTCCAACAAAAAAGCAAATACACCAAAAAGGCTTTCAAGCATAGTAAAGGAAAGTAGAGGTATAGCCAAAAGCAGATGGGGGCAAGAAGGAGGGTAACCAGGACTGCAACAGTGAATACACTCGAACATCTACATTTATGGTAAGTGTACACAACTGTACTATGTTCTTCGTGTTTCACTGTTGCAGTCATTACATTTGGGTAGATTCCCAAAGCTATAGTTGGGAGGAGTTGTTTAGAGAGCATTAGGGCCAGCTATAAGGCCCTGCAAGACTGCAGTAGCAAAGCCACCTCTGGATTTAGAGAAAATTGGCAAATGATAATGCTTGGTGAAAGTATGTAGAGAACTCCAGTTAGCAGCTTCTAGGATGTCCCTAGTAGGAACGCCTCTGAAAAAGGCTATAGAAGTGGAAGCAGTCCTAGTGGAGTGAGGTCTGATCCCCTGGGGGATAGGTTTTTCATGGTGCTTATAGCAGAAATGAATGCAATGGCTTATCCATTTAGAAATGGTTTGTTTTGAAATAGCCTTTCCCTCTGCCCCTGCAGCAAATGCTACCAGCAATTGTTCAGATTTTCTTTGAGGTTTAGTCCTGTCCAAGAAGAATCTAAGTTGTCTGTGCACATCCAAGGAATGCAGTATCCGTTCCCCTTTGTTCTGTGGATTGGAAATGAAGGTTGGCAAATAAATGGACTGATTAAGAGCCGCACTGGCACCACCTTGGGCATGAAGGATGGATTGGTTCTGAGTAACACCTTGTCCGCATGAAAGATGATGAAAGGCTCCACTGCCATAAGGGCCTGTAATTCAGAGACCCTTCTAGCTGAAGTGATTGCTAAAAGGAAAGCTGTTTTCCAAGAAAGACATTTTAAGTCTGCAGCAGCAGCTGGCTCGAAAGGAGGTAGTGAGAGTTTCTCCAATACAAAGTTAAGGTCCCAGACTGGGGTTAGAGCTCTCCTGGGTGGTTTCAAATTTCTGGCCCCTCTGAGGAACTGCTTGAGCAGTGGATGAGAGAAGAGGGAAAGTTCTGTGTTACAATGAGCTGAAATGGCTGAGGCGTGGATTATAATGGAGGAAAAAGATGGGCCCTTGTGAAGCATCTCAGTTAAGTATTGTAAAATCTGAGTTAAATTGGGCGCTACTGTGCTCATCCCTTGAGATTGGTTCCAGTCACAGAATCTTTTCCATTTTTCAGCATAAGATTTTCTAGTACTAGGCCTCCTTGCCTCTAGGATGACATCCATCACAGGTTTGCTGAGGGATGGTAAGGGAGAGTTTAAGTAATTAGCCAGGCTGCAAGGTTCAGTGTTGGAAGCTGAGGGTGCAGAATCCGGTTCTCCTGCTGAGACAGCAGGGAAGGAGTCTGAGGCAGGTGCCATGGAGATAAAGTACAGTTTTGTACCTACCATAAAGGTGCAGAATCCGGTTCTCCTGCTGAGACAGCAGGGAAGGAGTCTGAGGCAGGTGCCATGGAGATAAAGTACAGTTTTGTACCTACCATAAATGTAGATGTTCGAAGATCCACATTGCTGCAGTCCTTACTTATGGGTAGTCCGCTGTCCTCGGTCGGCCCGAATACCAAAGTATTAGGCTGACGTCGGTCATGGGCGCACAGCCCTGACATCAGAGCGTCAGGGTATAAAAGCGCATGACCGACGTCATATCCTCAGTCTTTTCTTGCCCTAGATGTCAGAAGGCCCTAAAAGAAAGGTCACAGCCAAAAAACAGAGTACCTTCCCAAAAGATATGCCCAACTACAGCCATCACCCAAACCATATAACCATGCTAAGCTACAGAGGGAAGGAGGGAAAATTGGACTGCAGCAATGTGGATCTTCGAACATCTAGATTTATGGTAGGTACAAAACTGTACTATGTTCTTCATCTCACATTGCTGCAGTCCTTACTTATGGGTAGAATCCCAAAGCAACGGGAAAGGGAGGTTGGCAAAATCATAAAGCATTAGGGGCTGCTAAAATGCCCTGTAATATTGCAGTGGCAAATCCAGCCCTAGACTTAGAATAAAGAGGAAGGTGGTAATGTTTAGAAAAGTATGTACTGAACTCCAAGTGGCTGCTTCCAAAATATCCTTTGTAGCTACCCCTTAGAAAGGCAGTAGAAGTTGCAGTAGCTCTAGTGGAATGAGGTCTGATTCCAGTCGGAATCTCCTTACCATGATGGGAATAACAAAGGAAATACAAAACCCAATCCATTTAGAAATAGTTTGTTTTGAAACAGGTCTACCCTGTGAACCCAAAGCAAAAGAAACAAACAACTGCTGAGACTGTCTGAACTCCTTGGTTCTGCTCAAATAATAGCAACTGCCTGTGAATATCCAAAGTATGCAAAATCTTCTCCCTTTATTTTGAGGATTTGCATAAAAAGTAGGCAAATGAATAGTTTGGTTTAAGGCCACACTAGAAACCACTTTAGGCATAAAGGAAGGATTAGTACGCAAAGATACCCTATCCTTATGAAAAATCAAGAAAGGCTCCACTGCCATAAGGGCCTGTAATTCAGAAACCCTTCTTGCAGAAGTAATGGCCAACAAAAAAGCAGTTTTCCATGACAAATACTTTAACTCGGCAGTAGCTGCAGGCTCAAAAGGTTGTAGAGTAAGCTTTTCCAACACAAAATTGAGATCCCAAGCAGGAGTAGGAGCTCACGTGGGGGTCTTATGTTCTTTGCCCTCTGAGAAACTGCTTAAACAAAGGATGAGAGAATAAAGGAGGGTCACAGTCATAATTAGCCGAAATGGCTGCAGCATGAACCTTTATGGAGGAGAAGGACAAACCTTTGTCTAATAACTCAGTAAGATATTGTAAGGAAGCACTCAAATTAGGCTTGGAAACATCAAAGTCCTTCCCTTTGCTCCAAATAAAAAATCTCCTCCATTTATCAGCATAAACTTTCCTTGTACTAGGCCTCCTGGCCTCCAAAATAACATTCAAAACTTGTTGTGGAAGCTGAGAACCTCCAGAATCTAAAACAGAATATGCCAGGCCGTTAGATGCAGAGACTGAATTCTGACATTGAGAAAGTGATTGCCCTCCTGAGACAAAAGGTGTGGAATCAAAGGCAGAGGCCATGGAGGCTCTCGGACCAAACTCCTCAGTAGTGGGTACCAGTGCTGTCGAGGCCAATCCGGTGCTACCAGGATCATGGATGGCTTGTCTTGTCTGGCCTTCAAGAGAACCTTGGGCAGAAGAGGTAGAGGTGGAAAGGCATATACATGAAGATTGTTCCAACTGAATGACAGAGCGTCCACCTTCCAAGCTGTGGGATGAAACCTTTTTGTGCAAAACTTTGGCAACTGGTAATTTAGTGGAGAAGCGAACAGATCTATTTCTGGAGTTCCCCATGACACTGTCAACTTTTGAAATACCCGAGGATCCAATTTCCACTCGTGAGGATCCACTATTTGTCTGCTCAATACATCTGCTAAGGAGTTCTGTGCTCCTGGTAGAAATCTTGCCTGAAGATTGAGGTTGTAACTGAGAGCTGTCTCCCACAAAATCATCGCTTGTCTGCAAAGAGGTAATGAGTTCCCCCTTGCTTGTTGATGTACCACATGACAGTTGTGTTGTCTGTTAGAATCAACACCTGCCCTGGGTGAAGTAAATCCTTGAAAGCCATCAATGCAAATTGTACTGCTAACATCTCCTTCAAGTTGATATGCAAATGTTGAAGTTTGGCAGGCCACGTGTCTTGCACCCATTTTCCATTGAGGTGTGCTCCCCAAGCCTTGTCCGAGGCATCCGTCGTTAGAATCTGACTCGCCTCTGGTCGGGTCACAGAGAGTCCCTTGTTTAGGTGACATTCCTGAGCCCACCACAAAAATTCCTTCTGAATGCAAGGTATTATCTGAATGACAGTGTCTAGATCCTGGCAGTGTTGTGTCCATAGATTTTTGAGATACCATTGAAGCTTCCTCATATGCAATTTGGCATTGGGAAGCACCAGAATACAAGATGCCATGAACCCCAAGGCTTGAAGGACTGTCCTTGCAGTCAGCATGGACTGTAGAGACATTTGATGGAAATAAAGTGAAAGACTTTTCTGTTTGTCCGGGGTCAAAAAGGCCATTTGGGAAGCTGTATTCAGTCTCACACCCAGAAAGCACGTCCTGAGAGGGTACTAGACTGGACTTTGTTTCGTTCACAGAATACCCTAGGCATCTTAACACTACCATCACATACTGTAGATGCTGAAGAAGCTCGTCCTTGTCTTGTACAATAATCAGGCAATCGTCCAAATAAGGATAAATTTGTATTCCTTCCATCCTGAAAAAGGCGATCACTGGAGCCAGAACCTTTGTGAACACTCTGGGCGCAGTAGATAAGCCAAAGGGCAATGCAGAGAACTGATAATGTAAATTCCCAGCTCGAAAACGCAGGTACTTCCTGCAACTGGGCCTGATAGGAACAGGAAGATAAGCCTCTTTTAGATCCAGAGTTACCATCCAGTGATCTTTTCCCAGCAGAGGCAAAAGCTGTTGTAATGTCAACATTTTGAACTTT
This sequence comes from Protopterus annectens, assembly GCF_019279795.1. Classification (NCBI taxonomy): domain Eukaryota; kingdom Metazoa; phylum Chordata; order Ceratodontiformes; family Protopteridae; genus Protopterus; species Protopterus annectens. The sequence goes on along the minus strand of NC_056725.1, from coordinate 1,683,855,772 downwards.
GGAATGTCCAAATAAGTGTTGAGGAGAGAAATCCAAAATCGGTCTCCACGTGTTCCCTTTCTTTGGTACTAGAAACAGGCGGAATAAAACCCTAGACCCACTTCTGAAGGAGGTACTGGCTGTATAGCTCCCATGTGAAGAAGTAATGAAATCTGTTTGTGAGCCTCCATCCTTTGCCGAGGAGGAATGTCTGGCATACCTTTGAAAGGAGGCAATGTATGGAAATAAAACTTGTAACCTTTGTTTATAATGTCCAACACCCATTTGTCTTGGGTGATTAAAAACCAATTTTGCTTGAAGAGAGCTAGCTTTCCTCCCAAAGGAGCTGCCAGGCAAGAAGAATCTGGCAGCTGAAAATGCAGGTCATTGGGCCTGTTTACGAAAGGACTGGCCCCTACCCTCACCAGCAGATTGAGCAGGCGAACTCCATGTTCTAGGCCTAAAGGTACTCTGAGCTCTGCCCCTACCACGCCTAGATCTACCCCTAGACTGGGAATCAGAAGAAGGGTACGTCCACCCCTTAGCAGGCCAATTTCTACTAAACTTAGGAGGTTAAACCTGCAAAAAATCTTTAACAGTCTGCATAGACTTAGCCTTGTCCTCCATTTTCTTCAAAACAGACTCCACAGGAGGGCATCCAGAATTCTAGACTTAACATGCTCAGATAAATTCTGATCCTTAAGCCAGGCATGCCTACAAAGAACTGAACCAGTGGCAGCCACTCTAGAAGAAGCCTGCAAAGCATCAAAACCACACTGCAAAGAATGTTTCCCCACCTGTTCAGAAACATGCACCAAATCTTGCAATTCTTTACACTCTATGCCCTCTGCCAAAGCATCCACTTTAGATTTTAGCTGAGAAAGGAGGAAATTCTGATATTTCAACATATGAAACTGGCAATTTAAAGCCCTCATTGCTAAAGTAGAAGAGGTGTACACCTTCTTACCCCATCTGTCCAAAGCTCTAGCTTCCTTATCTAGAGGAACCGGATTCTTTACAACAGAAGCCCTAACACCCTTAGGCCCCTGACTAATAGTTTCTGGGTCCGCCCTAGGACTCTTATATAGGTATTTATGAGCCTCAGGTACCCTATAATACCTGTCCGGTTTAACTGGTGCAGGAGGCATAGAATCTGGATTAAATGAGGCCTCCGAAAAAACATACTGAACAACATCCAAAACAGGAGGAATAGCCAAGGGTCTATGCTGTGGTAAAAACAAGAACTCTCTACGCCTCTTTCTGGAATCTGAGTAATCCTGTCCTTCCCACTTAAAATGTTCCCTCATGGAGTGTAAGGTTTCTGAAAATGAAAAATCCTCTGGAGGGGAAGCAGAAGGAGTAGAATCCTCTGCATCGGAATCCGAATAAGGAGGAAAATCTTGAATATCTTCAGCAGAAGACTCAGAATCATCTGAGACCTGCTCCAAAATTTCCAACTCTGGCTCTACCCTGGGCCTCTTATCAGGAGGGGGCATGGAACCTCTAATTAAAGTAATCAAATCTTCTGCCATTTTAAGCATATGCTTCTTAGGTACAGACCCTGAAGAACCAGAACTAACTCCAGAAGAAGGCAAAACAGACCTGCCCTTAGAAGGAGCCCTAGAAACAGTAGCAGAAGGCCTAACCCCCTTAGGCCAAGAAGGGAGAATAGTAACCTGAGAGGCCCCTTCAGCCTGACCTGACTCCTGTGAGGCCACATCCTGTAAAATCAAGGTTTCCCTCTGAGATTCAACAGAAACTTCAGCCGGATCCACCTGTTCCACTGCAGTCTCTAAAGGACCGGCGTCCGAAATGGACGAATCATCCTGCCTAGGCTTTACAGATTTGTCTTTACGCTTCTTCAGGAGGCGTGAGGATCCGACGGCATATTATAATTACACCGTTTGCCAAAGACTAACCTAGCGCAATCTAGCCTTCTCTTAATAGTGCGCTTATTAAACCTAGCACAAAACCGACACCCAACTACGTGCTCGGTCCCAAGCAAGGGATACAAAGCGGTGGTAATCCCTATGCGGTATCTGCTTCCCACAAGAAATACAATTATTCACTTTTTCTGACATCCGGTAAATAACTGAGGCAAGAAAAAACAAAAATGCTCCCAACGGGGTACTTAGCCAACTTGGTATGTCTGAA